>NC_046333.1:100923487-101226518 GCF_000738735.6 Corvus cornix cornix | reverse complement strand
AATGTAAGTATTCTATTGAAATAAATATTTGTCCTGTATGTATACACATATATAATAATAGTCTGAGAGGGTGATGACCTCTCCAGAGATTTTTGAATTCACCTTATGAAATGAGAGCTTACTGCTGCCAGCAGTGAGCAGGCCAACTATATTATGACTGCATTCAGATTCAGACTATTTCATGGTCTCTTCCTCCCTCCCCCCCTCCCTCCAGAAGAGGTAGTTCAGTTACAGAGCCAAGGATACTTCCCTGCTCCAGAAGGTCACTTTCAAAGTCCCACTCTTAGACAGACCCTGCTCCTACCTTCCTGATAGCATTTGTTCCTGTATCCAACAAAATGCTGCTTTTGGCTAAAAGCAGGAAGCAATGGGGGCTGAAAGTACCACCCTCTACACTCTCCCCTTCTCCTATGTGCCTGTCCCTGCTCCCCAAATACATCAGGGTGGCAGGACAGAAGCAGGTCGGGGGATTGCACTGCTTTTTAGTAATGACTTGTGACTTGTGAGACTGCTTTAGTTCCCCTGCCCAGAGATGCCTGGAAGAGTTGTCTCATCATGATTTTAAATCCTGTTTCAGCCTGTTGTTATGAGCAAGTCTCTACATGACTGCCTCTCTGTCCCACTCCAGCCTGGAGCAAGCAATCTGTAGGGGTGTGGGTCTCTGTTCTCAGCCTGAGCCTCAGCCCTGCTGCACCTTTGCAGGAAGGAGCTAAGAGACAGACAACCACAGTGTGTTTCCTCTGGTGTCCGAAAGCCTGCATTGGATAAGGAAAAGGATTGCTGAGATCATGACACTTCTTCCAAGTCAAAATGTTAATTTTGAACTAATTAGACACAGATTTAACAAAATGTACAGGAGAAATGTGCACTTGACTTCCCTGACCTGCTGTAGAGGCCTTCATTGTGCTGCTGCTGGTGTTACTATCCTTAACCATGATGTCTGTGCTCCCATAAGACTTGGTGGAGTGGCTGGAGGGGAACAGACAGAATCGATGGGGAGCCTGAGCACTCCCTGCATCCTTTACCAGAAGCTGTGATACAGCAGCTATGGACTCACCTGCAAGGGCACTTTCTGGCATTGATAAAGGCAGAGCATGGATGTGACAGCAGGAAGCAGGGCCACAGTTGCCAATAAAATATAATTAATTCCCAGATATTGCCTCAAATATCACGTGGGTGACACCAGTCATCCTAGTTCAGAGACAAGCCTGAAACCTCTCACAGAGTGGAACACAAGAAATCTTTTCAAGATGAAAACCCCACCCTTCTTCTTTAAGCCTCCCTGACTTCTCCAAGGGATCAGGTATCTGCCATGACCATCATAGGCAGGCAGCACTGCTGTCATTGAGAACATTTTTAACTAGGTTATTGTTGTGCCTATTGGAGCAGACTGTAGAGGGTTCACTGAATTTTTGGCCTGAGACCCAGTCTTTTGGTGGAGGAAGAGAATGGCAGTGAATAAAAATATCTCAGAAATGAACTGGCTCAATAAGAAGAACCTTGTGGGAGGCAGGGAGCAGCTCATGCTCAGTGCTTGATTCTCCCCCTCCGCTGAATGCTTTGACTGTACAGTCTGCGTGGTCAGGAACGAAATGCCTTCGCTGTCAGGCAGTTTGAGGGACATCCAACTCATAGTCTGGCATTTCCAGGGTAAGAAGGCTGCAAGAGACCTTCTGCTACTTGAGTCCAATTTTAGAACAGCGGCACTGCTCCCCATCAGCATCACCAGGACACCTCTGGATTGTCAATAGGCTGGGCGATAAAATGGACTAACACCTTGCTACACTGACACACATGAATTTCCATGGTCAGCGAAAGACCTTAATTTGAGGAATATTGAAAACTAAGTATCAACTCCTTTGTGCTGAACCATCACCCAAAAGCGGATTTTAAAAATAAATCGGGCACATTGGGAACTCAGCTGTCATAATTTGCTAATATGTAAAACACTTATGCACACAAAGTGACTTAGAGACTGTTACTCTTCCTTTTTGCATTTTTTATATCCTCAAGTGAACAATAAAACCCAAATAACAGGTAAATTTTTAGAACAAAAACAACAACAAAAACTACAAAAAAAAAAAAAAGGAACAGAAGCTGACCTCATGTCTTATTCTCTCGGGGTCTTTCCAGAAGAAATGCCATATATTGTGCATGTTGCTCTATAAGCATCCTATCAGTGCACATTGAAAAATTAGTCCTAAAGAGACAAATGGGTTTATTGCATGCACTACTTTGCTGTGAGTATATGTATATTCATTATTGTCAAATCCACTAGGGTTAAATCCTCAGGCATTAAGGTGAAAGCCAGAAATGAGAAAGGTGAGAGGAGGAAGAAATCCTAAAGTACCAAACTGAATGGGTATAAGCTGCCAGGCAATACCACTGACTGGCAGCTCGCCAAAAAAAATTCTAGCTCTTTGCAGTAGTGAGATTTAACATGAAAGATGTTCTTGCACCTTAGAGATGCTGTATTAAGGAAGAAGCTGGGGAGTCTGACTGTCCTGTCAAAACTGATGGCTAGAAAGGAGATAAAACAGAAATAAAAAGAGGCAAGAAAAGGATATTCATCTCTCCTTGTGGCTGTTCTGTATAATTTTTAGCCAGCACTGAATAAATAATTCTCAAAACCAGATCTTCTGGGCACTCCAGTTCCTGGTTCTCAGCAGTACTTCTAGGCAAAGATTCAGCAGATGCTTACCTTTGGGAATTTGTCTGCTTAATGTGCATGGAGACACCCAGGGTACATCCAGGTATCCTATAGCACTACATGATTCTGTGGAAATAGTAGCTAAGTAGGGAAATCTGCCTTCACTAAGCTGCCCAGGAGTATAACAAAATAATACTTAAGGTCTGCATGATGCAGCTGCTGTAACAATTTGTGATCATATTTGGCTGTTCCCATGTCTTATCTTAAAAATCAGAAACTTTCCTGGATCTGCTCTTAGGGTGCAGACAGCTTGATATGATCGTGTCTAAGGAGCCGAATGCTGGGAAAAATATTGTAACACATTGTAACACACATTGTAACAGCCCCCAGTTATCCCAGTTATCAGACTGAATCAATATGGACTAAGGACTGCCATCCCACTCAGCCAATGCAGAAGCCCACACTAACCACATCCTTGCAAGATAGCTTTGGTGCCATGTTGTTGAAGCATATGTCAGACTTAGAGCACTTTGCATCCTGAAATTCCCCAACTCCAGCTTCTCTTTTGAACTCACAAGTTGCAACTGAAACCAACAAAAAGCTCTATTAAACATTATCCTTACCTAATTGAATATATTACTTGTATATAGCAATTACCTTCTCCTTTTTACAGTATAGTAAAGCACTTATGGTATAATAAAATCTACCACACAGTGCTCAACAGCCCTGTGTGTTGAGCAATTCAGTTTTTAGTGCTTCATGTAGGTTAGGAATTGATTTTAATTGCCTGGCATAAATCACACAGTCCTACTGTAGAGACCCTTATTATTTCACAAACAGGGCTGGTTTTAATCCTCCATATTCATGAAGAATAAGAGGGAAGCAGAATGAAAAAATCACATTCCAAAATTTTACTTCTGAGGAAGAGAGACTGGTTATGAATTCAATGAAAATTTAAGAAATGTTCTGTACATGTCATGAGCACAGTAGTAAAGAAAACTTTGTACATCACCATTAAACCTCAGGCACTGCAACTGCTTCATGAAGTAAACCTTGACAAACTATGTGAGACTAACAGCAAAGGGAATTTGCACTACAGATGGAAATCTATTTTGCTTATGGAACTTTCACTCTCTTCCTAGCACATCCAGAAATAATATCTCCATGTATTTTGCATATATGTTTGGATTTACAATGCACATGAGAGGGAAGCATTTTTTCATGAAGTTTTGATTCCGTTTGTAGGTTTTCTGTTCCAACACAGTCGAGTCATTTGCCTTGGTAAGAACTTAATTAAAACAAAAACTAAACCTAAAACCAAACTAAAACATCCTGCATTAAAAAAAAAAAAAAAAAAAAAAAGACAGAGAGAGAAGGGAAAAAAAAGCAAATAGCTGAAAATGTTGTTTTAAGAGTGAAATTGAAGTGGAAATTATCTGCACATGATTGTGACCTATTATCTAATTGGTACATTGATGGTGATACCATTTTTTGTCTATACTACACATGAACATTACAGGAAAGATATTTGTACCTCATATCTTTGAACACCTAGATCAGAAATTCAGGTCTAATCAATACTGATTTACCTTTTTGTTCAAGTATCAGCCCTGAACACCTGGTGTCTGCAGTAGTAAAGCAAGTCCCCTCAGCATTGCAGCATTCTGATGTATCTATACCATCTGCATGAGGAAAAAGCAGAAGATGAGCACTCACATACCACAGAAAGGAGTTCAATGTCTGAGTCAAAAGCAATATTTATGGTGATAGAAAGAGCCATCTTATTTTTGATTTAGTTACCGGATTTTAAAACTTTATACTTCAAGGCTCAAAGAGGATTTTTTTTTGATGTAGGGAGAAGAAATGTAATTTTAAAAATTGGAAATAATTTTCAAAG
This sequence comes from Corvus cornix cornix, assembly GCF_000738735.6. Taxonomy (NCBI): domain Eukaryota; kingdom Metazoa; phylum Chordata; class Aves; order Passeriformes; family Corvidae; genus Corvus; species Corvus cornix. The sequence goes on along the minus strand of NC_046333.1, from coordinate 101,221,971 downwards.
CAAATTGAAAAATCATTTACTTCTAATTAATCCCATTAATGTACCCCTTCTGAAAATGTTTAATTGTTGTTTCCAGCATTTTTGAAGACCTTTTAAATTCATTATTGGACTATCAGCTGCACATTTATCAAATCTGGACAGACTAGGTCATCATTTGTAGAACCACTTTATACAAGGGCAAGTTAACCACCACATGCAAACTGGCTTTTAAAGTTCACAGTGCTGTTTTAAAGGTCATGGTGATACTTAGTGAAAATTGAATCATGCAGAAGTCGATACAAAAAGACATATTGTCTTCCTTCAATAAGGAGCTTTAATGCTATGCCAGTTTACTTACCATCACACTCTGCAAAGTCAGCAAGCTAATAAAGAATTTAGGATTTATGGGCCCTTTAATTCAGCATAGAAAAAATAGTTAGAAAGTGACAGACTAATAGGCCAATTATCTAAGGAATATTTTGTTTATTTGGCAGAAATTACAAGGAGATGCATAATAAAAATACCTTGAGTAACCAATTTATTCCTACATTAAAATAAACTCATTCACAACTACTGTGCTACAGAAAGTACCATTAAAATGTTCAAAGTTCTTTCCTGATGCCAAACAAAAACTCTTAACCAAGGCAATATACAATATTAATATTGTTTTATGGTCAATTTATGTCTAGACACAAGCAATAAGGGGTGGAAGAATACTACAGAAATTACAGCTTTTATGCAGGAAACAGGAACAAAGCCCCAAAGGATTGTGTCCACATTTGTCTTACTCCAGATTTAGAAATTATTATTTTTTCCATATTAGGTATGGGTCTAAAATATTAGCTGTTTTCTTTGCATGAATGAACTCTGGAGAGGGAATAGTCTGACAGTGTTTTATTAAAAAATACTTGAATAAAATTTTGCCTTTATTTGGTTGACATAACCTAATTGTACTGTGCTTCATACTGGCTAACAAATGAACTTCATGAAACTAACCACAAGTGTCCATAGACTCTGACTACTGACACAATGTAAAAGACCACAAACATCACATACTTTAGAAGTTTAAGTTCTGCTCAAAATTAAAGAAATGCAAGCCACTATGTTTCTAAAGCAATCAAAATAGTGGTATCCCCATATTTTGTGATTCCACCAGCCTTGGCATGAGACATGAGAGAAAGTTTAAGCCCTGGTTTTTCATTTGCTTTTTAAAGAGCATTTTTGCATTAATAATCACAGGAAGGCATTATAGTTCCAGTATGAAATAAAATAATAAAATGCCAATGTATAGTTCACATATCATTAATCCAATACCTTATCTCCTCTGAGCATTGACTTTACTAAAAATAAAATAGATAAGGAGGTAATAACTGCACAATTTCCTTACTAGGTCATGGGAAAAATGTTATTAGAAAACAATATTCTCAGGATTTTCTGAAATGACTAGTATCTAAATGTCCTAATTTGGGTCATCCCTATTTAGGCATAAGGATTCTCATTGTTAGAAAACAGGCAATTCTGTTTCTAAAACCAAGTTTCTTCAAGATACAAGAAACGTAACTTTGGGAAATTAAGACACACATATCACTTTCAAAGTTCTTGGCTGAAACTTTAGTTTGAGTTGGGAAAAGAAAGAAAAACTATGAACTAATTTCTGTGGCCACTGTGTAACCTTTGGACTTCTTTAGACCTAGCTTCTTCCCATGTACAAGATTCCAGGAAACCAAGATATTTTGTTCCTATCAGAAAACAGTAAGTTCTTATTAAAGAGTTACTTGTTTTCCTCCACAAACTCAAATTTTGGATCAGTTGCTGAGATACAGTGGCCAGTGCTATCCGGTCCAATTGGTGCTCCTAGAACTGTCAGTCTCAAGAACAGGGTTTGCTTAAAGGAAATATAAATCAAAATAACATACAAGCTTAAAGAGAATGGTAACACTAAATTTGTCTGATTTTTACAGTGGAATTTTCCACCTACCAAAGAAAATTCCAGGAGACAGAGAACTACACAGTGTCAGAGTGGTTTTTTTTCATTTGTGTTTAATGGAGAAGATAAAATGAATTATTCTTGTGGTGGATGAATCAAGCTATCCTTTTATTGAAATATAATTGTAGGAATAATGTACAGCAAATCAGACTGCCAAAGTGAGCCCACACTAAAACAATGGTTTGATAGCTTTCTCTCCTGTTTGTACGAGTTTGCAATGAAGTAATTTTTTTATGAGGCAACAGAGACACTTTAACTAATCTACAAGATGGGACATAGGTGGGACAAATCATTTATGGATTTTTATTTCTCACAATGGCAGTTTTCTTGCTGTCCATAGATCAGAGAATCATGTTGAAAGGAACTTGTGGAGATCATCTAGTCCAACCACAGGACCAGGACTGGATCTGATAAGGATCATTAGGTCAGATGTTACTAGATCCAACATCTACTGCAACACTGTGGAAAGCAAGGTAGGAGTTTTTTAAAACACATACGGCAGTGATTTGATATTTTCAGACTAAATCTTACATAGGATGGTAACACACCAATAGGCATTATTTTCTGGAGATACAAAGCATAGAACAAAAGACATTTCATTACTATGCCATATAATGTATCCACACTGAATAAAAAACTAAGTCCTCTGTCTCTGACATCCATCTCCTTCCCTGTATCTGCAGGTAATTGTGCTGGTTTTAAGCATGCTTCTGCTGCCTGTGTCCTGGATTTCCAGTACCACAGCTCTCCCTCAGGCAGCAATCTCACATGGCTCACAGGAGTCCATTTCCACTTACTGGAGGGTCAGAGAGGGTACAGCAAAGAGGTTGTGCTGGGTTTGGCTGGGGCTTTCTTCATTGTAGCTGGTATGGGGCCATGTTTTGGATTAGTGAGGAAAACAATGTTGGTAAAACAGGAATGTTTTAGTTACCGTTGAGCAGCACTTACAAAGAACAAGGCCTCTTCTACCTCACCCCACCCCACCAGTGAGGAGGCAGGGGAGGCACAAGGGGTTAGGAGCAGACACAACCAGGACAGCTGACCCCAGCTGACCACAGGGACATTCCAGACCATATGGTGTCATGCTCATTGTATAGAAATATATGGGCGAGCATGTAGACATAGAAATGAAAGCAATTTTCTTGAGAACTCATAGAAATTCAGTGGAATGAGTTGGAAAAATTCCTCACTTTATGCAGAACGCTCCTGCTGTAATACTATCAGTTGTTTATCATGTCTTCAGTACAGCTATTGTCCTTCTTTACCCTTAGCAAAATCTATGATTATGGTATTCCACAAACAATTGAGGAATGTGGTGATTCACAAATACAGGTGGAATCAACAATCTTTTTTGAAAAAAAATCTACAGCAGACTTAAATCTTTTAGGGGTATCACTTGGGGGTACTGACTGATTTTCTAGAATAAGTCTATATAGTCATCAGTGAGGGGGAATGGGAATCAGGGCTGACATAATCAGCTTCAGTGCACCAAAACTTTCAATAAAAACACTCTTTGGTAAGCTCCAGTTCTGTAAAGGGCCCTCTACATAGCACGGAAGGAATGTAGGTATTTTTATGTTGAATGACTGAAGGAAATGCAATTGTAAAGTAAAGGATCTAAAAGGGGGAAACAAAGAGATAAAGCAATACCTCTCACCAGTGCATTTTTACCTGCAAACACTTAACGGAGACCCATGGGTGGATGCCTCACAGAAGTAAACTTTAAATACAGAACTCTTCAATAAAATTGGTTCAAGTGTGTGACATGAGAGCTTTTTCAAGGACCTCAGTTGCTTCCACAAAGTGTGCAACAATTAAAAATCAGCGGAAACAAGGACAGGGAAAGAGAAAATGCTTTACAGTAACAGATCTAAAGGTTTTTTCTTTTGGTTTCAGGCAGGTAGTTCTGCTTTTCCCCAGAGATAGGTGAAAGCAGAGCTCAGCTTTGCAAGTGTCTGCACGTGTCTGCTGAGGGAGCACAGCCCTTGTCACCGTGGGTGCTTTGGAGGAAGGGGAGCAGTCACACGACTGCTGCCGAACGAGAGCGGCCCTCAGCAATGCAACTACTGTCATGGCCAGAAACCAGGCAGCATCTTGGCAAGTTTCCCCATGCTGTTTCCCCATGCTACTCTGTCTTAAGTGCCTCATATGAACGAGGTATGTTTTTACCGGGGAAAGACCGACTCTGCCCATGTGCCTGATGAACTCCCAATTCCTTCAAAGAGGCTGTTGACACAGCTGCCAATTAACGCCATTTGTGATGTACACAAATGACTACAGAGTCTTTGCACAGGCCAAACAGCACTTGGACTTTCATTCATTACTGTCATTGGTTAAATTTAAGCTGGTGACAGAGAACAGATGTGAGAGGTTCTTTAATCTTGAGCTTTTCCATCCAGTCCTGGAAGTATTTCCAGGGATTTTTCTGAGGGCTATAGACCCAGCTTATACTGCAGAAAAAATTATCAAGGTCACCAAAGATCTGCGTTTTGACAGTGTCCAAGCAAAAGCCACTCTTTCCTGGGCACCTCTGACATAACCTTCATCCAAATCACTTGAGGCATTATTTTGCCATACAGAAGCAGAAGGAAGACTGTCAGTGTCCATATCTCTGCACTGATCAGCCCCTCCACAGGATGAGAGGAAGATAATGCAACAGAGACCTCAGGAGCTTTTGCTACTGTGGTGTGAGCCATCAAGACACAAAGGAAAAGGAGATGGACCTTCCATCCTACTGAAATGCATATGACAGTGGCAGGCAGGATGAGTTTCTTCCAGTGTTCCCACCTCAGAAGACCGAGATCCTTCTAGGATGCTACTGTCACATCCCCAGCTGATCTATGAGCACAGAACAATTACAGCCATGTTTGTCGGATGCACTTCCACAGCTGTGCCTATGCTTCAACTTCAAATTCCCTCCCTCTGTGGCTCAGTGTTAACGTTAGTATGTGTCTGAATAGGGACATGAATTTCCTCTTGTGTCTTCCTTTGTATTGTGAATCCTCATATATCCATAAAGACATTTATAGTATAAGTTCCAGAATATTTTACACTGAGGAAAACCAATCCCACACTGACTAATTGCTCAATTTCTTCATGTGTGGTATTCAGTAATTGCATGCACAGGGAGGTGATGGTCTGTTGTTCTTTCAAAAATCTAGTAAGGATTAATGCAAAGAGATCACCTCCACTCCAAACATTTGGACAACAGATATCAATGCAAAACAGGAGAGACCTTGACCCACTGACTTCAGAAAGAACCAGGTGTCTACTACACCATTCCAAATCTGTTTGCACTTCTGAACTCTGCAGCTGTTAATATCTGTCCACAATCATCTTGCTAAACTGCTTCTATGCACATCTGTATCTGACAGGCTTAATTCTCCAGAGTACTTGAAAAAGCACACAAGATGCAGAGATACCATTAATAGGAATTCAGATGGCGAGGCTGATGATTTCTTTCTTCATCAACATCAAGAGTTTTCCTGGGAAAACAACATTTTCCTGCTGTTAGGCTTCTACATACAGGAGCTGAAAAGGGAAATAGGTGAAAACTAGTAAAAGCATACAGGAAAGTAGACTGTACCATTCTGTGGGTCACTTTCCAGGGTCATCTCATGTATCTGCTGTTCACAAGAAAACTTCTGGAGTAAAATATCTGAAAAAAGGTCACAGAAAAATCAGGTCTAATAGAGAGAAACAGCCCACCATTTAAACCCTTTTTGCTCTATTAAAGCACATTAGGGCTATTTCTGATGTTTTCTGGTTTTTTTGAAGATGAGGCCACTCACATCAATGAATCTCTCCCTGATGCATTGATTTCATTTTACTTTGTCTCTTTTATTGGCAAACAGGTTAAAACACATATTTACACATTAATTTCTAAGAGCTTTGGCTCAGGCAAAATAATCTACATCTACAGAAAAATAAACAGCCAACAAACGGATTATAGAGCATTTGCCAAAGGTTCAGACTCATTGCTGAATAATTTTTTCCTTTCAGTCTGGATACCAGCCCACAGTACTGAAAATTTACATGGCAAGTATAACCAGTGACCTCCACTTTGTCTATTCTATTGCAAGCACAGCAATGAAAACAAAAAAATAATTTTAAGCACAATCAGCTTTCCCTCTTACTTAAAATCCATACATTGATTTTCATAGAATCACAGAATAATTTGAGTGGGGAGGAACCTCTGATCCAGTTCTCAGCCCAAATCAAGGCCAGCCTCAAAGTTAGACAAGCTTTTCCCATTCTTAGAGTCTCCAAGGATGGAAATTGCTCAGTCTCAGCGCAGCTTGCTTCAGTGTTTGATGACTCTCATTATTAAAAAAAACCCCAAACATAATATCTATTTGGAATTTCTGTTTTGTCCATTGCCTCTTGTCCTTTCACTGTGCACTTCCAGAGTATGGTCTCAACTTCCTTATAACCAGACATTAGGTAACTGAAGGCAGCAATGAGATCCTCTCTTTGCCTTCCCTTTCTCAGACAGAAAAAATAGTTCTCTTAGCAGCATTTCCTACATCAAATGCTGCAGCCCCAGCCATCCTGGTGGCCCTCTGCTGAACTCATTCCAGTGACTTAATGAATTTTCGCTGCCATCTATGCCTACTGTATCTCGGTACACTTCATAACCTCTGTGAGCTAATGAGATGAAGTGTAAGTTTGTGTGTGAGTGAATCTGGTACTAATAGCAAATGAATGATCACCAGCAGCAGCCAGATATTTTGCAAACAAAATCTCAGCTCCCTTCGTTCCTATATGTGCCAGTACACCATAGCACATCCAGACCAGCATGTGCCTTGAGAAGACCAGGCAGTTCTTTGGCAGGGTGTTATGTAAAGTGTGCTAGTGTGCAAGAAGTCAGCTCTGTAGCCTAGAGCCGAGGCAAAATTACTATCTTATTATTGAATTATGGATTTTAACAAGCAGACGCCCCTCATTACATCATGTATCCCCAAAAATACAATATCATACTGAGAAATATGGCAAAACTAAACCCCAGCAAGTAAGAATCTAGAGCAGGTGTTGCAGGGATGCATTTTGATTCTGCAAATGCCTATCTGTTATTGCCAGGTATGTAACATTTGCCAACAAATTAAAGGCCAAATTAAAGACTCATTTGAAATTGCATGTGAAACAGTTCTTTGCTGATTGTGGAATGGCCTGTTAACACACCCCATCTAAATTCTATGATTCGCATTCCTCAGATAACACAACATATGCAATGCTGCTAATAAAATATACACATAGTTTTCCAACATGGCCTGGCAATAGTTAAGCATTATAGTTTGAACAATGGGTCAGTGTTGAGGTGACTGCAGTTCAGTTCTCTTTTGCCAACTATGGTATAGCAGTGACTAAAGAGAAAGCAATGCCTGTGTATTAGGAACTTTGAGACTAGCCAGCAGAGCCAAATGGTGCAGTTAACCAAGGGATAACATGCAAAAACAAAGGCATTTTTCATATTCTCATAGCTATGAATCAAATTTTGCCCCAAGGACTACACTACATTTTGTTTATTCAGGCTTTTTAGGTCTGTTTTGCAATATTTTATATTAGTGAAAGACTGAATCCATCTCTGCTGAGTTAATTTCTATCCAGCTGGAAATGCATATTGTCTTCATTAGAAATCCCAGACCCCTATAAAAAAAGCTGAATTTTCATCAAAGTGCACCAAAATACTGAAGATCTGTTTTCTTCTCTCTTTTGTGAAAAAAATTCTCATAAATTTAGGCACTAAATTACTGCTGATGGTTAAGTTCATGCTCTAAAGCCTTTTCAAATTGTTGCTACCTGGTATAGCGTACACAGACTTAGTGGCTTTATCACTGCTCCTGTATAAGCTGCGAGCTTGTGGTAAGAATGTCAGCCACCACTTCCATGCACTTATTATTTTAATGGATGCAATGATCACAGAACTTTTCTTACATCTCTGACATCACTCCATTACTTTTACAATTTAAACAAGTAAAAAAAGGGTAAAAAACCCAGCCCGACTCCTTCAAGATTTTATAAATGTCAGACTGGAAATTGTGCTTAGAGAATGTTATATTCACTTCATAAATTGTAAATAGATTTCATTATAAATTGATTAGGAGGGCAAAAATTAGAATACCATTTAAATTGCATTTTCACAAGTATTCACTGAGAAATGCATATGTTCTTGCACACTTCATAAAAAGAAATTATCTGACATTTTTCTTTCTTTTCATTTTTTGATGGGTTCTCTGACAAACAGAATAATTTCCTGCAAAAAGAGAGCCCCTTTCTCATGATCTGCATTATTTTGAAAAATAATAAATATATTAAAATGTGAGAAGAGTAGAATTTAATTCCAAGGAATACGAAGAAATGGTATAACTCAGAGCACACTTTTCAGATATCCACCTTCTCTTAGTGGTGAAACTCCTGAAGAAGTGAAGGTAGCTTCTTCAGGAGTATTTTGTGAATATTTACTCAGGATGACACTTCTGAAGAATTTAATTCAAATTTCACAGGTCTCTGACTCGGAAAATAAATTTCAGGTCTTGATTGAATGCTGGCATCTGAAACAGAACAGCAAGGCAGAAAGGTAATCTTCACTCACTTGAATCTGCCATTCATATAAGCAAAATAGTATGTAGATATCAAAAAGAAAAACTACACAGACGACTTTCTTATATTTTACAGATTTTTTTTACAAAATGATTTTTCTTTCCATCTCTAAATAAGAAACCAAATATTTACAACTCTAGACTTCTAGAGGAAATTCTTTACATAAAAGAGAAAGATATTTTTCTTTTTGCTGTTATAATCTAAGAAGCAAAATAAGGCTGTGCTCATAAGCAACTATATGATAGTCACATTTCACAAGAATCCATATCTATCCCTGCTGCAAACTTAAACCTTAAAAGACATCTCCATTTCAAACTCCAGCTTCCTTAGTTTATCTCTGGTCTAGCAGCAATATATAGTCCATTTGCTTGACTTTACACTGAAAATTGTTTTAGAAATATAACATTATCTGCCAACTTAAAATCTTTAAAAAAATTTACAGAACCCAAAGTATTGCAGTAAAAGCCCAGAATGTCAAAACTTCAAATAGTAAAACAAGACAGCTAAATAAGCTTTAATTACTGGAACAAGAGAGCTTTATGCTGCATATACAGTGCATAAAATTCTTACTGAAACTAGCAGAATTTTTTGCAATCTCTTCACAAATCCTTCACATAAGATGAAAATACATACACTTAATAGTTAGTCCTATGCCAAGCAAGTAGTCATGAAATCACATGAAGTACTAGCAGTTTCACTAACTGCTTCTATATGGTAACAATCATAAATTCTTATAATAATGTCAAAATAACATCAACGCAGAAAGAACTTGAAAGACCTCAATTTCCAAAATGAAGATTCAATGCTACTTTTATTTTACATCTTTAGTTAGACATCACTATCATGTATGTGATACCGCTAAGTATCATTGAATGCCAAGTTATTAAATTTCAAATTAAAAAGCCAACGAACATTTTACAGTGGCATTCATTCAAGAGTTCAAAACAAGTGGTTACATGTGGATGTGTATTCATGTTGGATCAATATTAGAATTTAAATAAGGATAGATACAGAGTCCAATTCAATTAAATCACAGACATCTCTATCTTATTCATTGAAGCTCAGGATTTCTTCACAGCTGCTTCACGACAGTTTATGAGGGAAAGAAGGGCCGATTCCTAACTACGCAGTAGTTCTGAATCCAAAATTTCCACATGTTTGGATCCAACATTTGGGTCCTGGCCCACTTTTGCAACATTTCAGACCAAAGCCTTAAGACATCAAGTAAAAGGGGATTCTGGGATTAAAAGGAAAAAAAAGGCATTTTAAAATCTAATTGGCAATATTATGAATTATCCCCTCTGCACTATACACATTATTTCAGCATGTCTCCCAGGCATGACCCACTTCCTGATAAAAACATTTTTAAAAAGAACTAGGCTACTGACGTATCTATGGGCATTTTGGTGATTCCGTTCTCTGTAACAGCACTATTGAGAAAATGCTTTATTTATAAACTGTTTCTAATATCTCATCTAGCTCAAAAATAATGTTTTGGCAAAAGTTATAGGAATATATATCTTGGTTATTGAATTACAGTGGTTTTGGTAAAGAATCTGCTTCCTTCACACCTGGAAATGTTCAAGGGCAGGTTGGATGGGGCACTGGGCAGCCTAATCTAGTGAGTGACATCCCTGCCCATGACAGGAGGTTTGGAACTGGATGATCTTTAAGGTCCCTTCCAGCCCAAACCATTCTACGATTCTGTGAGTCAAATCTCAGTAAGTGCTTTTGACTAACTTCTAAGAAAGACAAGTTGACAAAATGCATAAAATCTACTTATTCATTATTTATAACATGAAACTTCCCTGCTGGTGTTTACTAATGGGTTATTTTATTTAGTTTAAATTCAATTTTATGATTAAAGTATAACCTCATGCTACTAAAGTGAACATGAGAATATACTGTTGCAATATGACATAGCACTGTAACTCAGTCCAAGCCCAGACTGTAAGATGATGCAATTGTGACAGCAGAGCAGCTCTAGTGAAAGTTTGTTAAGACCTTCATCATGGCATTTTAAAAAAAAGTCAAAGACATTTCAGGTCAATCTGTTTTAAAAGTCAGGTAATGTTAAGCATTTATCATTAGTGTTTGAGCTAGATGTGCTGCTTCACTCAACTACAGACATTCCACATGCCAAATCTTCTCTTTCTCACTGTCACATGTACATGGTCTGCCAGTGTGACTGTAAAGCTCTGATCAAAAGCATGATGAAGAGTTGTCCTTGGGCCGAAGGAGCATTGTAATCCTGCCTTCTGGAATCAAAATCTCATTGCATTTAACTATCTGTATGGCACCTTTTCATATCTAGTTTCTTAAGATACACTGGATGATGAATGTTCTTTACTGAATATTCCAGTATTTTCCAACTTTTGAAGTATATATGCAACTTTTTCAGAAGAACGTATTACCTACATTCTTATTCTTTTCAAAATATGACCTTGTGCTTTTGTGCACCCATAAAATGAAGTCTTCTTGATAAACATTTTATTCCAAGGAAAATAGACAGTTATCTCCCAGACAGTCTTAGAAAATTAGAAAACTCAGTACGGTTTAACCAGCGCTTTGAATTTCCCAAATTTTGCATATTTTACTGCACATAAAAAGATATTAAATGTAACTGCACTCTGGAGTGTAGTTTTTTTGATATTTTATTGTCTACATCCATACAGAGGAGCTAATATAAAAATTGGAAATGTGACATAATGGAATTAAAGTGTAGTCAAGCTAAGTAATACTGGATATGTTTCTGCAAAGTGAAAAGCAAATTTGATTGAAATTAGCTCTTAACTGAAAAGTACGGGTCCGCTCCAAAAAGTGACTAAAAATGAAAGTGAATTATGGTACCTCAGTGTCTCTAGCAAATGCAACATGTTATAGTTAAAGTCATAGACTCCAGGCCTGCCAAAGGAAACCAAAATCCTGAGAGTTCCTGAGTGCATCCCACGGGTATGCACGAGTATTTTTAAGGAAAAATAAATCCCCATTCCAATGGGTGCATGTAAGTGTAACAGATCATGTCAGCATTTACTGAACAACTATGCTGTCAAACAGAAGACTTCTTTATGCAAGTCCCTGCTCCATATTGGTTTGTCTCTACAGAAATAAGAACAAACTAAAAGGAAACCCAGACACATTTTGATTACTAAAACTTCTGAAATTTTGAAGCTCTCCAAAAGAAGTTTTAGTAAAATCATAACAAAGTTCTCTGTGTTGAGTGAAGTTATGTCATCCTGATGTTTTCTGACTTTTTCAAACCCCAGAATGTTCTTTGAATTGCACTGCAAGAGCTCAGAATGCTTTTCAGACAGAAGTACCACTGCAGAATTCACATGGAAAGCAATTTCTGCTTGATTTCATTGTTCTCTGTGTGACCATTAGCTGAAAAGAAATAAAAAATATGTCTAATTTGTCTCAAAGGGAATGATGGAGTTTTAGGAGTACCGCTAATTTCTTTAATCATTGCCCTAGGCTAACATTAATTTAAAAGTTATCTTCTTCCAAAAAAAAGCTTATTCTTTCTTCAAAAACTATTCTTCATCAGGAAAACTTCCAAGTATCAATGAAAAGAATATGTGTTTATTTGCAATGATCAAAACCTAGCATTATTTATCTTGGAGCAATTTTGTAAGAAACAGCAAAAACCTTTTCCAGTCTTTTTTTTTTTTTTTTTTTTCCCCCATTAAGGAAAATATATTCTCTGTTTCATTTTATCATCTCAAAGGCCATGTTAATATAAATGCACATCCCAGAGTGAAAATGAATGGATGGGAAAAGCAAGTAATTCTCTCTTTGAGTAACTAATTTAAATCAGGTGGAAGAGGGTTTGTTTCCCCCTAATAGTTAGGAAATAAAGCTCATGTTGTGGCAGACATTTATGCCACAGGAGCTGCAGATTTTTAAAGTGTGCAAATATATTTTAGCTAGATGAAGGATTTTGCAGAAAATGTGTGCCTGCGTTCTGATTGATAAAGTCATGTGTCGTAATCATATAGGATTACATTTAGGTGATCCAGTGAAGGTGACATTGTTTTATTGCTTAAACTGTGCATAAGCACAGATGCACAGGACTCTGTGTACCTCACTTAGCTGTAGTGCTGTATTTTATTAATATCAACCCACCTTGATTGATACCAATGGCTGACTGAAAGAAACAATGAACACATTATTCATCATTTTATAACATTGAGTGTGCTATCTTAAAGATATTTAAGTTCTTTGCATAAAACTAGGACAAAAAAAAAAATGTTGATGATCATTACAAAAAGAGCAGATTTGGTGTAGCAATATTTGATTTTCAGAATTTGGTTTATTTATTTACATTTTTTTAAAAATTCACATATGTGGATTAAAGTCCAGAATATTCAGTTTTTATTGGCTAGTAGACCCAAAGGACCTGTTCTCTAGGGGAAAGAAGAGGCTTTCATGCAACTTTCTGCCAGTAAAATAACATTCTTAGAGAATAGCATTTCCTGCATCAAACTGTACAGTAATTTCTAATTTAATATAAGGATCTCTTTTAGTGGAACAATCACATATCTGATGCTCTGTGCTTTCTGAACAATCATGCTAAATACAATCACTCATAGACAGTATTGTTAATTTCATTTTATCCTGATCTGTGTAGGAAGGGGTTACAGATACTGTTAATATCGGAGGAGTTTAATAGAGTAAGGCTGCAGTGAATTTTTGTATTTTTTCTAAGTTAGAAACAGTGAACTTCACAAGGGTGAAATTCAAATTCCCTGAGCTCAAGAGTGACTGTCTTAGCCAGCCACAGGTATAGGACATGCCAAATCTCTGTTTCCAGGCTTCCCCACTGTATGACTACACCTTCCTTTAGTTAGGGCAGGTTTCATAGCCCACGCATGGGTACATCCAGGAGATCACTAAATTTGAATGCCTTAATCACAACCTGAACCCAGCAGAGTTTATTGTATCTTCTTATTTTGTAAGAAACATTGCAGACACCAACTAGACTTACTAAAGTCAATAAATGAATAAAAAACCACTGTTGACTTCATAACAGTGGTAACAGATTTAGCTCAGGATTTTAATCAGACCTCAGGAAGGCAATTTTTAGCTGTGGCTTTGAGTGCTGACTATCTGAAGAGAGTAGCTGAATTCCTCAGTCAAGAGGCCTCTCTGCAAGAAGTTGCCACAGCTCTTCAGGGTTTGGCATCCCAAGGAAGTGGCAGTAGCTAATGAGCAGTCCTGAGTCTGATGTCTGACGTCCAGGGACACACTTAAGTGACCAACAACCCCAGTGCTCAGCACGAGGCTGCTCTGCATCATCTTTAAGAGGCACATAAAACCCTCTCTTTACTTGTTATGCCTGAAGGTCAAGGGAAGTAATTGTGTCCCTCTGCTCTGATGAGACCCTGCCTGGAGCGCTGTGTCCAGCTCTGGGACCCCCAGAACAAGCAGTCTTGGATCTGTTTTAATGCCTCCAAAGGAGGGTCAGGCAAACAGTCAGAGGGAGAGAGGGTTGAAAATGTTGGGATTGTTCAGCCTGGAGAAGGGACGGCTCCAGGGAGATTTAATTGCAGCCTTTCAGTACTTGAAGGGGGCTTATAAGAAAGCCAGGGACAAATCTTTAACAAGGTCCACTGCAATAGGACAAGGGGCATTGGTTTAAACTAAAGGAAGTTCAGTTCCGAGTGGATATAAGGAACAAAGTTTTTATGATGATGGTAGTGAAGCCCTGGAACAGGTTGCCCAGAGAAGCTGTGGATGCCACATCCATGAAAGTGTTCAAGGTCAGGTTGGACGGGGCTCTGAGCAACCTGGGATAGTGGAAGGTGTCTGGGCCCATGGCAGAGAGGCTGGACCTGATGACCTTTAAAGGTCCCTTCCAGCCAAAAAAGCATTCTATAATTTTATGATTCCCTGCCTACCTTTGGCAACCTGAGTCACCTTGTGTAAGCTAGGTACTCCCCCATACTTAGTCTGAATCCCACTGAGCAAGTCAACATGAAACAAGTGTGACCCTATCTCTCCCCTTCAGAAAACTGTCTTCATACATGCCATTTTCTTATACATGAATTTCTATGAGTTTGTGACAGAGAAAATGAGACTGCAGAAGCTTGCCTGGAATTCAGTTTGGAAGATGATGAAAGAAAGGGAAAATTCCCTCTGCTTCAGTACCAAGATAACAGGCAATTTTTCCAGAAGAGATTCTTATTCTGCTTTGTCTCTGGATAGATGATGTTGAAATAATTTAAAACAAACAAACCAAAAATTTAGTCATATCAAGGAACTAAAATGTTTCAGCTTAGGCCAATTCCATTCAAAATTAGACTGACCAGAGGAAATATCCAAATTATCATACAAAACATTTATAGCTTGTGAAAACTGAATTTTTCAGTAAAACGATTGTTTGTCATGTATTTCATGAAAACATTTCCATCAGGACATATTTTATAGGCTCTTGGGAGAGTGCATCTAGAATAAACTCCTCAAGAAAACTTCTTGTGTTGGGAAAGGACAAAGAATTGATACGATCACAATAAAAATTTTTTGCAATCATAATGAAGTACTCTTTCCATCAACTTCTCATCATCAATTTTTTGTCATCTTCTGCTAAGACAGGTTGTACCTTATGCAACGTATCTATTCCAGGGGTAGGAAAGGCAATCAGGAGGAAAGAAGGAGGGGAAAGGGATGAGTTTGAGGGCTCCCTGTTTAGAAAGGATTAAGGCAACGTTCTTACAGACATTCAGATCAATTAGGTATCAAAAAAGGTAATTAACTACAAATATCTTCAACCTCCTTGGGATTGTAGTGGATATACTGTCACAAAGGATAAGACAAACTCCTTCTCCTATTATATCTTTGGAAAACAAACCAACAAAACCAACACAAAACAAACAAACAAAAAAGCAAAAAAGAAATATACTGTCGTGAAGTAAATCTTCGTATTTCTTAAAGCTCTTTTTCTCCATGTGCCGCTTTCATATAGTCTTCCCCAGAGATGTGAATTTTTATCTGTAAAATAGATTGACTTGACTTTTCATTCTCACTCGTTTTCTGTAATACAGGAAAAGAAAAGAAAACATGTTCTTATTGCAGCATTATTAGTTTTATCCATCTGGAAAGCATAGGTTTTCCTCTGTGGCATCCCAATGACCATAAGAATGGAAACATAATGACAAAGTTAGATGGTTTAATAAGCTCCTACGGTCATTTTATTGAGGAACACCTACTGAGCTTTTAAGCGTTTGTTAGCACGTGAGATAACATACAAAGAAAAGACCCCTGTGCTTGCATCCTGATTCAAGACCTTGAGAACTTGGCACCAGGTTCCAGTGACCAGAGGACAAGTATTCTCTGCCCCTTATGATACAAATCACACAAGGTCGTATCTCATAATTTAGTCCACTACTGAATAAGTGAACTAGCTAAAAGCACTGAGTGCTTTTAGAGATTGACCATGGAGACTAAAAATCCATACCATGCTGGGTAAACACAAGTAATCTAAGCCATTGAAAAAAAATTGTTTATAAACAAAAGATTTCAAAACACAGAAGCACTAAGAATTCATAGAGAGCTGTAAAAATAGATCATGGTAACTAAAAAAATAAGAAAACAAAATTGCCCTGATAAAAAAACCCACAAAATCTACAGAGCTGCCCAAGATCCCTTAGCCATTCATTTATATCAGAATTGCTGGAACAGGTGGTGCAATATGAAATTGATTTTTTAGCTTAGCCACCAATGGATACTGCATACCTACACCAGCTACATATGCAACCTGTGAAATCAATCTGTGTGCACTACTAAGATAAAGTTATTCATTTGAAGGGCAAATCTAATACTACATGTACAGTACTTTGACATTCCATTAACTTTGAGCGTACATTATGTTTCTAAAATTAACATCCGCTATTCAGTAATCAATGAAGAGTGTGAAATACATTTCTAAGAATCATTGTCTTGTAATAACGGAGGCAGTGCTGAAACAAAACTGAACAAAATGTATTTAAGGAGGAAACAGGAAGAAAGGATTCAATTGAAAGACTGGAGGAGTTGAACTTACACTGATCACAGGTACAGAATCTGATTTTTGAAAAAAATCTACCAGTTAGGCTAATTGAACATTTGCGTGTTTGAATTCAAGGCTGGGGACTGCTCGAGGGATGCAGCAGTGTGAATTGCAGAATGACAACAGCAGATTTGTGGGGAGCAGAGCTTGGGCCTGACACTGTCTGCACAAAAACATAGCCGGACACATGCACCTGTTGCACTGACTTCCAAAAAGCACTTGGCCTACGTGGCTGTGGAGTGTTATGGGAAAGGTTTACCTGGTTGTCAGCTCTGATAAAAAACACTAGTATTTACTGCACTTCCTGCATGAACTGCATCCTAGGTTCATCATCTCATCCTGTCTGATGACTGTTGACTGTCCCTGGGACCTGTCACTGTCACCAGCATATCCCTGCTCAAATGCTGTGGGATTGCACCTTCTTGGTGAGATCCTCTGCATCTGGGTTGTCCTTTGCTATGAGCTCATCTGCCTCTGTGGAACAATCTGACCTTACTGCTCCACAGCAATTAGAATTATGCCAAAAGCACTCTTAAATGAAATATCTCTCCGAAGGGTCAAACCCTAGAGAAGAAAAATGTTCTTGTGTTGCCAATTCAAGAGGAAATTAAGTTGTGCATTTAATATGCAGGCAAGAAAATGGCTGTGGCACCTCCAGATACTCCAGACTTGGTAAAAAAAAAATCAATTCAGACTGAGAGTGAGCAAATTAATACTGTGGAATACAGTGGCTATACTGTATAATCTGTATAAACATTCAATGTCTTTCCCTATGTTTCAGCAAAGATTTAATACAGGAGTCTGTGGTGAGCTGACATAATACTGAGATTTCATTTTATTTTTAAACTACACCACAGATCATTTATTAATACATGAAGGATTATAAATAATTAAAACAGGTCTGTAATTTTCAAAATCAATGCACAAAATATATTAGCTGATTTTTGCACTTACACTGTTTATTTGCTTACTCAGGAATTTGAAGAAGTCTAATTCACAGTGGATTGCATCAGTAATGTTTTTGTTCCATAAACATATTTTTTAAACCAAATTATCTGTTAGTAACATAAATCTAGACAGTCAGTTATACTCTGACAAATTCTCTCTTGTCTTCAAAAACAAACCCAAATCTCTCCGCTCTCTAATCCTAGAAGTCCTTGGCTCATGAAAAATTTCTTATAAAAGTCAATAGCAACAGCAAATCAAGTCCAACAGAAATTTTGCATGAATGAGGACATTGTGAAACTTATAGAGGAAATTTTTCTTGTCATCACACAAGGAAAGGATAAAAAATTCCCTTTTCTCCTTCTTCATGACTCTTTTTCACAAAGCTGATGCCAGAGCAAGCTATGAACAATAATCTATGCAATTTGGAAAAAACTGTACACTTGAAAGGATTTTTTTTTTTTTCATGCAGCATGAATTGTTTTACAAAACTTAGGAATCATCCTAAATTCCCTAGTGTGTTACTTACCATAACATAACTATGTTCAGAGGTATGTGCATGTCTCTTTTATACAGGCACCTTCTAACATTCATTAACTGTCTTCCTAGGGGGTGTACACCCAAGAGAATGTATGAAGGGAAAGGAGAGGAAGAAGAAAACCTGTCCAAGACTTCCTAAGCAACAGCCATTCAACTAATAAATTACAGCCTGTGAAACGGCATCCAAAGCTGTGTCTTTGTATACCAGCTGCTTCCCAGGAGGCACTCCCTCAGGACTTGGGCAGAACCTGGCATAGCTGGACAGCTACCAGCACAGGAGGATGTGTGTCTGTAAGCTCCACTCAGCCTAGCAGATTTTGGCCCTACGTTAAATTTTAGCAACTCAAACACAGGACAAATTCTCCACAAGAATAACTCTGTGTAAATACAGTGACTGCCATGGAATGGCAATGATTTAGAGTAGTTAAGATCTGAGCTATGAATAGCACCAGTACAGGCTGGGGGTTACTGGCTGGAAATAGCTCTGCAGAAAAGACCTGGGCATCCCAGTGAACAGCAGTCACTGTGAGCCAGCAATGTTCCCTCAGAGCTAAAGAGGCCAACAGCTGCCAGAAGGTCCTGTGAGGTGAACCTTCTCCTCTCCTCAGCTCTGGTGAGACACAGCTGGAGTGCAGCGTCCAGTTCTGGGCTCCCCAGTCCATGAACAACATGGATACTGCAGATCAAGTCTAGCCAAAAGGCTGCAAAGGCAATTAAGGGTTTGGAGCCTGGCATATGAGGAGAGGCTGAAAGAGCTAGGATTCTTCTTGGAGAAAAGAAAGACTCAGGAGGATCTTATAAATATGAAAAACACACTAATGGAGGGAATAAAGAAGATGGAGTTTGACTCTTCCCAGTGAGAGAAAAAAAAGGCAATGGGTACAGATAAAAGTACAGGAAATTCCTCTTAAACATAAGGGTGATAGATGCCTCCCTCTCTAGGCTGGGAGGTTGTGGAGTCTCCATCCTTGGAGATATCCAAAATCCAACTGGGCACAGCCGGAGAACCCGCCATAGTTGACCCTAATTTGAACCAGGGGATTGTATGAATGATCTCCAGAAGTGTCTTTTAATCTGAGACTCTTACTCTGTCAAGTCTCTATTCTAAGAAATAGAAATAACTTTTAAAAAAAAGAAAAAAATGTCAGAGAGACATCTGCCTCCTAAAAGCCTTGTGGGGAACATATCGTCTTGTGATATGAGGGGTGATATGAGAGTCCAAACATCTTGTTCAGGTGAGGAATACAGGACAGTGCCCTGTCCAATCCAGGGGGAGAACCTCTTTGGAGCAAGGCATCTCACTATCCCAGAAACATTTCATGCTAATCCTACCTGTTGAATGTTTCAAAAAAAGAATGCATTTCTGTAGAAAAATACTGACTTTTCAAAATAATCTGCTACACATGTTCCAGTCAGATGCATAGATAAACACCTCATTTTGTCCTTAAGCTTGTTCTAGTCTTGTGTCATTCATCACTATACAGCATACATACATGCTAGAAGGGCAAAACAAGTTGACTACAATATAAACTTCCATACATCTATCTTACTTTAAATGTGGTTGTGCTATTAACAAAAGATGGGGAGAGCTTTATATCCAGGCTTCCTAACCACAGGAAGCCTTTTCTTCACTAGGTCTACCTGCTACCTGGTGAAATGGAAAGGACAACGTTATGCTACCATACAGCTTCTATAAACAGACACTGTGCATCTCACCCATAACTGAACTTTTTGGGTTTCTATGATCTTGTACTCACTAACATAAATTGTAGTCTTCCTTCTACTTAATTTTTCTTTTTTATCATATTATTTCCTTTTTTTCCTCAAGGTTATTCAAAAAAAGGTGTCTCTGGAATGCATTTTGAAGTATTCATCAAAATTCATCCATTCATAGAATCATTAAAGTTGGGAAAGACATTTAAGATCAGAGTCCAACCATAAATCTAACACTGCCAAGTCAATCACTAAACCATGTCCCTAAGCACCACATATACATGTCTTTTAAATACCTCCAGGTATGGTGACTCCATCACTTCCCTGGGAAGCCTGTTCCAGTGCTGCACAACCCTGTGCATGAAAAAATTTTCCAATCTGAATCTCTCCCACAGAAACTTGACACTATTTCCTCTCACTCACTCACTGAACTACGAGAAGAGGCTGATTCCCACCTGGCTACACCCTCCTTTCAAGCAGCTGTGGAGAGCAATAAGGTCTCCCTGGAGCCTCCTCCGCTCCAGGCTAAATGCCCTCAGCTGCCTCAGTTGCTCCTTATCAGACTTGTGCTCCAGACCCTTCGCCAGCTCCATTGCCCTTCTCTGGGCATGCTCCAGCACCTCAACGTCCTTCTTGTAGTGAGGAGCCCAAAACTGAATACAGGATGAAAGGTGTGACCTCACCAGTGCTGAATACAGAGGGTTGATCCTAGTCCTGCTGACCACACTATTACTAATTCAAGCCAGGATGCCCTTGGCCTTCTTGACCACCTGGGCACACTCTGGCTCATGTTAAGCTGCTGTTGACGAGCACCCCCTTTTCCACTGGAAAACTCTCCAATCACTCTGCCCGCCAGCCTCTAAGGTTGTATGGTGTTACTGTGACCCAAGTGCAGGACTCGCCACTTTGCCTTATTGAACACCATACCACTGGTCTCAGCCCATAGATCCAGCTTGTCCAGATTCCTCTGCAGAGCCTTCCTACCATCAAGATCAACTTTCCTGCCCAGCCTGATGTCATCTGCAAAGTTACTGAGAGTGCTCTTGATTCCCTTATCAAAGTCATCAATAAAGCTAGTAAACAGGCCTGGCCCCAACACTGAGGCCTGGGGAACGCCACTAGTGACAGGATGTCATCTGGATGTAACCCCATTCACCACCACTCTTTACACCCAGCTGCCCAACCAGTTTTTTGTCCATCGAGAGTACTGGCGCTCACTGTCAGGAGTGTCATTTATTCTGGGCTTTCAAGGATTCCCCAGCACCACTGTCCTGTTACATTTCAGGTCACCAGGTAGGCAAAAGTAATTTTGCCTTGAAGATACTATCCTAGCACTATCGGGCACAAGAGCCTTGATGTCAGGCCAGATACATGACATTGCCTTGCTGTGACCTAAGAATAAATGCCATTTCTAAAGATAACTTAGAAATAGGAGGAATATGCCCTTATATTATAGACCAAAAGAAGTAAGTACTTCTCTTGGAGAAAAGTAAATATTTGTTCCTGTAGGTGGATATTATTCTGACTTTTTGCGTGAAGAGTACTAACAGCATGAAAGAGAACCAGATGTGCACCAATCTTTTTACGTTACTGCCAAAGCTTATTAGCCAATGCTGCTCCAAAGAAGTTAATCCACAAGAATTCCAACACAGATAGCAGCTGAGAGCAAGCAGCTAAAATCACTGCATTACTTGATCCATTCATGCACATGGAAGTACTCTGCACAGTTTGAAGAGAAACTCACACATGTTTTACTGGAGAGGTGCTGCACAGCACCACCCTTTTAATGTTGGCTTTATTACAAGGCTTTTCTCAGAGCAGGCTTCCAGCCAAACTGCTGGAATGGAGAAGTTGAACTGCTGCAGCAAGGCAGACACACAACAGTAAGCAAGCTTAGCACTAACTACTGCTTCTTTGTTTTTCATGTCTGTATATAGCTAGCACTCCATGGTCTTCCCTTTTTATCCTTTTGCTCAAAATACTTCAATTCTTTTTTGTTAAACAGACTAGGGTCTCTTAAATTTGAATATGGTAGAGATACTGTCCACACAGGAGATGAGAAAAGGCAGCCCTTCAGGTGGTCTCCTTTCTTGCTGTGCAGGCTGAATCCTGCCCAGGGAGGCGCAACAGTTTTACTGACAATTTCCATTTTTGTGAAATTTCACATCTAAACCTAACCATTCAAACTCAAGTTTTCTCTGCATCACCTTTTATTTCCCCTGAAATATCTTGGAAATTATCATAAATTGTATACTTAAAAATATGACAATTCTTTCAAATAAACTATAAATAGGTCAACTGAAACAACTTTAAGATGGATTAGAGGAAAAATTGCCAGAAAAGGTATTGCCAATTAGCACAACAATCAGAAAATCCATTTTCATTGTTAAAGTAAATCACCATAACACAAGCCTCTATTTCAGAATGATTCAGCTCTTGTCAGAAATTCAGATTAAAAGGTGAAATAAAAAAAAGAAGCATATTTAGAATCTCAGGAAGGAACCAAGCAGAAATTGTAGTTACAAGGTATACAATTGAAGTCTTTTCTGGAAAATGAATAAAACTTTAAAGGGCCTTTATTCTATTTCACACAAACCCAATACCAAGCAAATCCCTGAGGTACCAAAGTTTGCTTTTCTCTTAATTTAGTCATGATTCTTAAGAAATATTCAGTCTGCTCCTTAAAACAAATCCCTGGATGACTGAAAATATCAAATGCATCAATTCCAAATGAAATGAGTAAATAAATACTCTGCAGGTGTCTACAGTCTAAGATCTTAGTAAAAAATGCTACTTTAAACTTAAATTTGGAGTCCTAAAATATGATCTATAATTCAGAAAATTAAAAAAAATAATTTTAGGGAAGCAACAAAGGGGAAAAGCATTCAATCTTTAATGTAGAACAGGCCTCTGAACACAGAAGTTAAACATGAGGGGTTTGCCCTCTGTCTGTGGTTCAGTCAGGCAGTCACACACTGAGGGGTACCATGGTGGAGGTTCAAGGACACAACGTGTCCAACCACCCTGCAATACCACCCTGCAATACCCTGCAATCCACCTCTAATGATCCATTTGTTATGCCTTGTGAATTCAAGCCCATGTTATTCAGTATACAAATGATCATTCATAATGTGTAGAAAGCAACCTACGTCACTGTTCCAAGATATTCACACCTTGCTGTGACAACATCCAAACAAAGCTGGTTAAAAAGCAGCACTCATATAGGGAGAGCAGTATGTCATCTGATGCCAGTTTCCAAACACATCTCTACAATTAATTTTAATTAATTTTATTTTAGTAGATGTTAGGAGCAGTCTGAGATCATCCAGAGACAGAGGAGGGTTTGTGCTGGTCTGAGGAAAGCACATCATACATGGAAAATGGCAGCACAGCTACAGGACCACTGCACTGCCCTCACTCTGTCTCACCACTTCCATTTCCCTCCAGCCTGCCTGCTCCAAAATCTGGAGGAAAGACCTCCAGAAGTCATGGCCAGTGCTGAGCTCTGATGAGTTCATGCTTTCCTCTTCAGAGGAATGCAGATCAGAGTATTTTGCCCTGACAGCTTCTCAACATTCTCTATATATGGAAAGCAAAACTGCATGGAAAGACTCAAAGGACAGAAATGTCAGGTGCTCATTCCTGAGTGTATTGTTCCTATAGACATTTCATGCCCTCTCCACATCATGTCATGCCTGTGCTAGCAGGGCAGGCTGTCCAGGCTGCTGTGTCACAGCAGCACCAGTGTTTAATAATAATAATAACCAGGTAATGATTTTTAAAGGGTACCTAGAGTATACAAAACCAGCATTACACAAGGTCATTAGGGTCAGCACATACCTCTTACAAAAACGACATGATAAAATGAAAGTTGCCACATGTACATTGGTTAACTTTGACTGAACCCCATTTCTTTCCTCTTTCACCTTATAAATCAATGCACTGCACCATAAAACAAAGCTTTTCCTCTAAGTTGTCAGGCAGGATGAGGCCATTAGCCCCATCCCAAGCCTCAGATGTAGACCTCACATACTTGACAATGGTCATCATGCACAACTCAGATAGCAAATGTTATGAAATTTTTGGCAAACATGAGCCTCGCAGTACTTTATCTCAATGAACTGAGCTAAAAGAGTGTAGCAGCAACATCTGAGATACAGTTTAACCAGAAGAAGGTATCCTTAACAAATTTAAAACATTATAGTAACACCAGACTAGACAGGGTTGGGGCATTCCTGGGACAAGGGCTGGTGGCCCTGGGGGCCTGAAGTGAGGTCCTGAGCCATGGCCATGTTGGAGGATCCCTGGAGGACAACCAATGAGGGAGGCCCAATGGCAACAGGTCAGTGGAGTCAAGCAGCTGGTGCTGAGGAAATTATATTGATCCTCCACTGACTCCAGGAGCGTTACTGAAGACTCTGTCGGCTCCAGTCCCACAGACTGAGCCCTTATAAGCAGGTGGAGCGCACAATTTCTGCTCCCAGAGCAGAGTACATTTGATTTACTTTACTCTCAACAGAGTCTGGTCCAAGTACTCTGGGAATGTTTTGCAATACAAGCAAAGAAAATCAGGAAATTTTTCTCTGATGCAGACTCTAATACTAATGGAGGTGCACCCAGTACTCTCAGCCCTACTTATTTTTGAGTCCAGTTTTGTCTTGATTATTTTTATCTTTGTACATGGGATGCAAAATGAGCCACCCCAGACTTCCCTGCTGCCAACAGAGGTGGTAGTTTGTGATTTAGTATTTTTAAAAATCAACGTATTTCCCCTATCCCTATGCACAAAGTGGAAATTAAAAAAGTCTGCATGAAAATATGTAAAAAGCTACTTGTAGGAAATTCTTAGAAGGTACTGGAACCAAGGGACTTTAAAAGCTAGTCTCTGTGCAAGTAATTCTGAAAGCAAAAACCTGGGACTGGTTAAATCTCTTTAGAATTCAGGCATGAAACGTCTAGTATTACAGTGCTTGCTTCGTACAAGTAATGACTGCTTGGAGAGACATTACAATAATTTTGTTTCCTGAAATTTTCCCCAGTCCATTTTTTAAAACACGTTTTAAATAAGTTATACATTGTTTGTATATGTCTACCTTTGAAATTTAGAAACTGAAGCAAATAAAAATTAAGTAAATTGTCCAAGGTCCCATGGAAGTCTGTGTCAGAATTTCATTTTCAGGGATGAATTATGCTGTGCACATTAATAACATAAAGTATAGTGGTCCAAGTTGCCATTTAGCTTTTTCCTCTTTATAAAAGCAGGAACTTTTCCTAGGTGAGTAGGGGACACCATACAAAAATAGCTGTATTTGGAGAAATACTCAAAATACATCACATTCCTGCTGAGCCTATGGTGGTTCTATTAAGACAAATTATGGAAGATACCACTAAGTAAGAGAATCCACTGGCAACATTTCTAATAGTGCAAGCATCTTGATATTAAACCTTCAGTGAAAGACAGAATTCCTCATTATTAGCATCCTGGAAGAAAAAGATATCTAGAAGAACGTTAAGTGGAAGAAAGCAAACAGCCTTATGTTGTGGTCGGGCAGATTTTAATATGTAGAATTCCTTCAATCCAAGCATGGATAGAGGTAGTGCATATCTAACAAGCAGTTGACCAAAATCAGGTGGATTAAAGATAAAAGTTCTGAGTAAGTTTTGAAAGTATCTATGTGGAAATTCATGCCCTTTGTTCATGCATTTGAAAACACCAAAAGAAATAATTGGTTCTCCCAAGTTCCAGTCCTACATCTTACCTTTCTCTCACCGCTGTTATCACAATGGAAGTGATGTTTACACAGCCCTCATCAAAATTTTTCCTTAAAATAGGGGGCCTGATTTTGGAATATACATATTCCTTAAACACATCTCCTCTTTTGAATAAATTTAACCTTTATTTTTCAGTGACATGGTTTTCCCCCTCTACTCATGTTCAGCTCCGAATAAATTCCCAATTACTCATTACTGAAGCTAGCACTCCTCTGATTTCAGCCAGCTGAGGCAGAACACTAGGCAGAGAAGTGCTCAGGGTGCACTGAGCAAAACCTACAGGATAAAAGTACATTAGGTCTCTGCAGAGTCAGCTCTAATTCCAAAACCGACACTTTCAAAATAAAGAAATAAGATTTTTAGGGGAAAAAAAAGCAAGATGCTGAGGACAGTGAAATAATTCTTTGGAAAATTTTACTTCACAAAGGGGGGCAGGTGTGGCTAAAAGGAACTTTTAAGTGGTGGGGGATTTTTTTTGCAGTAAGTTTTTTTGCAATAAGTATTGGGTGAAATTTCTTCATGGATTTGTTCTGTGCAGTGCCACATGCTCATAGTTTTGGACTGATGAGGAAACCACATTGAAAGACAGCAGCAGGGAATAAAATTTCTCCAGCTGCTGTGGCAATACATGCGTCTGTGCACTGCACTCTACATAATCCTGAAGAATATTACCTGGCTCCAGAAGAAAGAAGGGGGATATATATCCATAATGTATTTCAAAAATAAACAAAACCAAAACTAAGATCTACTAGTCCACTGCCTCTATATGGGACCAGAAGACTAGAACAGAGCATGCCATTAGGCAGGTATACAATTACAAGTGACTGAGACATAAAAGAAAGACACAATCCTGAATTTTTTTCTCCTTAAAATTAATTTGAAAAATCATACTACTGCCTTTGCCTCTGTATCTAAGGAATTTACCAGTCCGGCAATGTAAAGCACCATGCAAAACCTTTTCTGCTGAATAATAATTAATGTTGAACTCAGTTCAAGGTAAATTAGAGATGAACACCACCAAGCAGATGCATGTTTAAAATAGCCACAAAACCACCCTAGCCAAAAGAAATAGAGAAATCAATTAATGATACAAACCTTCAAGGCTTTGGGACATCATCAGATGGTAGCTGATGAGACAAGGAAAAATCTTGACCTACAAGCAAGTACTGACAGCAATAGCACACCAGCCAAAACGGGGTGCAAATCTGATCCAGGGAGGCCATGCACCTATTACACCTCACACTGAATTCAAAGGTATTAGATAGGATCAGATAGTTTTTGAATTTTTTACATTTCACACAGCAATCAGGTGGAGTCCATAGCTCAGTGCTGATGGTGATCGTATCATGACTAGGAATTTAAAGCAGGACAGATGGAATTTCCTTCATTTAGGGAATCCCAAAAGTCTGCAAGAAACATTTGACATGCTCAAATGGTTTTTATGAATAGAACACTGTTATCTAACATGAATTTTTGCCACTTCTAGAGCAGAGCTCAGCTAATATAAATTAGTGCAGGCTTTCCTGCAGGAAGTAAAAAATAAACATATCCTGTTAGAACTACAGGGGGAATTTCATGTAGGCAAAATCTAATTATACAAGATGGAGTACAGCCAGTCACACCAAGTAACACACTTACTCTTGTGCAATATGTAGTAGAATTTTTTTTTAATAGTTAGGCTTTCTCTGGGCCTTCCTTTTTATTCATCTGAAATGCTCATTTGTGTGAAATCAGCTGTAATGGATATAATGAAAATTTACACAGGTCTTGTATAACTGGATTTAACAGCTAGAATTTGAAGTTTAGGTTTGGCCAGCATCAGGCCACAAAGGCACCTTTGTATAGTGTCAAAATTTTTTTTGCAGAAACTGGAGACAAGTGGCAATAAAAATTAAAGTGTTGAGACTGTCTTTTAAAATACTTCACACACTTCATAAATAAAGCTCTGTATTTTTAGAATATTAATAAAACTGTCCTACTTCTGCCCCTCCGGTTTTAAGTATCCATCATGTCCCTTTAAAGCACTGACCCCTGAAAAAGGGAAGGAGGCAGAAAGCAAAGCCAGTAATAGAGAACATATCCTGAAGAAACAGAACCAGAAAATTATTGAAATACCCCCACACAGAACTGTTCAAAGCCTACTGAGCAAATTTCAAAACATCAATTTATGAGTGTGTGTGTGTGTGTAATGCCAACAAAGTGACACTGGAAATTACATGTGATTTCCACATTGCCCAAAGGTATAGGTGGCTCATTGTGCCAAATTCAGTGAATTCCTCATGTGTTCAGTGGCAAGCACTGTTGATCATGCAATGGTCAGTAGTGGTGTTCTGCACCAAGAGCTGGCATTTCTAGTTGTCTAGGTTTTAATTCCTTCCTCATGCCTTTGCGGTAATTCTGCTGTGAAACAACTTCATTAGCCTGCCACTCAAAGGCAGAAAGAACATCACAGTGTACAATTAGAAAGAGAAGAAACCCAGGAGGAGTGAGCACAGATGCAGCCACTTCTTGCATAGACAGCTCTTTGGCTTATTGATTAAGGCTCCCAGAAAGCAGAAACAAAGGAGATTGTCTGCAGGAGTATTTGTATTCCACGCACTAGCATCATGAAAATAGTGAGAAGAATCAATCAGCAGGGGTAACTTTTTTTCCTCCAGTTTCTAGGATTTTTTTAATACTTGGAGCAGTGCAAAGTCATGCCCCAGACGTTTCACATTACATTTACACATGGCTTGCTCATCACCCCTTTTTGTCTTTTCCATTCCAAAACAAACAAAATTCTCTTCCTTTTGCTCATAAAAGAAAATTTGTTCATACCCACATTACATGGTGAAGAGATTCCAGCCAGGATGATGCCTGGTTATCTCCACAAAGCTAAAAAAACCCCAAATATGAAGTGATTTTAATATCTAGACTTGACAATAGGCATTTTAGAAGTTTATCTTTGTCAGCTTCATCTTGTTATGTGTTTGAGATTCTCTCTTTTTTAATTGGATTCAGAAAGAACAAATCTATCTGTTAACTAACTGTACTGAATAATCTATATCAATCAAAAAAGCCTGTAAACTGAAACAATGTTATAAAATCAAATACATATTCAAGTATCAAAAAAACCCTGAGTTTTTTAATTTAGGAATTTAATACATGAGTATCATGATACCTTCATCAGGAGAGTGCCTTCCCGCTGTAGCAATCTAACTCACATGTATATTTCCATGATTAAATTCAGTTAGTAAAAAAAAAAAGCACTTTTTTTACATACAAAAGTACTTTTCTGGAACATGTACTGTTGGGATAAGGGGCATAGTTAAGGTAGTACCTTGGGAGAACTCTAGGCAAAACCAGAAAGCAAAATTTGGACCAGAACACTCCCTCTGTTCAGAGTTAGTTAGAGGCAGAGCATTTTTATTCAGGTCTCTCTGGAAATCGTTCCTGTAAGCAGAAAATCTACTCTTTGACTAGCTTCTAGCACTTCAAAGTCTGGGCTTGTGCCACAGGATGAAATAGCTATTGAGTGAGAAAGGGAGCAAAAGCTTTCTGAAGCCATCTTGCCAACATGACTCAAAACAACTATGAAGGGACCATCTATAAAGCTTGAAAGTTAAAGCTCTCTTCACATAGAATTTTTTCACCTTTCTGCAAAAACTACCAGAAAGCATCATTTAGTTTTTTAGAGCTTCTGGCATCTCCAACTGGCCTGAAACCACCAATTTGCCTTCTGAAGGGCAGTGATTTTTTTCATAGCTTTGCTTACTGTAACAGTAAAGATTTAATACAATGTGATCTCTGAACACTTTATATTTGTCTTGAATATTAATTGCCATAATGGGAAAACGATTGTGCTGCACAGCCAGTGCATGGCTAGACAGTAGAGAAAATGCTTCCATGGTAAATAAACAATGTAGCAGACACGGGTATGCCTGGGTTTATTTCAGGTGATCAAGTGACTAGCTGTTGTTTGAATTCCTGAAAGGAAAGCTGCCATCATCAACAATGCTTTCTTTTAATTTTTCTGCCAAGTAAATAGGTATGTACACAGGAGATTCCTCTAGTACCATAACCTCTGCATTCAGAGCATGAGCAAAACAATGAGGCTGTGTTAGCTGTCAGAGGTCATGAACGCAAAGCGGATAAGAAAAGAAAAAAAAACACTGGAGAAATGGGGGCAACAGACTGTGTATGTGTTTCTGCTTAAAGATTTGCCAAACAGACCTCACCTACATCTTAAACACATACATGACAGAAAAAGGAGGGAAAACGCATTTCATGAGCAATACTCTCAAAAATCTGGTTTGGATATTTCTTTAATCACGTGTTTATCAAATTTTTTTTATTTGTGCTTATCTATAGAGTTTAAAGCTACTTCCCATATTTTAAAAATCTTTTGCTTGGTCAAAAAATAGTCATTTCACAATCTCACAGCATGAAACCTGTAATTTTGCCCAAATTTTCTATGTGCCTTGTGTCAGCTTCTCACCTTTCCTGCGGCTGGCAATTTTCAGCATTAAAATATGTGTAAATTGCTACTTTCGCAAGACATATTAGCAAGTCATTACTGCTAGTTAGAAAGAAAGAGTAAATACAGAAATAGGAACATTAAAAGTTCTGTCTTCCCACAGTCTCTGAATGTAAGAAGTATTCAGTTTTTTAAAAAAATCCGAATAATTCCAGACACTTTATATGAATCCAACTACTATTGCTCTCAAACTTAAGAAGTTTAGAGGAAGGCATTGGTGTTAGTAGATCTTATTCTCCATCATTATAGAAGTTTTTTAACCCTATTCTGAGACTAAGTTGACAAAAATATTAAAATTTGTTATAAAGGGGAATCAGTGTTCTGAGTCTTTAGATACGTATCTTGAATAACAAAAAAGTGTGGTTTTTGTTGTGTAGAAAAGCATTGTCATAATTTTTTAGAGTTTTTGAATGTCAGAGCAATATGAGGGAATTAAAAGATGAACTTGGTAATTAAATCCTAAGGGGGGGGTTTTAGGTAGTTTAAAGTTATGTGGTGGTGCTGGCTTTGATATTTTGATATTATCCCTACTGTTTCTTCCCTATAGATTATGATTTTCTTAAATATTATTTACATTTGAAACTTGTCTCAAAGTCATCAAGAGCTGCATTATCACAATTGAGTTGAACCAGTGCTACCAAACTGCCTACTCTCTTTACTTTTAACAAAAATTTCAGGTGACAGAAATTCAGTGTAGTATGCAATCTGCTAAAATTTTATTTACCAAATTGTTAAAAACAAGACATATACCAACTGATATCTGCCCCCCAGTATTATTTTACTTTTGCAAGTTTTTTATTTAAGCAAGGAGACATACCTTTTAGCAACAATAATAAATGTTGATTTTCTAGAAAGAAAAAACTCAAACCCAATAGTCTAATTATGTTTCCCTTTACTAAAGGGTCTGAGAAGCATATGACAACGACAATACCTTTATGAACTCACTTGATTATTGGTAAAGGTTTTCCAGAGATTCAGTGGATGAAGTGGATCTTTGGGCAGCTGATCAGAATAACAGCATGGGGAAAAGGAGAAATTTGTGCAGAGGCCAAAGTGGTGGTAAATGGAAACTTCCCTTGGCTGTGCATAGATTATATTGTAGTAGGCAAAGGAAAACAAGGTGATGGTGTGCATTTGCATCTGGTAGTGAGAGCTTTATGGTTTAATGTGTGCAACCACCGAAGAGGAACAAAACCATGACAGTCTTGGTAATGGCTGTGGTAGCTATAACTAAGAAATAATGTAGAAAGGAATAACAGCAATCTAAGGTAAAGTAAGGGCTGTTAGGAAACAGGGACATCTATTGAGATCTGAAAAGACGAGGATTTAGGGAGAGCAATTGTGAATTTCAATGCATGAGATGATGGTCACAGCCTCTTCAGGAAACAGAAGCTAGTTTGGACTAGGAATCAGAAGATCTGAACATTCTTTGAGCTTTAATCCAAAGAAGCTGGACAAGTCATGTGACTATCAGATACTTACGTTATCACTCACATGGGATAATTGTTTCCAGTCCCACTGCTAAACTGTTGACTGTAGAGCACAGAGAGGAGGTGGATGACCAGAGGAAAAAGAAAGAATGAGCAAAGCACATATGTATGGAAGGAAGATTTAAAGCAACTGTGACAAGTCCTATACCCTGTTGCTCTAATTCTCTGAGCAGCACTTTGCCAAGTCACGATAGTCCCCTTAGAAGATATGGAAAACAGAAACCTGAACTCAGCTGTGGCCTACTTCTGGCCATAATCAGGGGAACTCTGCATAACATCCACACCCACACATTACTTGAATCCCTGTCAGTTCCAGGTGAGCTGTCCTCACACCATCAAACCTAGTAAGCGGCAGAATCCAAATTTTAATAACACGTTCTCCCTCCTTTTTTCTCAGTTTCTGTGGCCAGAAATAAGTCTCCTTGAAAGAGAAGTGTGAGGGGAGAGTAGCCAAGACTATTTCTGCATCATTTTATGAATAAATTTAAGTTGTTTATATGCCAAAATCAGAGTTTTGTCCAAACCTTTGTGCTAGCTGGATTATAGTCTAAAAGGCTTGAACCTAACAGGACAGGTGTGTCTTACGTGCTCTTTTATAATGGCCAGTGAATCCATACAAACTTAAAGGAAGCTGAAGTATTACAGCTGGTGTTCTGAGACATGAACAAGACAAATGTACCGTGAAAATGATGGATAATAAAAACACTTCTGGGGACAAAACTGACTTCTATCAAATAATATATAAACTTACTGAGTCATAATGGTTATTTAAATAGGGAGATCCATATCATTTGTGGAGAACAAACCACCAATAGATTCTGTGAAGTTTCAGTCCATTAAATACAGAGGAGATTTATACTATAATAAAAATATTATTAAAAAATTTAATTGCTGGTATCTTATTATGCAAAGAAAGTATATCCTTAACTCTGACACTAAGTCCAGACACAGTGAGAAAGCATTTAAAACACAAGGTTCTTACAATGTAATTGAAACATAAAGAATGGCAACACCATAAAAAACATGAGGATAGTGAATAGGGGATGAGTACTTTGCACAAGAAGAGAACATTCAGTGGAACCACTGGGTGTCAAATTTTAAGCAAATGGAAGCCACAAAGTACTTCTCAAAATAATGTAAAATTATGGTGTGGAATCCATTGCCACAGGACACTGTAAATGCCAAAACTACAGATACATGTGAGATAGGCCCATCAGGGGCTATTAATGCACTAGATGCCACCTCCAGTTCTGGAAGTCCCTAAACTTCTGACAGACAGAAAGAAGCTGAGAGGGTATACCAGGTAATTTTATTCTTCTTGTGCTTTAAGCATTCATGTAGTGGTCCTTGTCAGAGGCAGGACACTGGGCTAGAAGAGCTGTAGGTTTGCTTAGGTATGACAGGTCTTAGTTCTCTTGATGCAGAAACTTATCAGCAAGCAGCTGATTTCAGGTCAAAGAAAAAAAAATAGCAAGGAGCTTGGCTCAGTGTGGCCTGGAATACATCATTTAGAAAAAGAAAACCATCTAAGGACAGAATCATAAATGCAACTATATGTATACACAAGCTACTTGGTCACTCAAAGTCATGGCAGGTTAAATTGAAGGAGTTCATCCTATCAGTAATTCAGAAAAACCCATTTAAGTTAATGGAATAAACTGCTGATTGAAATCCTACAGAAGCGCACCATTAAAATCAATCCAAGTGAAAGGTGGAAGCATTTTTGGGAAGTAGGGTATCAAATGATTCCCTGGATGGCTACACGGGTTTTGGATTAAGATCAGGAGATAAGATGGAGTAATGTTTTTTGTCATAAGCATATACCATCAAAAACATAAGGTTAAGTCGGCACATAGTCCTTAAACTCTCCTAATTATATCATAAATAAATTTTGAATTTTGTAATGTTTAAATTTCACACATTCAACAGATATTCCTTCAAACATATCTAATGTCTAGCACCATTCTTATCACTTTCTGTATAGTGGTGCAGTGCTCTGCACAGGTACAACTTCATATGATGTATCACCTTTGACAGCGACCCGTATTACAGCTGGCACGTGACATTAAGGTAGATGAGTATGGGCATTTCTCTACAATATAAACCAGTGGAATAAGAAATGCTTATTTGGAAGGAAAGATGTGAAAATGCAGCTCAGAGGCAGCTTTTAAGGTTATATTAGACATTACAGATTATACTGCAGGTCTTTCAAACAGC
Organism: Corvus cornix cornix; assembly: GCF_000738735.6. NCBI lineage: Eukaryota > Metazoa > Chordata > Aves > Passeriformes > Corvidae > Corvus > Corvus cornix. The sequence continues at coordinate 101,188,165 of NC_046333.1, read as the reverse complement.
CACAGATCGTTCATTCAAGCTCAGTAGTTACAGCTTCTGGTATTTCAGGAATGTCCGAAACTAAAAGTTACATAATAAAGATAGAACTTAATTTTCTCTGTGGTGTATCAGAAATCCTTTTCCTGGACCAAACATACAACTATTTCACTTGTGAAACCTGTCTAATTTAAAAGTCATTAAAGCCTGCCTGCTTCCTCACTGGCCAGCCTACTTATTAAGGACAGTTTTACTTGCATAACAAGTAGTTACACTGGTGAGTCTGTGCTTGAGTTGCACAGAGAAGACCACACAGTTTAACTGGAGGTGCTCACATTTTTATGCTCAAATCAGGGGCAGCTCAAGTGTTTCAAGGAGGCTGAGTAACATTCCTTTGTGGAAGTCACCTTAAGCACCATCTGTTCTAATACCCTAAAACAGAAATAGTTCCAAATAAAGTTGTAATTTCTTTACATGTAGAATAAGGGTAAGTGAATCTTTGGTTGACCACTGTCATCTTTCCACCTATAGAGGCCCTTTCCAGGGGATAGTTCAATTCCTAATTGACCACATGTAAATAAGTCTTGTATGGGACAATTGCATGAATATGAGGAGCTGTCTGACAGTTAAGTCCTGCACCTGAGGTGTTTTGGAGGATGGTCTTACAAATTAAATTATTGAAGTGTACAAATATCACCTGAATCAATACTGGCAAATTTATTAATATGCAAATTACAACAGGAAGATTAAGTGTCTGTACCAAATCAGGGAATCCATTTTAGATGCAGAATCCTATTGTAGCACTACAAAGACTCAAAACACTTCCATCTACCTAGGGCAGAGGGTGTGTTTTTTGGTAGTTCTGGCTACAGGCAAACATTTGGATATGAACAAGAGGCAGAGATGACACTGGCTTAGTTTGTAAGAACAAAGAGCCAAGAGCCAAAAAACTATTTACAATTCTACAGGTTATGGGACGAAAGATTTAATGCATACAAAACAGGAATTAACTTTCATATCCACCAAGTGTGCTGTACATTCAGGAAGGGGGTGAAAAAATGTATTTGTCCATTTTGAAAGATGAAATTTCAACTCAGCATTTTCAAAATTTGCAGGTTTCTATCATACAGAATTCTCTCACTCGTGGGATTGGTGAGCTCTGTAGATCAGTTATACTGCAGAAGCTACTCAGACTGGAAAAAATGAAAGTGTAACACTAAATTCACTTAAAAAGTGGATGTAGGACTTAGTTATGAGAGTTCTTTGGACACTTTTCCAAAAAAAGGTATTCTTGATAGGAAGATGTCTTTTAGATGATTCATAAACATGCAATGCTTTTGATAACTTTCATGACTCTACTCCAAGCTGTTTCGGAAGCCACAAATTCATCAGACAATCTAATCTTAGTGTCTAGCAGTTAGTCCAGTGTCTCCACACTGGTAGACGTAATTCTTTTGTATTTTATATTTTTCATCATATGGGATGGGCTGTGTTTCCAAGAGCAAGTCCAGTGCTTCAACAAACACACTGACTGCCATCCCAGTTTCGGAACAGGGACTTCTGACACAAATAGTTCACGATTTCCAAGGAAGCTTACTGCTTGTGCTCAAAATATCTGGGAAGTATGGAGTTGCAAAACTATGCTAGAAGAAATTAATTTCACCCCAAACACTTATATAATTCAGTCTCAGACTTCACTGGAGATAGTTTAAATAAATGTCAGAGCGAAATACCAACCCCACTCTCTTTACAAAATGAAAACCACAGCCAAAGGGCTTGATCTGTGCTAGAAACAGCAAAGTTCAGGAAGAAAGGTCTCAAATTTAGTTAATCTTTAATCTGGTTTTCTCACAATTGTTTTTTTTGTGCCTCTTCTACTCTTTCTCTCAGGTACCTTTGACTGCCTTTCAATTTTTATGCCTCCTATGCTGTTTTTTGCTCCTCTATTCCTTTTTAAGTGATTTTCACCATCCTCTTGTAACCCAAACACACACTTTCTATCTATTTTCATATCATCAAAAATTGATTTTTGTGTCCGTGCTCCAAAAGACCTATCTTTGTAAGAACAGTCCTACTTTAAAACTGAAGTGGGAAGCAAGTCAGAGATTGTACTTTTTCTCTATGGTTTCACCTCCTTAACTGCTCTTTAATTATTGTTGCTGTTTTGTTACTACTTATAAAAAGGCACACAAACATATGCATATACAGAAAGGGAGTTTTTGTAATTTACAATAATCAAATTCTTGTTTTGCAACTCCTTTGTATTGAGGTCTCCAGGTAAGAATGATTCAAATAAAACTAACTGCCTATAACTAAGAATTTCTACATCCTACATCAGGTATAGTAGCAGAGTGGTTTGTACTTAAAAAATTCTTAGATTCAAGCTGGCAAGGTTAATTATGTGTGCATTCATGGCGACACTAATGGTGAGAAAGCTGAACAGACAAGAGTAATTATACTGTGCAGATTCTGCTCTCTGTAAAGTTCAGAAAACCTTTGTTTCCCACCAAAACTCCCCCTGTTGTTACTTAATGTAAAGAACTGTTTTAAAAAATAATGACTGGTTTGGATGTCACATCAAATTAGGTTTCCGATACCACCAAAACTTTTAAGCTGATTAAAAATGTTATATGCTTTGCAATTTCAGGTTCTTTGTACACTTTTGTTTGCTTAGAAAGCATCAGGGGTTACTCTTCTGTTTTTTAGCACATATAAGTCCCACCTTCCAGGATCTGCTGAAACTGAATTATGTGCAAGACCAGAGCTAAGCAACTCATCTTTTAATTTCAGTTAAATTTTAGACTCAGATGTTGCACTGCTCATGAGGCTTTGCCTAGGGTGTGGAGAAATGTTGGAAAGCTTCCAGTCAAGTCACGGCTCATTTCTAATGCCAATTCTCATATCCAATACTCCCACAATTTGCTTTCTCTGCTTAATAGGAGTCTTATCTCATTGAACTCTGCTGAGTGGACTGAAATGTTAGAAATTTGTATCTGTTCATTTTACAGATCTCCCATCCTCCTGCCTGGATGCATTTTCAATATTTGGTTCCTGAGTTTCTCTAATATAAGCATTTCAGTTTTGACTTTTCAAGCATCTTCCAGCGAGCTTTTAGGTGCTGTACAAGGATTGCCTGAGACTCTTTTTATTTGCTTTTCATAAAATGAGAAGATATTTTGTGGAGTTGGCTGCACTCCGGTTACACTTCTGTTGAAAAGGTTCACAGGCGCAGGAACTCTTTCCTTAGCAGCATTCTCAGCCCCACAGCAGAGCAGCTGGCAAAGCACGTACTCAAATGCTGTTGATTGCTAACATGCAGCCTACCCTGCTCCAGGTTGAGCATGGAAACCATCAGATGTCTTTCACCTCCCTGACAACAAAAGCAGCCGGAGTTCAGCGCCTTCCCCTGTAGGTCCCCTTTGGACCTTTTCTGGGTTTTATATATTTAGGTATTAATCTGGAGGAGATAGACGAAGCAACAGAGAGCAACTTTATTTTATGGTCCACGGTCAGAGCACTCAGCTGGCATGTGGGAGACCAGTGTTGAAGCTGTATGGATTAAAGCAGCTTTTCACACACTGTGGATGGAAGAGCTCAGTGTTTGTGCCAATAACTATAACATACCTTCTAATTTATTGTGTAATGTCAAGAATATATGGTGCACGTTATTTTTTCCTTTGCCAGTTTGGCTGGTAATTTCTCTTTCTTCTAGTTTACGGTTTTCAAAGACAATTTTTTGCTTTTCATTTAAAAGTGTTGCCCATGCCTGAGCTGACATCAGACAATGTTGGACAGGCTACAGATGTTTAGAGATAACAGCTAGTACACCTGCTAAGCAATGTGAAGGCAGTGTCGAGGCCTTGTGCCAGGCCTTGTTTTGTCACTGTGACTGCCCTTGGGTCCTTTCAAAACAAGATGGAGAGGGGGTTTTGTATTGCAAATTTGTTCTACATTTTAAACAAAATTTAAAGTATTAGGATTACCCGTGAATTTAAACCAAAATGAGGAGTGGATAAACAGAGAAACTCATCAATACTGAAGTGCCATGTAACCTGATCATTATCATCATTCTTTTAATCCTACCACTTTGCAGTCTGTACTTATGAGAACTTACTGTTTTGGTAGCTTCCCTCTTATCTAACAAAAAATGGCTTGATTTTGTTACCAGCTTTTCTCTCCATTGCTTCTCCAGAGGTGTTCCCTCTTACCCACAAGTACCAGGTTTTCTCCTCCACCTTTGCTGCCCCCCTCCCCTTTTTTTCAGACAACAGTCTTCATGTTCCTGTTCACAGGGTTTTCACACAGCAATTAGACCTCACAGGAAGAAGATTCAGAGAAAGCTATTTCCCACCAGTTTTATAAACAAACTCAGCACGTGCAGCTCTTATTTAGTACATTTCACACAGTGTGCTCTGAACTACTTTGTAAGAGGATCCATGTTTTATGAACTTGCTGTATTTTTTTACCAGAAGTCCCAGCAGAGCTGACTGGGACTAGAATGTAGTGCAGGATGATCAGGTTCTAGTAATTAGTCACAGAGCAAACTTTTAGGAATTTGTCGAACAGCCCTAGGCAGCTGCAGATGTTGGGCTCTCTCTTTCCTACAGGAAGCAAAACAAAACCTCAGACCTCTTCAAATGAGTGAACAGATGGGTAATCACCTAACTGTAGCAACCAAGGGTGAGCCTATCTCTACAAGCTATCAGATTCAGCTTGATTTACTTATTACCCACTATTACATCCCTCATGGAATGCAGATTCATAAAGAAGTTGGTAGCACAATCTTGTGAAATTTCTTGGGCATACAGTTAACTGAAAGGAGAAGCTCCAGTCAGGAACATATGGACTTTTTAGTTTTTCTCAGCTCACATCATGCTTTTCTCTAAGAAATATATGAACCATCCTGAATTAGTCTAATAATCCATGGAAAGCAGCATCCCCTTTAGTAGGATATGTTTTGTGTTAGAAACTTCAGAGAACTCTGCAACAGTAAGTGTGTAACAACATGCCACCAGGGAGGTTTCTTCTATCCATCAACAAAGCTGTCAGCTAATTCATATTATAGAAGAGCTGAAAGCTGCTTGCCTTGTGTTTAAATGAAACAGTGCTCATCACTGATAGGTTGAGACATCTGTTCTAAGTACCTAGGTAAGGCAAGAAACCTCTAAACGCTTCAGACACATTGCCCAAATCCACCCTAAATTCTAGGCTTTGATTTCCAAAGTATTTCACAGATCATTTTCTAGAGTATCGCTTACATGACTCAGTATAAACTCAGCTCCAGTTAACCATGGCCTTGTTACATCATCCAAACAAAGTTAAAGAGATTTAAAACCTCTGAACTGAAATGACTTATTGGTAGCTATATAACAAGTTTTCATAGAACACAGAATAACTCCAGGTTTTGGTTATCTTTAGAGAACATTGGAAAATCTCTTTTTCATGTAAATGACTTTATTGCAAGTCACACTTTTTATTTCTTTTTTTCAATCCCAGGTTCTATGGTAATAGTTACACGGGCAAATAAATCTTAACCTATTTTTTTCCTTAAGAAGACTCTAGCATGCAGGTCTACACCAAAAGGCTTATAAGTATGTACTGTAAATATTTGATCTATAAGAAAGTCTTTTAGAGAAATGCAAGTTAATTATTTCTTAGAATCTCATTAATTTACACAAGCTTCAACATGGTTTAATGTATTAGATGAGGTACAGGTAAAATTGTGTTTTTCTGACATGCTTTTTTTTAACTACAGCTACAGTTTCTGAATGTTTGGATTGCTACTACTTGGTAGATGGTAATTTTTTTCAACCTAGGGAGAATTACTTTCACTGTATCATTAACTCATTGGCTACTCTAAGCATATAAAAATACAAAACAGTCTTACCTTTTAGCTCCTAGAATGTGTAAACATCAAGATAGTTACACTACTTCTCATCCGTGGATGAAGAAAATTTATTTCTCTTTACACCGAAGTTACCTATTCAGTTTGTCATTCATTTTTTTTATATTTGTCTTGTCCGTCATACCATAGGCCCACTTCCTTTTCCAATTACACATCACATGTCTTGTGATCTTTAAATATCTGCTACTAAATAAAATTTCACTTTTCATCACTGTATGAAAGGAACACACTGTACCAATTAAAGAGCTTTCTATTAAGAAATCTAATTATAAAAACACAAGGCCTATTTAAGTCCATGGAAATACTTCATTGACTTCTTTGGGCTCAAGTCCGTATTCAGCAATGTTGAAGTTGAATACGAAAAGAGCTTTTTTCCAGTTAACAAACAATTCGTGGGCATATTGAATGCAAAGATGTATTTACATTATCTCTACTTATTCCTACAAAGCTGTCATAGGTTAGCAAGCATAGTCCCGGAAGCGATGTCCTTGCTAAGGGGTGCTTACAGTTTCCTCTGTGACCTGATAGAACCTATCAGCTGGCCAGTTTGAATATGGACAATTCTTTAAGCCGCTGAAAGTTGTGACCGCCTCTGTGATCCACATTTAAGAATAGGCAAACTCCCCCCCAGCTCTCTCTCATTCCCGGCACTGGGACAGGTGGCTGCGGGGCCCAAGCGGGGCCCAGTGGACCCAGCCCAGGCCCTGCTTGGGCCAGGCCGGGCCGGGCCACGGCTCCAGGATGACCCCCCCAGCAGGGCTGTGGGCAGCCAGAGCGGCTCGGAACCCCCCTCGCCCCTCCACTGCGGCCAAGATTTCAGCAAAGCGGCACCGCTGTCCCGCAGAGGTTGGGTGACCAACAGCGATAAGCCACATTCCAGCTGCAAGGCCGAGGTGAGATTAACCCTTTTAGTGCTGTGAAGAGCTGAAAACCTGAGGGAAGAGAAAGAGGAGATGCTTAAAGCTGAAAGTCTGTTGTGAAGCTATGATGTATCAGAGTATCCCGTTGTAATTTCATGAAGATACGGGGGGTGGAGTGTTCAACTCGTGAGCAGAAGCACCTGCGCTGAGATAGGCAGATGCTGACGCAGCTGTAATTTCATGAGAAGTTTGGACAGGGAGAGATGGACCAGATGAGGACTTTGGCTCCAAATGGGAAAGGAGAAACCTCAGTTCCTAGAGATGCTCCCAGAGATATTCCTAGAGATGAAGATGAGGAAGACCCTTTGCTCCCAGGGAAGGAGAAGGGCCTCTGTTTTTGTTTCTGAACGGCTCAACCTTAAAATTGTACCCCAAAAGACTTCAAGAGTGGACCCTCGAAAGCAGTTGCAGGAAAAGCTGCAAGTTGGGGGAAGGGATTCACATACGAGCAGAGACTCCTCTTCCTAAATGGACTGAACAATATTTGGAAGTGGGTGGCTGTCTCGTTGTGATAATGTTTTCATAGCATGAGCAAGAAGAGACTTCTCTTTCTAAATGGACTGAACAAGGTTATTATGGAAGTGGTAAACAGATTGAACATCTTAAGGGTTGTCTTTTTACATTGTCAGTGGGAGAAGGGAGGAAGGTGGGGGGAGGAGGAGAGTTCTGAAGGTGGTATAATTTTTTTTTCCCTTCTTTTAGGTCTGTTAATAAACTTCTTTATATTCTTTCAAGTTTGGTGCCTGCTTTGCGTTTCTCCTAATTCTTATCTCACAGAAGATAAACAGTAATGAGTATTTTGGGCCAAACCACTACACTAAATTGGTGTTTCTGCCCGGTTACAAACCCAACCGGCTACACATACGAATTCACCACTTTGGAAAGACCACGCTGTACCAGAGCAAAAAGCTCACATGGATATTCGTATATTCCTATACAGGATTTTTACAGATAACATATGGCATGAGGAAAGAATTTCCTCTGTGAACATCACATGATGGAGATGTGAAACCTTCTTTGGGAAATGTGAGCGTTCTTCAAGTTAAAATTTCTTATTCAGTAACTTCCCATGACTTTAATGTCCAGATTTCTACAGTGGTTCCCAGTCAAATAGCCACAGGCTATTCTTGGTTACTAGTGAGCATTTCTGCATTTGTGAAAACCTGTATCTATCAAGAGACCTGAACACAGAAATTGGAGGAGAACTTTTTTCTCTCTTCCTGCCCCTCAGTGGGACAGTGGAAGGAATGAGATTTGCTCCTTTTTTGCATTGCTTGCTTTCTGAAAGACCCAGCAAGGAAGCCATTAGCCATGAGGAGCTGGCAGAGGAAGGGCTTGCTTTGGTCAGTGAAAAGACTACACCTAGATCCAGCCTCTGTGCCTGAGACAGCTTGCTGTGCAAAACAAAAGTCTCTGTGTGCAAATTCCCCCATCACCCACTTTCTTTGTCCACTGTGCAAATTCAGCCTGCCTGGGAAATTTCCAGAGCTACCAGCTGAGTAACTCAATAGAAGAGAGTTTGTTTTGAGGAAAGGAACAGGACCTGTGGCTCCAGCTTATCTTAGTGTAGGAGCTGGAAATAAACCACAAATACTGATGAGTTTTCCCTGTCTTCTCCCTCAGTAGAAAGAATCGCATTTGCAGAATTTTATTATTGACATGAATGGGATAAGCACTGCATTTCCTAACTTTTTTAAATAGAGAAAATCCACTGAGTAATCACTAGAGCAACTAAAGATTGTGGAGGTGATGCCAGCTATGAAACATGAATGTGTATTTTGAAAGCCAGCCAGCATAATTTTCAATGACCGTTCTCAACCCCTGTAGCCTCTAGATAAAAGAGTGACTTTGCTTTGAGTATGTGTCCTGAACACAGGCAGAGCATGGGTCATTTGAAATGGGAGATGAGCTTGAAAGAGCAAATTCTGCTAAATTCAATGTTATTGAGGAGAACTTTGCATCTTGAGCTTATTCTTTCTCAACACACACATTCATGTTTATTTCCCAATCCATATTTTTAACACAGCTGGCTAAATTTGCCTTCCCAAAACTTTACTTAAGGAAAGCGATCCAAGTGTTTTCTGGACAATGTTAACTTCCCATCAACACAAAATCTAGAGCTCCAGAAAGCAAATTCCTTCCTAAAGGCATCGTAGCACATTCTCAGCAGCAAAATACTATCAAGATGAATGGTTTACATTATGATTTGAGTATCCAGAACCTTTTGTGAAGTAAGTATGAGTGACAAAAAACAAATTTCCAATGCAAATATTGAAATCTCATAATAATAGGGACTAGCATTACAGGTTTTGACTGAAGTTTCTTGAAATATGTACATATGCATAATTATATAAATACTTAAATTTTGATTAGATGTGTGCATTTTTTTCACTGTAATTCATTAGACTATTCAAAAAACAAAAAAAACAAGTGAAGACTGTAAAGCCCAAGTATACTAGCAATAATCATGAAATATGTAAGACAAAAGATAAAATAAAATTACAGGAAAAGAAGGATACAGGTCGTGAGCAGCACTGTGGATATCATTATCTCATGCAGAAATTCATAAGAATTTTGGTTCTAATTTCAATCCAGGATTCAGTGTCCTGGGTTGCAGTGTATTCTATTACCATCCCCATCAGCTGTTGAAATCAGGAGGGGCAGTGTTTCCTTGCTTCCTCCACCCAGACTATCTTTCTGTTAATTGCCCATCATTGTCCTGCCCCATGACTCAGAGATAACTCCCTCCGGACTATCTTCTGTTAATGAGCCTAATCAACACTTGGCCTCATGACTCATTACCCCATTGTGAGATGCTCCACCCAGAGGGAGGAACCAAGCATCCCATCGTGGATATAATCTGAGATTCTGAACACCAGAGACAACCCCTTCACTGGATTTCCAGAGGACAGGAGCTACACAGCCACCACTGGACTTTCTGAGGAAGAGCAGACCCTTTACTACAGGATCACTGCTTCAGAGGACTGCAGCCACCATTCTACCAGACTGCTACCACCACCCTGCCTAACAGGGTTGTATCTTGACTCTGTCAGTTTGAACCAGTGTTTTCTTTTAGTTTTTCCTTTTCTTTAATTTCCCCATTAAATTGTTATTCTGACTTGGTGCCTCCCACTGGTTTGTTTTCAAACTAGTACATTCAGTTATAGCACATTCCCAAATTCACTGCTCTTTTCAAGTATCTAGACATGGAAGTTGTTCTAATTATTCTTTCTTAAACACAAGCCAGTACTTCAGTCCTCGTTCTTCTGTGTCTCTCTTTCTAGTTTAACATTTCAGTCCTCATGAATTCTGTTTCAGCATAAATATTGCATTATACTGTAAAACAATGAACAGCAGTAATTCATGCACAGCTTCATTATTAAATAAACATTATTTCTGTATGTTAAGTATTTCTGAAAGAAGACCAAATTTCTGTACTGCAAATATCCACTGTATCTAAGCAATTTAAGAACTGACTGTTCAGGAGTATCTTTCAAAAGAAAATGAGAACATATTAATGTGATAAAAAAGCTTCCCTAGAAGAAAAGACCCGTTTACAGTAATGGAGATAAAGAGATTAATTGGCTTATAGTGGTTACTAAAAGCCAGTCAATGGAATATCAAGTCTCTCAAAAGTGGAGGGAGGAAAACAGATTGTAAGCCATCAGTGTTAAATTAATCTTTTAGACAGTAATGACTGACAGACATGTCTAGCCTAAATGTCCTTGCATAAAAATTCAAGATGAGTTTTTCATAACCTGTATACAAAAGGCAGGGAAATCTGTTTATGTCTTTCCTTTCTGTAACTATCTATGTTACTACTATGAGTGACTGGCTTAAAATCCCGATGAAATTTCCAAAAATTCAAGTGGAGTATTCATACTATTTTTCTGGGCTGCAGATCACAACTTCGGTAGGCAAAGGGTCTGAACTCTTCTGTCACTTTTGCCATTCCCTCAAATCTATCTAATTTTTGATAAAAATCCACATTACTTCTATAAGATTCAACTAAACAACCTTGAAATGTATCACATTAATTTGTTACTGTTATCAATTTAAAGAAGATGAAGACCAAGTCAAAAGCTTGCATACAGACCAGCAGGAAAAAAACACTGGAAACACCAAACTACACACCGAGACTCAGGAGTCAAACTGGGCTGTGTTGTACAGTAACTAGTTCAGCACATTAATGGAGACAGGCAGAAAGTGGGATGGCTAAATGTTCAGTACTGCCTTAAAGGAATGCCTTCCAGTTTTAAGAAACATCTACTTAGTAGTAAAAATAGATATTCTGATTCAAACAGAGCTTAGCTAACCACTGAATTTATCTGTAAAATCCTTTCCATCAATTTCTTCTCTCTTAAAACTTTTTTTAATGCCCTTTCTCTTTATGACATTTCATGCACTTTCTTTCAGTGACTCTGTCTCTTCATTCCTTATCTGAACTAAAACGAGGACTTGAACTTTAGATCTCATATAGAGCACCTTCTCTAGGTGTCCTTGAGAAGCCAGGCACTAGGAAAATGAATTCTACTTGAGACTAGAGGATGCTTGTGTGGGAGGTGTGCCCAGCCCCCCACCCTGGGATGTCTGCTGAGATAAGGAGAGTGCCTAACCTCCCAGCAGAACTCCCCTGGAAAGGGAGCTACTCCAGTTACGGCAAGAAGAAGACAAACCCAGAATCCTCTGGGAGACCCTATGCAGATCCTCTGTAACCCATTGGCCCTTACCCTCCGATACCCACCCCCTGTATCCCTATAAGAGCTAGCCCGCTGCCCATGCAAGAGCAGAGAGATGCTCGTCCCTGGCTCCCCTTCGCCGAACTAATAAAGCTGCCTCGTGCGGAACAGCTACAGGAGCCTCTCGTCTCTCTCTCTGGTCTGGCCTGGAGGCTGCCCTGCAGAGCTGAGCTGAAATCACGAGCTGACAATCACTAAAGAGCTGACAGCCTCTGCACAGGCCCTCCAGCCAGCAGCTGAGGGAAGACACCGGCCTCAGGAAGACGATCTCTTTTGGGACCATCTCTCTGACCGATCACAGCTTCCTCGGTCAGAGATACTGACCCCACACCAGCTGCCATACTTGTGGACTCCTGACAAGCCTAAATGCCATTGTTTTCAATAGGTAGAGGAAGCCAACAGGCAACTTTTACAAAAAGAAATCCAGCTGCCATGTGCAGACACAAATACTGAATTATGTGTGCACTTCTCATTTTTCATGGATTAAATGTTATTCTTGATCTTCACTCCATTTACTGCACTGGAGTTTGAAATTTGAGGGGTGGTGTGGGCATGGGTGTGGTGTTTTCAGAGGAATGACCCACCACTGTGCTGTAGAAACAGAGTGGGGAGGGGAGGAAGTTAATCCAAGCATCTTCTCTGATTTCCTTTATGTCCCATGTCTGAGAAGCTGCTGTCTGAATTCCTTGGACCTGGCGGCATTCCAGAGCAATTAGACAGTACATGCCCTGAAACAGGATTGCAAATTAATTTTCTGAGGTCTTTTTCTTCTTTTCCCTACAATTAACTAGAGGGGGGGGGGGAAGGGAGGCGGGGAGACTTGGGGCTGTATCGCATCTATTTTAAGACAAAACAACATGGATCTCTGTTTGTGCCCACTTGCCAAAGTAGCCAACACTTTTTCTTCTTCAGTTCTTCAGTTTGTAAGAAGTTTTGAAAGTCTGTAAGAAAACAGCAGTCAACTTCAGGACTGTTGAACAATGGAAATCTCGGATTTACCTGACTTTCTCTTTAGTGACTTTTAGTGTGCTTGATTCAAACCCTGTGATGAGATCAACAAAACACAGACAAGAATCTGTATTCCAAATGTATTCAAGAGTCACGTGCCAGCTAAGAAGTACATTCAAACCGCAGTTCATTCAAACTATTTCATATTATTGCCTATATGACAATATGTGTGTAAGCCTTCTCAGATACAATCAAAACCAGGCAGTGCCAAATCTGGAAATCTTATTTTAAAGAGATTTAAAACCAGGGGAGCTCAACAGCAGAAGAAAGTTGAAATCTTAGCAGTATTGAATCATGCAAGCTCCAGAGGTCAATTCCTCTCCTTATGCTTTAAAAGATGGCTTTTTAAATGTTGATAAAACTCCAAGTGTATGGAGTTACTGGCTGTCTACGAAGGTTTCTTTACATCTTAAATATTATTTGCTATACCCACCAAAGCTTTTTAAAGGTCTAAAAGCAAGCTATGCAAAAAAGGAGCTCTCCAGATACTAGACTCTCAACATCGCATTTTTTCAAGTATTGGCACACTGTTAAGAACAGGCTTCTATAAATCCTTAATTCTGATTCAGCAAAATAGGCTGGCTTGCTGCAGAAAGGAAGAAGCTGATAAATGGGATACTGCACAAAGAGTATCAAGGTAGGAATACAGTGTCTAAGTGCATTCTTTGCAATTCTGCTAGCAAAAATGCATTATAACTAGCTGAACCTGTGAAACAAGATTTAAATAAAATAGTCATGAATGTCAGAGTAAACAGCACTTGTAACAGAAGTGTAACATTGCTATATCCACTGCTTGTTTTTCTTTCAAGGATTCAGTCTAAACTTTTAGCTATGTAATGCTCTTCTGAATCATCTAGTAATTGATGTATGGACTTAGGGAAAGATGGCACTTTCCAAATCAACTCAATATATTGCAGCAAGTTATTGGAGATGCTGTAATTTAAAGTTCTTGTAGCACTTAGTAATCCTGAGCTTGTGAAGTCTGATAATGAAGACATTATGCAAGTGATATTCTTCATCACTGTCTAATATTGGTGTAGTGTTATATTCAGAAAGCCAACTTCTTCATCCTCTTTTGCTGCAGACCTTTCTTTACAGGGAGAGGAATGAAGCACATTCTTGGAGCCAAAGAACAATCCTTCTTTTGTGGTACCATTTCCAGTCTCACTGTTTCCTTCACTTGCTGACTTCTCCTACATACTGTTCTATACTACCATGTGAAAACATACAAAAATAAGTTATCCCTCAATGCATAAATTCTAAGCCTCTGAATGCAGATGTCTGCATGGTAAATAAAACAATGACTCAGTTAATCTGTTAGGCCAAATCTTCTGTGATTTTATTTTATTCTATTTTTTTTTTCATTTGGTTTTTATAAACAGATAAGCCATAAATGAGTCAGTTTCCATGAAAGTATATCATCTCACCTCACTGCATCTACTGTCAGGGGGAAGGGGAGAAGATCTCCCTGGAGTCCTCTTCTCTTCTCTTCTCTTCTCTTCTCTTCTCTTCTCTTCTCTTCTCTTCTCTTCTCTTCTCTTCTCTTCTCTTCTCTTCTCTTCTCTTCTCTTCTCTTCTCTTCTCTTCTCTTCTCTTCTCTTCTCTTCTCTTCTCTTCTCTTCTCTTCTCTTCTCTTCTCTTCTCTTCTCTTCTCTTCTCTTCTCTTCTCTTCTCTTCCCCAGCAGTTTCAGCCTTTATTCACAGGAGAAGTGCTCCAGCCCTCTGAACATTTTTGTGGCCCTCCTCTGGACTTGCTCTAACAGGTCCAGGTCCTTCCTGTGCAGGACACCTCAAAGCTGGCTGCAGCACTCTAGGTAGAGTCTCACCAGAGTGGAGTAGACAGGCAGAATCCCCTCCCTTGCTCTGCTGGCCACTCTGCTGTTGATGCAGCCCGGGATACAATTGGCTTTCTGGACTGCAAGTGCACATTGCTGGGTCCTGTTCAACTTTCCAGCCATGAAAACCCCAAATCTGTCTCCACAATCTTCTCACAATGAGTTCCTCTCCCAGTCTGTGCTCATGTCTGGGGTTGCCATCACCCAGGTGTAGCACCTTGCTCTTGGACTTGTTGAACTTCAGGAGCTCTGACCAGGCCCACTCCTCAAGCCTGTCAAGGTCCCTTTGGATGACATCCCTTCCTTTAAGTGAATCATCTGCACCTCTCAGCTTGGTGTCATCTGCAAACTTGCTCTGGCTGTACTCAAACCCACATTCATTCAATGTCATTGATGAAGACATTAAACAGTATTGGTCACAATACGGACCCCTGGGGAGCACCACCCATCATTGATCTCCATCCAGACACTGAGCTGCTGACCATCCATCAGGTCCATATCTCTCCACTGTCCTGACATGTCAGCCTGGCAAGAAATGTGTTTACATGCACGAAACACAAGCACTCACAGAAATAGGATAACACAGTGTGTTAATTTCCGCTGTAAGTTTGCTTTCTTGGCATACCAGAGCAGCTGAAGGAACTAGGGACTAATGAAAAACACACACCCCTGTCTTGTACTTCTGGCTGAAAGTACCTTCAACCATCAATTAAATGCCAGTCTGACTTCTTTTTCTCTAAAGGGACCAGTCCTTCATCCATTTTCTCCAATTAAAGTAAGAACTTCCATGCCAGGTTATTTTCTCAGTGGTGCATTCCTTATTCTTCATGAACTCTATAGATACCAAAATATTTACTACAGCTCTGCAATCTGCACCAATCAAAACTCTTTTACAGTGTTTTCACCATCCTGGGTATTATTTCCTCCTTTATGCCAGAACTGCACCTCAGTCAACACTGCTTTCTGGATCTAATTGGACTATAGTTATTTTGAAGTGAAATGTATATTATAAATACATAAATACGTGTCTTTTGATGTGGTAGCCTTATTCTTGCTTTGGTCAGGGTGGCATGGCTTTAAGAAAACCCTGTAATGAAGCTTCCCAGGTATATTCCATCCCCCAAGATGTGTGAACTAGACAGTTAGAAAGCTGTATTAAATATATATGTGTTCTCCATCATGTTTCCACAATATGTGTGTTGAGAGCACCATGGAAAAATGAAGCTTCCCTGAATAACTAAGTGCATGACATCACATTCAACAAACTCACACCTAGAAGTAATGCAATTTTTTTCCAAAAGGAGAAAAGGCTGCACCACTGTCTGCTGATACATAAAAGTTCTCAGAGCAGGTTTGGCCCAGACATGACAAATTAAGTGGATTACATAACATAGCCAGATCCTACCCTAATTAGTCCATTGCTATCAGTATTTTATAAACCTTCTATTATTTGGAGAAAGAGAAGAAATTCACATAAGTACCAAAGAGGAAAGGTTATTCATATTATTTATTATATTTAGGTTCCTACAGCCATTCAGGTATAAAATAATTCCACCTCTGGGTAAAAGGTTATTTATAAGGGCAGTTTATTTAAACATATCAATTTTTGAAGGTGTTCATATGAAGATTTACTGTTGCTTACTCAATGGTGTGAATAATTCATTCTTTTCAAGACAAGCATACACTCATTTCAGAGAGGAAATGCCTCCAAAACCACATTTATTGACTTGGGGACCAGCATTCACCAAGCAACATCAGATAAGTAACTCACAGTAGGAAATAAGAGGAGCTTTAAGGGACATGATGAAATGAGAAAAAAAAAATTTAAAAAGTATTTTGCCCTTTACTGTTCACAACAAAACAAATATTGTATTTTTCAACAATAAAAACCCTATTTCACATTTATTAGTGCCAAAACATAAAAAGACATTCTGGCTGTAAAATTAAGCAAATTATATACCAAGAACAACTGGAAGTAAACAACTGCATCGTGCCCTTCTCTGTGACAGGAGCTCTCCGGCACAGGGGCCGGTTAAAAGGCCCAGCAGTGTATCCTGCCCTTGGAGAAATGTAGCCAGCTGGTTTGGGGACACAGCCAGATCCACATAACTACTTGTGGTATTTGGCTGCAAGCTCTGAAGGACTGCACAATGCTCCATTCTCAATCGTGCAAGTGGAGCCCTCTTTTACATCACTGCCTGAGGCACCCGCCTGTGACTGCTCATGTTAGTCAGACATGGCTATAGATGCTGTAAGGTATTCTTTCTACCAGATTTTGTAAAAAAACCTCCAGAATTTGCTGTAGAATGGGTTAGTCTCTGATTTATAGTGAGAATGAAATTAAAAGAAAGATTTGTGGACTAAGTGAAATGAAGCAAGGAATCGTCGGGTACCGGTGATAGATGATGGTAGACTGCAGATGAATTTTTCACCGAAGTCAAACGATCCAGAAAATACACAACTTCAGAAAGAAAAGAAGTTACCCTCTGATGTAATGGGCACCCTATTGGCAATTATAAATGCACTGGATTCACATTCAATTAAAAGGATATGAGATAGCATTAGACAGGGGGGATGTATTTTCCACTGTGCTTGAGTCCTGTTCATTCAGCAGTGCTGGGACTAGCTCCTGATGTGTACATTCACATGCAGCAGCAAGGACACCAAAGAACATCTGGCTTTTTTTCAGTGCCACCTTTTGCCTTCCAGAATGTAGAGCATTTTCTAACAATCCAGTATTTATATAAAAACTGGATGTAGATGTTTATTGCCTTACATTTTGAAGAGAGAGGGAAGGCAGGAAATTCTCAGATGTAAATCTTCAATTGGAGATTCTCAGATCTTTTCTTTCATCTTCCCAAACACATAAAACAATTGGAACCCCACCCATCAGCAAGTCCACAGCAGATTACGAAAGCAGAATATTTCTTTAATACAAAACAATCTTTCAGCTCACATGTTCAGTTACAATTCTTCGGCGAAACAGCAGAAGGATCACCGAAGTCAACAAACTGCAACAGACATGCCATAAAAACCCCTTATGCATTTCACAGCCAACAAACTGCACATATTCAAAGCAGGTCGTTTTATCAGTGTGAAATTAAAGCAAGAAAATACAAACTTAATGTTATCTATAACTAATAAAGGTATTTCTGTGGAGGCAGTTAGGACATCTCAATGTCTGTACAACAATTACTGAAGAACAGTCTGCTAAAGAGTAATATTTTTCAGTCAGCATTAATTGTACATCTCCAAAAGTGTTGCAATAGAATTTGTAAGTGTAGCATGACTGAAACTCAGAAAAGAAGTGGAGAAACTCTAGTCCTGTAAACTTTTAATAATTAGAGTAGTTGCCTATGGTTTTTATGGCAATATTCTCACAAGTAATATTGGAAGTTAATAATGTTTGCTAGGTAAAAATTTTTAATTTGCAAGGAAAAGATTATAAGCACTTCTGCTCTGGCATCTTTCCCATTAATGAAATGGGAAGACTGTATGAAGCCCACCAGAATTACACACAATTCTTAAGAACTTTGATATCTAAGAATAAAGTTTTAAAAACTACCTTGAATGGCAGGGTTGAAGATAGAACCACCCCAGACAAGAGAACAGAAAGCAAAAGTACTCTTTTTATTCAGGATTAGAAGAGCATTGAAAAAAAAAGTTTTTTAAAAGGACGCAAAATATTTTTGATGTTATGGAAATCTACACCATTCATTAGTGAACAGTACTAATACAGACACTCAGTTCAATCCAAACCACTCTTCCTCACTTGCTGGCCATTTCTTTCAAACAAAAAAGAAATCCATCTTCAGTCATGTTTACATCCTCATTCCTATTTTTACTAGTAATTTTTATTTCACTGTCTCTGTGAACAAACCAAGAACAGAGACTCATCGTGGTTCATTCTGCACAAACATAGGCCAACATCAAGTACTGCCCTGATGAGCTTGCATACAAAATAAGAAATCAGCCATGCATGTCGATAGCACAAATGCCCTTATGCATCAATGTAGAGGCAGTCACAAGAAGAGAAAAATGTTTTACAAAGCAATCAGGGGGGAATATGCCAAGTTAATATTTCAGAACATATGTGAGTTGATGTAGTTTCAAAATAGCTGTAATATTTTCCATTGTATTTCTCAAAAAATGTTCTTATTATTGAACCTAGAGCTTGAATACAAGTAAGTGGATCAGTTTTCACACACTGCCAGATAACTTCAAGATCAGTTCAACTCTTACCCTAAAAGCACCAAAGGCTGTTCCAATATCAATAGTATTTTCCTGTTTTAATAATCATTATATTTGCTCATACATGCTTTGATTCTACCTTTCATGAATCTGGTACAATAAGCTCTACATTTATAAGAAAATGAATAGCCAAGGGAAAAGGTTATTTCCTTTGGCTCAGGCCTCACTGTTGCTGGGCTGGGCAGAACTATTCTTGACCCAGTTTTATAGGTTTCACAGTTGGCTGACCCATCTATTGTCAACTGATACGGATGTTAGCTCAACATTGTCCTAGCAACTAAGAAAGCACACAGAGATCTGAAGGAACTCCAGCATTTAATTTAATGATCTGAGATCTCCCATTCAGCACGATTTAGGCAAGTGCAACAGAGAACACCAGCTAACATGGACTAGGTAACAATCTGCTTTGTAAAAAAGGCCAATAGCTCAGCTGGCTAAAGCAGGGTTCACAGCACGCTGCAAATGACTGCTTAATTAATAAATAGTCTAAAGAACATGTGTGCAATCCAGAGATCATGTATCAAAACTGAATGAAGCGGATATGACTACCCTGAAGTGCGTGCATATGGACACAAGGCTCTTCTCCTTTCAGCAACAAACAACAGGGTTTGTGCAGACTCAGTGTCCAAGAATAGCCATGGCAACCCTGATACCTCCCAAGAATCCAGTTTCAGTGTGCTGTTAATTACTTGTCCTTCCCCTTCTTGTGTTTTAACTGTAAGTAACCATGATGTCACACTTCATAAAGTGCATCAAGTCCAGGGTCAAAGGGAAGCACTGCTGTAAATCTTTTTAGATTTGAAAGGAAACATGTAGTAATGTAGTAAGTAAAGTTCACCAGTTACTACAGAATCTCCACTCACATGCACTCCTCCAAAATGGCTTGGAATTACCATGCTAATTTAAACTTCAAAATCAGGGTAAGAGCAAGAATATGGAAACTCCAACTTCTTTAAAAATGTTTGCCAAGTTGAAAAATATCCAAAAAAAGATTTAAGAAATAATAGCTTTCACTGGGAAAACAGTCTTGTCTTTATTACTATGTCAATAGTTTATAGGTGTTACTCTTGTAATTCTTGTAACAAGCTTCTTGATTATATTGTGCTGAGTTACGTAAGTTCATTAGTCACCTTTTATTCATTCTTCAATATATTCAAAGTATTTTTTGGTCCTTTTTCCTATTCTACATGTTCTGGAACATCATCTTGTTCTTCCATGAAAACCGTTTTGATAGGACCAAAAGGTCAGTTTGTGGTTTGTCTATATTTCAGCAATCCACTCAGCATTCTAAGAATGAATTACAGCTTTCCCACAACTAAGGTATGTGTGACACTACATTCAGATTAGTACTCCTCTAGATTTGGTGGAAAACTCACATGTAAAGGTCCTCATGAAATGGACTTTTACTGAAAAGTTCTATTTACCCGTAACAAGGTATTCCTGCTATTCCCTATATATAGAACAAGAAATTCCAAACCTTCCATAGGAAGTTTAACTACAATAGGTCACAAAGAGACAGATTTTAAAGGGTATTCACAGCACTCACTGTGTCTTATCACAAAGTCTTTTAGTGCACTCCATACAACCAGCCAATTTCTCTATGTGTCTAACAGGATTGACCACTGGCATCAGGCACGAGGCAAGGTGCTCCAAAACAGAGCAATACTGCTCCAAAACAGAGCAAACAGGCAGTTCTTATCCCCACTCCTCCTATGGAATGAGAATAAGATACATTCAGGTCATCTATCTACTGATACCAATGAGATTATGAATTTAAACCCATAACAAGGAAATTCTGCCATTATATAGAGGTTCTGAGCCACAAAATCAGAGAATATGCTGAGTTGGAAGGTACTCACAAAGATCATTGAGTCCAGCTCCCTGTCCTGCATAGGACCATCCCCAAGAGTCACACCATGTGCCTGAGAGCACTGTCCAAACACTTGAACTCTGTCAGGCTGGTGCTGTGACCACTTCCCTGGGGAGCCTGTTCAAGTGGCCAACAACCCTCTATTATTTTCTAATATCCAACCTAAACCTCCCCTCACACAAGTTCAGGCCATTCCCTCAGGTCACCACAGAGAAGAGATCAGTGTCTGCCCCTCCTCTTCTGCTCAATAGGAAGTTGTATCTGCAATGAGATCTCCCTGCAGTCTCCTCTTCTCCAAGCTGAACAGACCAAGTGACACCAATCTCAGAGCCATGCATTGACCTGATGGATCTGCCTATTCCTGTCAATATTATTAGGAGTCAGCATTTGCCACAAAAGCAACAGTTTTCAGAAAACAGTTTTTATTTTGTGACTTATAAACTGGATCTATTCACGCCACATCTGTTGAGCCAAATGCTCTGGAAAAGATATAACTTTTTATCTGATGGGATTGTTTGTTTGCTGGTGATGGTATTCTTGGCTAGTACAAAATATATGAAAATAAATGTTGTCCTTATATTGAGAAGGCAGGAATCAAAACAGACAAATCTAGAACTGTAGTATTCATTGGGAAATCCAGAGACTATTTGCTTATATTTGTTCATTCTTGCAGAAACTTTTCCCATGGATGATGGATACTACACTGCAATGGATGATGCTGTTTTAGCTGAATATACTACAAATTCTAATGTGGTAGAGAATAATTCCTTAACTTGATATACTGTTCTGACAATATTTAAACTAGGTTTAAATTTAAACAGTTTTCTAGATTATAAAGCTTTGTATAGTGCACTTTATGATTAATACCTTCTGGTACTCCAAGCAATTAAGTGGACACATACTCTTTTAAGTCCTTGTATGATGACAGATTCTAAAGTATCTATTCTGCCACCTATATTCTTAACATGTCTGCTTTTAATAAGGACTTAGAAGACCTATAAAATCAGTATTTAAGTAGCACTTTTCTCAAATAAAGTTGAGGTTTTGTTAGATTTCCTCTGCCAATACAGACTGCTGTGTCACACCTTTCACAATTCTGGAGGAAGATATTTTTCCTAATTATTAAAGAGGTAATTGAGATTTACTATGGAACATTTTAAATTAAGTACTCATTAAACAACATTAGGGAAAGAAGATTGGGAAAGTATATATGCTTTAATGTCTTCAACATTCACCATAGTTTGTCATCAACTGACTACTTCTCCTCCTAACTGATCAACATTCTTTAATAATTTTGTGAAGTCATTCAAAATAGAATTAGAATAGAATTAGAATAGAATTAGAATTAGAATAGAACCCATGCTAAGGTTACAAATACTGAAATAACTTCAGTTAAAACTTCTGAAATCTCATCTCAGAATATGAAGAAAACTCCTGATTGAAATGTTCTGCATTTGTGTTATTCCTTAAATTCTTCTGCCTTTTCAGACTTGACTAGATAAACAACATTCAGGTCTGTATGTATTCTTCTACCAAGCATGTAAGAAGTGCATAAAAGAAGTAGATAAAGACCAGAAATAATTAATATGAATATCCAGTGCTTCCACTGGCATGAGGATGTCTTATGATTATTTTCTGCACAAGATAAATCTCCCTTTTTGTAAAGAGAATGTGTTTTCTATTCTCAGAAATAAATTCGTGTTTCCACACCTGCTGAAAATAATAGAGAGGGAAGAAACACCAAGAGTGATGTCACCAACTGTGACATTAATGAATAGTCAGAAGTACTACACTAACAAACAATGCAGAACCAGTTAGACCTTTAATATCAACAGTAATATTACCCCATGCTGAATGTGGTTAGAGGGAGAGCTTGGAATCAGAGTCAGCAAATTCTTACCGTCTTATTGTTACATTTAGATGTAACACCATTTTTTAGGGCAATTTTAATCCCTGTATTCAGTAATTCCTAATTAAAAACAACTGCAGTTCTCCCCAGGTTTTGGAGGAAGAGTGCATGTGGGGTGCCAAATACATATAAGTACACAAGTTTGAAGAAACTTAAAATGAACAGTTTGGAAATAACCATAAAAACCAAAAAAGTTAGAACTCACAAAAAGAGAAGAGTACCATATAAGAGTACATTTTCTTTATCTGGCCTTTTTGCCTCTGTTTTATCATCTACCAGCCTTTTGGTAAGAGCATTCTAAAATGTTCGTGTATTCATTGTTCTGATAGAGGGACGAGATGCCATAATGGTGAAAGAACAAAAAATACACTCATGATACAAGTCCTATTTCAGTCATATTTCCAAAATGTAGCACCGTACAAAAATTACTAGACAATGGCTACTCTGACCACACTTTGAAAACACAAGCATTATATTAAAAATGTGCATTCTGTCATCCTCAAATGTAGTAATTTTTATGCAGAAGTCACAGATATAGATAGGAACAAATCCGGTGGTGGCTGTTTATTGAGCTATGTAAGATGCATCAATCACTTTTCCATCAATGATAGTTAGAAGCATTGAATTCTGTAGTTTGTAGATATTTTGTTAAAGAAATATTTATTCTTTTATCAAGAGTCTTTTTCTATTACTGCATCTTTCATAAGATGAGACCCTTGCTTATTTTGTGCACTCATACAATTCAGCTTGAAAAGGGTTTGTGGCAGAGGAATCGGAAATGCTGAAAATACCAGAGAGATTTTATGCGAGATTACTTAGCAAATGCACATTTTTTAAACAGCTAAAAAACCCTGTTCAGAAGAATGAAAGAATGGAATTTCATTTGGAATGACCAAGGGAAAGGGAATTGGCATGATAAAATAACAGGTTTACTAGGAATGCTCAGATGTTAAACTACTAGTTGGCTTGCAATTTCTTCCATCAGTGATAGCATTCAAATCACACAAAATAAAGGATCAATGAGAAAGGAAAACTGATTTTCTGTATTCTGTAGAACTCAATTTCAAGTAAAGGACTTGAAGAAAAAATGAAAGTAATCTAATCCAGTTAAAGAATAAGGTTTTAATTAGCAAAGTCATTACTTTTTTTTTTTTAAATTATATCCCTCTGTTCCATAACAACAGTTCAGAGTTCAGAGGAGGATATTATTTTCCATTACTAAATCAAATCCATCATAGAGCCATTCAAACGAATATTTTTTCCCCAGTGAGTGGCAAGATTTTTCACTTTCCAAATATGCTGCAAGGATCTTATGAAGTTCAGAGACTCACTAATAATTTATTTCCTTGTAGATCAAAAAAACCCCAAATCTATGTAAACCTAGGTAAATCCAGAATCCCATCGTTAAAATGTTTGTCCTATCATGTGTATAGGAAGATATTTTACATAATATTTTGGACTGAAGGAACTTTTGTTACTTGTAAATAACCAAGGCTGTAGGAACCAAAGAACTGTTGCTGCCATTTCCATGCTGAAAAATACATTAAAGTTTTTTGCTTCTAATAAGCTTTACATGCAAAAGATTGTTCTCATCTACCTAAATTCCCATGTATATCAGTAAAAGACAATAGTATTTTGCAAGCTATAAACTCACCTTTAATTTCCTCAATATCCAAGAAATAGGAACATAATTTATAATGTGATCTGAGTTATGAAAGTCATGAACCTTGAAATTTGGTTTCTTGTGGTCAGGACAAAGAAACACATGAACAGTGGACAGAGCCACATGTGGCACATTAGCCACAATTTGAAACCTTCTGACAAAAAGCTTTTTCTCCCATACAGCCCCCTGGAGAGACGGACCAAGAAGAATGCATACTATACAAATAAAGCTGAGACCAAACAGTAAACATGGATTATTAAATTCTCCAGATTAAAGGATTTATTAGAAAAACTAAATTATTTGTTTTTTCACAGAGAAAGGATAGCTGTTATACTTGTCTAGAATTAAGTTCCTGATTAAAAGTTGAGAATATAATGTAGTTTACAGCTAGTTTCAACAACACTTCTCATTGGCATAAAAATTCTGTTTCCTCCCAACAAAAGTATGTATGAAAATCAGTAACAAGTTAGGAACAGGGCAGTCAAATACAGTATTTTTTTTCACATTTCAAGTATTGGTGCAATTTAATGTTGGAGATGCAAGAACCATATGTAAATAAGCCATTACTGATTCCTCAACAATAAAAAGAAAAGCAGGTATCTGAAATCGAAACATCAGCTCCTATTTCTGCTTCAAACCGATGGCAAAAACCATTGGAATACACAACATTAATTTAAAATTCCTTCATTCCTGTTGTTGTACATGGCAATTTCAATCACAGGACTACCTCAGGTAAACATAGCTAAGCAACTCTTCTGTCACATGCTTTCCAGCTAAGAACTCTTTTGTGTTTTTACAGTAATTAAAATTCTTGTGGCTGAGATTTCTTTATATCATGCATCCAAACCATTTCACCTTATTTTCCTAATTTCCTCATTCAGATTTTCATTTTTTCACTAAGTGGCTTAAAGTTTCATTTTATTGGAGCACATATTTCTGTGAATATTTAACACAAAACACATGTTCACTGCTCAGGCCTCTGAGAACTCTGAAATCAACTAAGAATTTTAACTGTAGTCCATTCACTTCACCATGAAGTCTTCATGTCAAAGAATTCATTCCAAAATTAAAGATTTTTATGAATAGATATTTTCCTTAACTTCTGGTGTTAGGACAGCTTATATTGTAACATCTCACACTCCAGTACAGTTTTTGCTTTCCCTGTCACATATTCGAATGTAAATTCTTAGAAATTCATTCATGAACAGGCCTGACATCAGAAACTGAAAGAATTTATTGAATTTCTTTGAAATCTGGTTGATGGCACAGAAAAAAAACATGTTTTTCTCTTGAACTAAAATACCATGTTATTCCCAGCTGTACGAGAGAAAATGCCACTTCAAAAAAAATCATCAGAACATTTCAAGGAATAAATTTTCAACTATTTCAGGAACACGTGGAAGTATGTCTTCAATGTCTTGGAAGTAAATGCTTTCAAAGGCACTGCTCAAGCAGTAGGCAAAAGGGTTTCCATTTATAAAATGGTTCCTATTTATGGGAAGGGAGGGAGTGCCCACTCTCGCTAACACGCCGGGGGCTGTCGTTATGCTGCCATTAAAGCTTTCTCTCAACTCATAAACAGAGCCATTTCAGTTTAAATGAAAAGGGAGAAAATCATAAAAAAAAATAAAGAACATGTAAAAGGATGAGACATTTTGCAAAACTCTTAATTGCACTAAGCTTTTGGAATCACAAACAACAGGGTTGTTCAGTAGAAGCAAAACTCCCAGATACAGTGACTATAGCTCAGGCAATTTATTTAGTAGCCTTTTGACATCCCAGAGCTCTTTTATTTTTCTTTTTAATTAATAAAAATGCACAATGTTGAGAGGACTATGGGAAATCCTACACATCCATCCTCTTTCTAAGCTGAACTACAAAAACTACCAGACATGAAATATTACACAAACCTTTGAAAATTTGCTCCAGCATGTTTTTGGCAAGATTTCAGGCTTTGTCTAGCAAATTCTTGCATCTGGAATTCCTTTGGTAGTTAATCGGAACCAAGGACGTCAGGAGTGAGCACGGGTGTACCTGGTAATGGCACTTCCTGCTTCAACAAGAGGAAATCCACCTTCTGATCAGCAAACATGAACTGATTAAAGAAAGCTACATGGCAATGACAGAGGCACCACTGATTGACTGCCCTGCCAGGTACTCCTCTAGATAACCCCTGTACAGGTAGTATCAAGGAGGGGATAGCAATATATGCTATAGCCTTTTCCAACATCATGTGATGTAGCAGTGAACAATTATTTTCCCTTCTAGCTTTGTTTCTAGATTGCTGTAGCAATCTCTCATTTAATACATCACTTTTCAAAGCTTCCAGTTTATTTTCCTTACCAAATTCCCCTTCTTTATGAAATTTTATGGGAACTGGTTGCTTTTCCCTGAAAATTTTTAACAGTTTTGGTGTTTTTAAAGAGCATGTTGCAATAAAACATTGTTATTCTGGCGGATTGATATTGGGTAAGGATGGAACAATTACAACAAGTTAAAACTTACTGAACACAAATCACAAGAAGTAACTTTCACAAGAACATTTTAAACCATTCCTGATACTTGAACAGCACTCAGTATGGTGCTTGGACAGAGTATAATGTGCCTCCAGGGTTTCCTTGGCAATTGAGTTCCAATCAAAGATTTTTGTAGTTACAAAGGTAAGTAGCTTGAATGAATCTATGTGAATAAACAGATAAATAAAGAGAATTCTTATTTATTTGTTTATTTATTTATATTTTATTTTATTCAGAGGAGAAAGCATCATTTGAAGCAGCAGCAACTGTAAGGCTGCTTTTCCAGAAGTTAAATATCAGTTTCAGGTGTTGCAGTGAAACAGGGAGAAAAGTCACTGACACTGGGCACAATAAAGGTAGAAATAACTGTACCAACAGGCTTGAAATGTCCTTCCTTACAGAGAAGCCAAATTCAGATCTGCACAAAGCAGCACTAAATCCATTAACAGTAACAGCATATTCAATTAAAGTTGCGTTTGTCATAGATCTGAATGCAGCATTATAAACCCACATTAAACAGCAGAAAGATTGCCTATTTCAGCTCTGCAGTATGGCAGGGCTGAGTGCAAGAAGGTAACCTCAGCCTCTGTAGAAAGGGAACTTTGTTGAATGCTAAAAGCTGAAGTCAGAGCCAAATTATAAACCAATTTTCTTTATGCATGCCAGGCAAGATGAATACCATTCACTGGCACAAATGCCTGCTTTGAAGTGTAAAAAAGCCTCTTCTCTTTTCCAGGAGAAGTGTAATTTTAAGATCAGATGATAAAAACTGGGAGGACTCTTAATAAAATAGGCAACCAACCAGAACATGACACACAATGCAATTGGGAGTTATGTCACTATCCTAATGAAGTGCATCATTTTCCTGGCCCCTGATGTACAGAGTCCAACTCTGCAGTGGGAACAATAATGAGTTTTAGGCATACATTACTTCCATGCCTCATGATCAAGTCAGAAGGTTCATGATTCCACACCAGATTGCAGACTCCTGCAGCAATCCATTGTTGATGACCAATGTGTCATTGTCATTGTGTGTTGGGAGCCCACGTTTGTCCATTTATATGCAAGACTGAAAATGGCCATCCTCCCATCCTCTACAGATGCTGGACACCTGCTTCCATACAGGAGTCTTCTGGGTTACCAGTTTATCTTCAGCCATTTTTGGCATAGAACTTAGCTCCACAGATCACTTTTTCATGATAATGTCAATAAGCTGCTTTTACAAGTCAGGTCACTGTTTTTAGGAACGTTCTTTGGGCAAATGTTCTCTGGGCAAATGTTCTCCTTAATTATACTGGCACAACCATATCAACTTCAGCAAGGTTGAACAAATATAAACAAGGGCAAATGCTGGACACATGATTTCAAATCAACAGCTAGCTGGTCCTAGATGAAAGGCTCTGGGTAGACTTTAATGAACTTCGTTCCCTTGCTAATTCATTGAGAACTAAAACATAACACAATCTCTGGAAAATATGTCAAGGAGGTATTCAACAAGCATGATTACATGAAAGAATCAAATAACATGGGTTTGTAAAAGTCCAGAGGCAAAAAATAAAGAAACAATTGATGAGACTAAATTAAGCAAATGGATTGATTCCATCAATTAAAACCATTAATTGAAAGCTTGAAACTAACACTTCTAAGTCACTAACAATCCTTTGTAGTGTAATGTAAGCCATGGAAGAAAATAGCATTCTTAAATTCCATTGCTTAACAGTTAATTATGCATACTCACAAGATAAGAATATGCTATTAGGAAATGCTCTCACATTTAGGAAGTGGAAGAAGAGGCTCTAATTGCTGAATAAAGAAGCTTACTGTGAAGTGAAGCAATGTTTGTCTGGTTTGATCAAAATATTCAGTTCTGCTTTTATGTCCATGAGTCTAGGTTTTCATGTTTTGATTTTAATAATATTTATCCTTTCTGAATGCTCCTTCCCTATGAGAAAGCTTCTTTTATGTAGTTGCATTGGCTTTGCAGTCATTCATTTCTGTAGACTTGACCAGGATAAATTTCAATTTCAGCCTCACAGTCTCCTAAATATTTGCTTATTTGGACTGGATACTTTAGAGCCTCTGTACAATTAAAAAAACAAAATACAGATTCACACTACACCCTTGCAAAAAAGTCTGCAAGGGGAGATGGCACCTGCATAGATTCCTGTAGGGTTTACCAGTGGCTGTTTCTACAATCCGCTTTCTCTCCTCACAGGGTCTTTCTTCTTTATCACTTTTATCACTTTCCCAGGCTAGCTTAATGAGAAATCTCTACCTATGAAGTCTACTAACTACAAAGTTCACTTCTAACTATGAAGTCCAGTAACAAACCACTTTTAGAGAGTCATCTACCTCTTCCCATCTCTCCTCTACTGAAATCCTATGTGTCAAAACCAAATCTGGATTTGGTTTTGAATCCAGGATTTAAAAATCATTCACCTAAAGAGTTCCATCAATGGAGAGCACTGATTTTTAAAAGGTTGGGGTTTTTTTAAACTAGAGGAGTGTCAAAGAACTGGAAGGAAGCTGGAGTGTTTTAAAAGAATAATTCAGATATAATTCAAGTAACAATAAACTTGTAAGCAAGGCTCTGATTATGGACAAAAGCAGCAAAAATGGCTGATATGGAACTTGACAGCATACCCCAGAAGAGTGACATAGCTAAGGGATGTTAACATAATTTACGTAAAGCAACTCTTGATGATCCAATCTGGCATAATTTTGAGATGAATTTGCAGGTTCAGGTGATGGAAGGTAACACCATAAGACTTGTTCCTGAGACCTATGGATGGGAATTGCCAAGCAGATGTGTTTCACATGGAACCTCCCATTTAGTTCCCTAACGTGTCATCACTGCTAGTGACAGGCTCTAAGCTTTGGCTGAGTTTGCAACACCTCTGGACTGGGGCTCTTCGGGCTTGTACTGCCTGAAATTTCCTTGGCTTACCTGTTGCTTTTTTACTTGCTTTAGCCATGTCCCTAATCAACCAGGCTTACCTGATCCACTCGGTTTACTTTCTTTTTAACTGTGTGTGGTGGAACCACAGTTTTATACAGATAGAAGCAGCAAACAGTTATTCTATGAGATATTTCATGGCCAAATCAAAGATACGGTGTAGAGAAATATAGATCTGGTACAGTAAGCAGGGCTTTGAAAAGGCGAGAAAAGGGTGCAATTAGAGGAGTACAGGCAAGATGAGAGATGGAGCACAGGTTTGACATTGGAGAGCTCATGGCTTTAAATCACCCAATAATGGTCAGTTAAAAAATGTATACCTGGACCTGGACAAACTCTGGTTTACAGGTAACGACAAGAACAAAGACAAAATATCTATCATGTAAAGGGCAACATATGTCATGAACTCAGGCGTAACATGAAGCCGCAGGCTAATGAGGAAAGTTGTGAATGCGTTTTATTGACCGTATAAAAGTGAGCGCAGTACACTATGCTGGGGGGAAAGAAGACTTCCCCAACATGTAGAGCACATTTCTTCTGGTAAAGAACTTCAGATACTGACAACTGTCTGTAACACTCCAGCAGTGAAACTGTTCACTTTAGGACCCAAAGGAGCGGTCAAAGGGTGAACATGAAACTGGGAAAGGGATAGAAACCATACAGTGTGCATATACCAATTTTAACTGTATTCCTTCTTTTCCTGTAACAATTAGACATGCACTGATAAGGATTTGACCATTTAGATTTCAACAAGACTAAGGATAAATTCAAGACTAAGAATTATTTTTTGGCTTTACTCTGTACAAGGTGTCGTTCATCTTTGCCCATAAATGAGATTTTGAGCATAACAAGCTGAAAGAAGTGAAATTGTTGCAGATAAAAACTTAAAATTTTTTAAATTGTACAAAATCTGGGGAAACACCAAGTAGGGAACCTACTAGGTCATTGCCATGGAGTTTGCTAGCAAATAATGGCATAAAAATACCCAGTTGGTGCCCATTCATACTTCCAGAATTAGGTTAGCAGGTGGAAGAGCTGTTACAATAGCTATAGACTGAGAGAATACATAGCACTTGAAAGTAAGACTTCTATAAAATGTTCTAATACAACCAGAAATTACTGATTGCATTTTTCAGGATTCACATAATTTTCTTTTCCCTTTTGCACCTTCTATGAAAATAATGCTTTCAGGCTTCCCTAGCGAGGAAGCACAAGAAAGAAGAAAGTAAAAGGCTAAATAGGTTTAATGGTTTAGGGCCGTATTCAACCGGATATGTAAATCACTTGCGTGTTGCATCTTGTTGAACCAGAGCCTCCCAAAACTTTAAAATAAGAAGTATCATGTTAAAACATTGATATAGAAGAGGTGATCTGTTGGTGTGTAGTCTGCTATTTATAACAGTATGTGTAATCATAGAAACAGAGAATTATACAGGAAGGGACCTCTGGAGGTCATCCAGTCCAATCCTCCACTCAAAAGAGACTATTTCAGAATCAGATCCACCTTTGAAGATATGACCAGTTGCTCAGACCCTTAATCAGTTGAATTTTTATTATCTTGAAGCATGGAGATTTCACAGCCTCTTCAGGCAACATTTTCCAGTGTCTAACTACCCTCAGACTGAAAAAATTCTTTCCTAATGCCTACTACAAAATTCCTGAGTTGCAACTTTTACCTGTTACCCCTTGTTCTGTCATTGTGTGCCTACTAGAAGCACATAGCTGCATCTCTTGGCATCCACTTAATTGACGTTGAGGAGAGTCATAAGATCCTCTCTTAGTCTTTTC
Organism: Corvus cornix cornix; assembly: GCF_000738735.6. Lineage (NCBI taxonomy): Eukaryota > Metazoa > Chordata > Aves > Passeriformes > Corvidae > Corvus > Corvus cornix. Next base: position 101,156,829 of record NC_046333.1, on the reverse strand, counting down.
CATACACAGCAAACCAATTCTCTCCATCTCTCCTTAAATGCCGTGTGCTCCAGCCCATAACTGCCTTGATGGTCCCCTGCTGACCTTGCTCCACTGTCGAGTTCTGACTGTGTAATCGATCATCTAATGTATAATAAATTGCCCAAAGACATGGATTTGTCAAGTATCAAATCTCCTAGAAGAACAGTGGAATAAATATGTCATGACTCAGAAAATTTATCCACCACTCAAGACATTGCATGTAACAGTGGAGCATTTTGAACTTATCACAGAAAATGATCCCTCTGTAAAATACCTTCTAGTGTAGCATGAAGAGTCTGAAGGATACAAAAAGCATTTTTCAAAAAGCAGCGGAATACAGATAACAGTGGAAAAGAGACAAAGATTTTAAGAATGCCAGTAATACAGTGTTACTGTAGGATCAGACAAAATAGAGACCAGCAAGAAGTTGAATTTAAGTGTTCATCTTTCAGACCTGTAAGAATCTTTAGCGACAATGATAAATACCCAAAGAATGGTCACGGGCATTGAAAACCATATTTATTAGATCCCCGTGAACGTTTTTTATTTATCTAGGAAATCATCTGCCATTTGAAGACTAGATATATGTGGTTTACCGTTTAGCTCTTCACAAAAGTTGAAAAGGTCATTTAAAGTAGAGAGCTGATAAAATGAGAGAACTGAGGGAAACGACTGTCTCAGGAAGCAGACAAATGCTGGGATTGGCACCCACAGCAACACAGAGGAGCCACCAGAAACCAGACAAGTCCTGAAAACAAGGTAGCTTGAAGACATCAGGATGGAAGCTTTGATTAGAGTTGCAGAGCACTATATTTCACTTCATCATATGCTGGTCTAGCTGTCACCTTGGAAAATGCTACAAGACCGTTCTGGTCTCTTTCCTAGTGTCATCTTCTTCCTCCCTACCTGGAAAAATCAAATCTGTGGCATTATGGCATAGCAGAGGAAGAAGGAAAGAGGGAATTCTGTCCAGTTTGTACCTGAACACAACAACACTAAATACAGTGTAAAGGATATGCCATGCCATGTTGTCAGTCAGTAGTACTTATTCTTCCCAGAAGGACAAAGTACAGCTAGGAAATCAAATGGAAATACGAGTGTCATTGCAGCAAGTGCTCCCCTTTTTGTGTGACACGGAGGAATACTTCCCACCACACTCTCTCCCTCTGTGCTGCTGGAGCTGCATGTGGCACCCACAGCCACAGCTACCACCACGTTCCATTTACAGCTAATATTGGCACTTAATAATCTATCAGAAAACAAGAAAATACTCTCTGTCTCAGGGTCTTGCTATCTTTCCAAAGATTTTCCTTGTCTTACAATATCATGTTTCACAAATTCCCAATTCAACTTAAAAAAATACTAATATTAGAGTTCAAACACGAGGGGGAAGGTGGGTAGAAAAATAGTCCCAGGGAGAACAGGAAGGCCCCTTTGGGTGGTAACCTGCATTTAGATTGGCTCACAGTGCTTGTGACCCCACACTCTCACTCCCACTAACTGTTTTTCTTTCCCAGAAGAAGGAGTTCTTTATTTTACTGTATACTTTGACAAGAAGTTTCAGTGACTTCTTAACCTCTACCATATAAGCAGATGTATTTGACAGTAACACATAACCAAAATATTTTCTAAGCATAGCAGCAAACTACTTTACAAAATTCCCTTTCAAATCTGCATTTCATAAATTATATTTGGTTCCATAGTATTAGTTGTTAGTGTCAAAATGTTCATGAAAATATTTGGTTACCAGGAAAATATAATTTCTGTCTATTAGTGCTTCAACAAGAAATTTTCTGGACTAAAGAAACAAAACAGAATCAGAGAAGGAATCTGTTTTCTTCTCTTTTGAAATCTGATTACCAAATATGTTAGGAATAGGTATCAAAGTAAATAATTCTGTTTGTCTGCAGAAGCTGGCAACCACACTGTACAATCCCATTCAGAATTATCAAATTGTAATCCGAAAACAAGATAACACGAAAGAAGCCCCCAGGAAATCTAACTGGTTGCATAGGGAAGCTGATTCAGAACACCCATGTTTCTGTGACTAGAAGTTCTTTCCAAATTTTTTGCATTCTTTTGTTCATGACCAGTCCAGATGTTTTTCTTGTGCCAAGATATTCTTCAGGTTGAAGAGTTGAAACAACATATCTTTATTTACTTTCAAAGTTGTTTGCTGGCCTCCCTAGCTATAAAGGGACATGCGAGGGACAGATACAGAACTTCATTCAAAATGAAGTCAGGTGCCTCCTCTCTGTTACAACAACATAAAAAATAGCATTCCAGTCCTCTCAGGTCTACCTGAACTGCCCTCTGCAAGAGAAAAGCAGAATAAGAGTAAGCAACCAAGAAATTTCTTCATTAGCAAAAACCACACGTTTTCACTGCAGAAAGACAGAACAAAAGTCTAATGCTACATCTGAACAAGAAAAATTTGAATGAAAAACAGATTTCCAAGACGATTGATTTGGAAATCATGAATTCTAAGATCTTGTTCACGGTCTCAAATCTGGAGTTCTTGAACAACCTCCTAAGAAAGAGCACATCACCATTGTTTTTATAGGCACTATTTTGAAAACAACATGCCTAGAAGAACAATATCATTTCTAGGAATACTTTTTTTAATTTTCAGATCAGGATAAAGGCAACATTTTCAGGAGGTAGGAAGGATAAAGCCTTCAAAAACTGCATAGAAAAATGTAGACTAAAAAAATTGTTTTTTTCAATTGCAGAGGCTTAATTTACAGTACACGGACAGATCATTAGAGCATAGAGAAAATCATGCTGATATTTTCAAGGCTAAACTTAGGGCTTGGGGAATATAACTGCCTCCAGGGTGGAGGTTTTTTTCTTTTTTATAAATCTCAGTTCCTTTTTTGTTTCCTCCAAGGCCGTGAAGTTCCATGACTTTAAGCAGGGCTAGATGCTCCGAGTTCAGCTTTGAATCTATCATCTACAGTCTGAAAGATTCCTCCTTATTTTTATCATCTTAGTTGGAATGAAGGAAGCATTTTCAGCTATCTTATCAGCTAGCATTGCAAGACTCTGTTCTCACTCCCATCTTAGGATGTATTATTAATGATAGAAGAGAACAGCAGGCAACAGAGTTTTACACAATTGATGGTGCTCAGTACCATGCCAAGACATTATTAATGTAGCTTTTTATGAAAACAAAAACACTTTTAAAATACAGCCTGTAGCTCTAAGGTTTAATATTTCAGGACAGGAGTCTTCTGTTGTGGACATTTTGTTTTAGAACAAAAATCAAGATGGCTCTAGGTCAGCATTGCCTATGTCTGTGTGTGTGTTTCTACTCCCTGTTTTATCTCCCCAAATCACTGGGCGTTCCCAATACATCCTTGGTGCTTTTTATCCCCAGTCTAAAATCCTGCAGGAAACTTGGAAACAGGATCACTTGTTTTTGTTGTGAAGTTCAGTAAGAGTCCCATATCACAGTCCCGCAATAACAGTTATTAAATCAGAATAGGAACAGAATCTAAGTTGGTTTCCTTCCAATACCTGGTTTAACTGCCAATCGTTGTCCAAAAAAAACCCAATAAAAAATTTCACTTTTTCAGCTTATTTGCATTATCAGAGTTCTTTCTCTTGCTGTTCACATCATTGTGGTGGAGAATAAGAAGGAGCTGCTTCCACACTGAGGCTATGGATACCAGGATACCGAAGTTCTCACCAAGAAAAAGTGGTTTGAAGAGAACCTGAAACTTCAGTCAGGGGTAAAATAATGCAAAGTATCAGTTTGGATCTAACAGCAGTCAGGTATCAGCATCGCCCGTCTGCTTGCAAAACACCCAGTACTGGAGCTGTGGCTTCCCTAAAGGAGTTTTCTCTCAGCAGTTTCCTGAAAGCCAGAGAAAGATGAACTTCATTTCCACCAGTGAACTATAATGGGAGAGCTCTGATGATATATTACGCATAAGAAATGAGTCATGCCGTGGTTTCCTGCTTCAGTTTATTGAGTGCAGAGTTGTTTGGCCTTTTTCTCCAGCTATGACCCTTCTTCTGCTCAGAAGTCCTTGAAGATAGCTCTTTCCTTTCCCAGTCTCCATAGTTACAGTAAGGCTCAAGGATACAAGTTTGTTATGCAAACTCTTACTTTTTGGCCCAGAGGCAAAAGCTTACACCCACATCTCATAAAATCTTGTAAAATCACAGTGGCCAACAACAGCCTGAAAGGCAGACAAGATCAACAGCTACACAGCTAGCTTATAACTGCACAATTGTTTTTAAAAGAATCATTGTTAAGGATCTTTATTGTAAATTCCAAATAATTCTACAGGCTCTCTTCCTGATGCGAAACTCCTCCAGAAACAGCAGCATGATGATTCTGAACAAACCAAGAGCTGCCCTCTGATTGAACATGACAGGGCCAGAAGTTCAAAGCACTCTAGGTGTAATCTACTGGTTGAAGGGAAATTTGTGCAGTACCTGATAATTCTTTTATCTAATAAAATAATGCATTCTCATATGTATATCTACATCATAGGAAGCTAATGGCTTATAATCATGGTAAAAATATTTTTCTAATAGCTTAAATGACAGCTAGGTATGGGAAAGGAAAGCCGATCACAAAGTGGAAATGCCTAAAGAGAAAGCAAAAAATCAGTGCTCTACACAGTGTCAACAAGATATGAGCCAGAAGAAAAAAATGCAGATGGTCTCTTTTGACCCCATGATGTGTGCAACAGATTATCAAGGGTACACAACCATGGATCTCCTTGGAAGGCAGTCAGGCTACTGCAGTTCATGGCTAACTGAGCTCGTCCTTGAAATCAAGAATGTTCTTGGCTACAATACTTTTTGGTATGTGAAGTGTCACATTTTACTAAATTTTATCATTTTTCTGTGGGCATACACATGCAAACGGCCACTGTCAACCTGCAGGTTACATACAGTAACTGTGGATTTTTCACATAAAATACTAAAAATGTTATTCTTTTGACCAAATCTTCTCCCACATCTGCCTCATTGATCGCTTTGTCCTCACACCATCTTTACATATATCTTCTCATTTTCTGATATTTTAGAAAGATCTTCCACACCCTTTCTTATTACCTTCTTTCAGAAAAATTTAACTTCTCTTGGAGCAGCAGTGACTGGCAATTGCTTCTTCTTAATAATTATGTAGTTATGTCTTCTCCAGTGACAGTCTTATCTTCAAACTCTTTAATATTTCTGGAAAGCCCCTTGAAACAAATTCTTCATGAAAGGGAGTTGCATTTTGGCAACTCTTCTGCAGTTTTCTTTTTGTTGGAGGTAGAAAAAATTCATCTGAATGGCATTTTTGTCATCACAAGTAATATTGTGGTGACAAGCAGTAGGCATTTTGAATTCTTCTGTGGTGCACCTACTACTTACAGACTTAGCTCTTTTGAAGCCAAATCCTTTATCTCTACATCAGGGAGGCCTAGTGTGTAAGCACAGCTCTGCAGATACGTGCAAGCATTTATCACCATTACATGTGGGACTCAGATTCAGCAGATCTTGTGGTTGTCTCTTAGCATTCGTTCCCTGTATTTCCTAATAATAATTACAACCAATTAGGATGATAGTTATTGCTTGGGAAAAGGCTACTGAAAGGAAGAAAACTCTTACTTCAAAAATATTGGGAAGAGGACCTTCACTGATGGGAATAGTTAATTTTTATGGAGTCTGCTCAGTCTGGTTTCTAAGTGCAATCTTAAGTGGTGCTGAAAGCACTGCAGTAAGAGATAAAGTGTATGATGCATTAGAGTCTCATAGCACCCAGTGCATGATTCCCAGTCTTCACATAAGAACAACTTTTAAGACTAGATCAACGTTGGATAACAGCAGGATAAATATCTTTTCTGTCAGCTGTGCACCAATACAGACCCCAGTCTTCCCTATTGATGTGTTAACACTGAAAAGTCACATTTTAAATCCCAAAGCCACATCCACAGCACTGGTAAGTGACTATCACTGGCCTTCGTCACCCAAATACAGATAGAAACCCTTGAAACACTTTCTCCAGTCACTGGTAATCTAATTCAAATTATTTATCTAAAAAACTTTTATACATCTTCTGAATTACTGCTGGATTCCTCTATTAGCTTGAGTAGCCATTTTATTCTTTGTGTTGCAATTTAGTTCTAACACAGGTTGTCATGTCTCCCATGAATTTCTGAAAAAAATAAAATGTGAGCAAGTTACAAAACAATGTTTCTTTGAAATGGCTTGTAGGGCAGGAGTTCAATACTTTAATAACCATTTTTCTGGACATATTTTACTATAATTTGCAAGGAGATGAGGGGAAAAAAATCAGCTTTTTCTGCAGCAGCTCCTGCTGTGATACCACACCTCTTTTAATGGCATAGGCAGTAAATATATGCCTGTTGCAATGTCCCTAAACCCTCCTCTGGTTATGCCTGTGAACAAACTGTTAACCAGGACAAATGGTACTGGGATCCCTGTAAGTGATTAGCACAGTCTGGCAGAGCACTTCCAAAGGCATTATTTTCCTGGGTTGTTGCTGAACTTGTCTGTGGGTGTCTGGATGCACAGCCAGAATTATTTGTTTCAGTGCTTCTTAAGATAATTTCCCAGGCAATTACTTCATCTGTGAAAGATTGCATCTGCTGCTGAGGTGTAGGAGCTTGAAGAAAGCCCTCAGTATTCATAAGATATTTTCTCCTTATAAAATGGATGGCTTCCAGCCAGACCTAAAATCATCCCCGGTTTCCAATTCACTGATCCAGGTGGGTAAACTGCAGCAAACTTCCAATTCCATCAGTGGTTTTGCTTTGTCTAAGCATGGTACAACCCAAGGTTCGCACCTGGCTATGGACAGGTTTGTCCTCAGTCACGCACGCATTGCAGCACAGGCACAGCTCTGCATCGCGTCACACAGCACGGTTTCCATGAAGGGCTGTAATTTCTCACCTGACTCACACTCAGCAGAGGAACTGGAGAGAACCTGCAGTGGTGTGCTGGCAACAAGATCCAGCCCTGAACCGGGGCAAGGAGCCCAAATTTCCAAGCCTCGTTACCCTCTTTTATCACACTGTGCAAGGGCTAAAATTCACATAACAGCCCTTACTACTTGTCCCTTACAAACATACCCAGACAATTACTGCAACAAGGGGCAAGGACAAAGCAAACGCTGGGTAAGTTTTAAAATAATGCCTATGTCAGAATACATTACAAAGTCTTCCATGCCCTTTAAGGAATAACTTAACATTTGTATTTCATGTCTGAATGACATAGAAATCAAGGAAGCTTATACTAAGGACAGAAGTGAAACAACTTTTTAAAATGAAGTGAAATTGTTTTTATCCTCCTGAAGTTTCATTAAAATAACAAGGTTAAGAGCTGCCAGTTTTCTGAAGCAAAGAGTAGATAATTTCTTTCACCACTGTTGCTTTCTTATTTGTAAAATCCGAACCCTTAATACTGAAGAAGTTAAATTTCAAATTAATCTCATCAAATATTTGTATACACTTTGCATTCCATTAGCCAAACATTTTTGAGTCTCAAGAGATTTACATTCATTATTAATTCTTATTTTGAGTCAAAGTTGAACAAAGTTGAACTCTTTTATCCCATTTACAAATCATCTCTAAAAGAGTCAATGTCTGGTAAATTAAAAATAGACCTCTAAACTTGTAGGAATTATTTTGACAAATACTGTTGTAACTGCTTTCAGATTTCATCAATACATATTCATAGTGCAAAAGCATGTCATAACTGAATTGACAAAACTGAGATTTTTACATTCAGTTACACTGATATTGGAAGGGGTATAACCTGTTAGATGATTTTTCCTCTTTATTTCTCCTAGACTGAATGTTGTAAAAGACATAGCAGCACAATGCATCCAAGACCCAGAACCTCCTAAACTCCTAAAATCAAACACTACTTGGGTGGTTGTATGGAAAATCCTACCATTCATTTTTATTAATACAACAGAAAATAGAGGTAAGGTTAAATTTGATGGAAGAATTTCTCCTAGATTGGTATCACTCTCAATGAGATCTCAATATAGCCTTGGGTTGCCTTTGTAAAGACTGTGATCTTTTATTTGGAGGAAGTGCCATTTAAAAAAGTCTGTGGCAAGCCAGTTAAGGTAAGCTACATACTGATGCTGGGCATTTCTTTCCTAAATAGCAAATGCCTAGACTCTTGTGAGTATAAAGGATACTTAACTTTATTATGATAACAGGAATACATTTCTTGTCCTCGTGCTTATACAAAAGAACTTGAAGGTGTGATTTCTTTAACCCCCTGTGTTCATTATTTGTAACATCTGTCTTCTTGAAAGCCAGACGATTTATTTATATTTTAGAGTAGAACTGTATCTGGAGTACATCAGTAAATAATACTGTGTGGTCTTTCAAGCAAGTTTTCAAATGTTTAATAAGGGAAAAGAAGTGAATGCCCATGCATTTTGCTGACATACACATGTTTCAGGAGGGACCTTTTTAGAGTTTCTGACCCCACTACAAGAACAAATATGTTGGAAGTTACAAGAGTGAATTTGAACTTGATTTGTGAGACCTCCAACTCTGGTTTTGAATGTATTCGTGCAAAAAATGTCTCCTTGTGAGGTTCAGATAAAGGGGGATTCTGTAAATATTGTTCCTATAATGTGAATTAACAACAGAAGCAAGGAACCTCACTGCTGCTGGTGGTCATATTTTGTCATAAGCTACACCAATATCTAGCTAAGAATCAACTTAAAATCATGACTAACCTGGAGTTTCTTTAACACACATCTATCCTGAACCGAGAAATTTCTCTATTTTAAGAATGCAATACACATCTTTCTATGGACAGTGGTCAACCTGCCACCTTCTTCCAGTATCTATTATGAGGTACAGAAGAAGTGTATTAGAAAATGTGAAAGTATGGTTAGAAGTATGTTCTAGTGGTAGCTTGTTCCATAGACTGTATTTTCCTGTGCTCTGCAATACCAAGAGCTGGTGGTCATTTACCTGACAACGAACTACAGGAATGGTCTTCCCAAAAGTGCTCTCAGGCAGTTGCACTCTTCCTCTTCAGAGAATTACTGGTGTAATTCTGAGTGTCTCAGAGAGACAGAAATGAGATATGAAGATATGTTAAAACAACCTTTGTACTGCTTGCAATCATCTCTAGTAATCACTTGCAGATTGAGTGTGTTTTTGTATACTGGGTGTTCAGGATATGCCTACGACAATTGTTTTAGGAATGTCTGGCCCAAACAGACATGATTGTATACTTCTGTAGTTTCCTGCAAATGAATAAATCATTACAAGAATCGTGTGTGCACATTTGAGGAATAATACATGAGATAAAAGTTAACATGGCAAAAACAAAGATTAAAAGCTGCAAAAAAATTGTTCGTGGAATGAATTCAGAAAAGATTATTTAAGGACTGTTTTCAACGAATTTTATACAGCACTTATTAGAACTGTGCTGGATTTCAGCTTTAGAATGTTTTCTCTTGTTTTGAAAATACATCATGTTTCATTTACGGATAGGATGGGATGAGATCGTCTGGGATGGATTAGGATAGGAAAGATGGCACAAAAAACGAGGCACTGCCTGTATAATAATGTTGCATTTTTCAGTCCATAGATCACAAGCATAAAATCTTTCCAATTAGATGTGAGATTGTTTCTTTGATATGAAGAGGCTATCTACGCGTCTTTAAAAGGAAAGATTTACTCTAAAAAGCCACTGAAACTGCTTGTGTTGGTAGTCAAGATAAAAATCTGTGCTTCATAATTTATATTTGTGAATTCAGCATCTCAAGAATGTAAATCACAGAGAACAATGAAGTTATAAAAAGGATCAAGAGCTCTTCCATGGTGATTAGTTGGGTTTTTTCCTCACACTTTCTACTGTTAGGACTCAAACAAACAGTAAAACTATTTCGTTTAACTTTGTTATTTCAGTTAAATTCTTATTTCCTCTCATTTGTATTGTGGATTCTTCAGATAGGATAAAATACAAAGAGTTCATTTGTAATTAAAATTAATTCTATCTCAGCAACAAGACAGAGCATGACAGAAGGTAGACAGTGTATGTGGTAAGTAATTTTAATTAGGATATTTGGGGGGAAAAAATCTCAAAACTTTAATTCCTGATGTACTATCTAGAGAGTGAAGCAGATTAGGGACTCTTAAATTATTTTGTAAGGTAGATTATAGAATCTGTATAAAAGTTAGTTATGAATATAGGCTGAAACTACAGGAAAAATGTAATTTTTAAATTGGCTTTGCACTTAGAGTGCAAAACTTAGAGCACTCAGAGTGAGTTTTGAAAACAAGTAAGGGAAGTAAAATGAGGAAAGAAACCTTTTTACGGATTTTTTCTGTTCACTATATACATGGATTTTGCATCACGTCTGTTAACTACTGTGCTCTTTCATTTCTACTCTTTCTTTTCATAATGCATAGTATTAGGTATAAATACACAATGTTTTCATGAAGCATAAGCTCAAATAAAGTTCCTTGCTTGCACGATGACTGTATGACATTTTGCCACACCAGCATTTCCTGTCCACTTAAATGGAGACATGGCTGTAAGATAAGTCTGGGTGCTACAGGAACTTCACATACAGGTAACACTCCTGGAAATCATTACGAATTTATTTACCTGCTCTGGAAAAAAACTTTTGTTCTCCTCTGAGAAATAGCTCAGAAGACATTCTTGCAAGAAAGTTAGTCCAGACAAAATGCCATTGTGTCTGATGCCGTTAAACTAGTGCATGGAATTCCTGCTAGCCCTAGGGATAGTTACCACAGTAGTAGTCAGACAGCAAACATCTTGTTTGTGAGACATTTGCTGGACTGTGGGCTTGCTTTCTTACTTCAGAAGAACTAAAGAGAGGAGACAGATACCATGCTGTGTCCTTCCAAATTGTCTGGCTTTGGAGAGAACTTGCATGCTATAGGAGCCTTTTCCAGCTTTTTGCAACGTGAAAGATATACCTTGAAAAGGAAATACACCATTCCTGCCAAACTCAAGCATGGCAAAAGTCTTGAGGAAGCCTCCAAAATTAGTGAGTAGCAGCAAAAAAAAGAAACAAAAAACCAACAAAACAAACAGAAAAAAACAACCAGTTACAAAAATATTTAATTTAAAATTAATTCTTAACTAAGTATCTCATGCCCATGATTTGTAGTCTCACTTTCTCATGCTTTCCCTCCCTAACCTGGGGTTTAGAAATTCTTTCTTACTAAATAAAAGCCAAAATTCTTGGGCAATCATATGACTACAGTTGTTGGGATGGAGTAAGGGAAACAGCAGTGAGCCTGCATTAAAATCAGGAAAGCTGGCAGACCTGATGCAGCCACTATTTCCACTATATTTCCACACAGCTGGCAGTGATACAGATTAAATCCATCACCAGTTGCCTGTCCTCCTGAGGAGTCTCTAACCTTACTGCTGATTTCAGATGGAAGTTGCTGCAGCAAGTAACTTTCCAGCACTTTTGAAATTCAGTTCCATTCCCTCAAGTCTTCAAAACCTTGTCTCTGGGTTCAGTGAATGACAGATGGCGCAGTCTGCCACAGCCATTAAGTTTCTATTCAATCCTTTCAATACTTTGAGAAATTATAATAGTTGTTAGCAGCCTCATTTATACAAGGGAATAGAAATTATGCAGAATGAATTCAAAACACATAGGAAACATGAGTCAAGACACATTTTTACTGTGTAGGAGTCAGAGGAAGCTGACATCTGATTCCTGCTTAGCCATCTGTAAGTAAATGAAAGTAACAAACCCAAAAGTCAAACATGCACAGTAGCATGCACACACACAAACGTGAACTCTGAGATGACTCATCCCCCAGTGAAACATCAGCTCCCCTCTGCATTAACTCACCTTTCATCCTTCACGCATAGAAAAATTTGAAATAACACTGTACAAACCTCACAGATTCAAACCCAAAATGTAGGGTCATCACTTTTTCTAAAACCCTAAGGAACTGGAGGGTTATAATTCCTGATTTGCAACCATATGCTCTGAGGATATGGTGAGTGTTTTGTACAGAGAAGACCAAGTATGACCACAGAAAAAGACTTCCACCTTTTGCAACAGAATGTCCAAAAACTTCACAGGTAGGGAGACATTCTTATGGGCAATTCCTGACATGAAGGTGCACATCCAGAACCTGTCTTCCTTCAACTAGTGGAGATGTGCAGCCAGTCATCTCCGGACCTTCTTCACTCCTTGACTGCATGAAATAGAAATGCATATTCTCCTGGCATTGAAAGATACTGAAATTTAATAAGTTACCAAAGCTAAATAAGTAACCCCCAAGAGAAATAAATAAAGTGATAGTACAGCTGAAAAGAAGCTTCATTTTGTGGTTGTCTCCAGTAGAATGAGCCATGCACAGACAGTATGAACCTTTTTTCTTTTCTTTTTTGATAACTTAATTTTAAACTGAAGGGTCAATTTGAAAGACAGAGCAGAAAAAAAGTCCATATAGCTACCAGAAGTCAACAATTTACAGCCTTTTAAAGCACTGTAATAATACCATGGGACAGGGCAGGTTTGAAATCATTAAGGACACCAAATCTTGAGAAAGGAAATTGTAGCAAGACTGCATTATTTATAGAGTTAAACTATTCACTGGACTGAATCCAAAGTAGTCGTTATTAAGCAGTGAAACTTTGCCTGCTATAACAAGCCATTCTGTTCTGTCTCATATCAATATTACACACAGCTGGTTTTAGTAAAACTTCTGGTAATGAGTTTTGGACCTATGTAATTCTGCTTCTGATCAACTTTTTATCATTACAACTCCTTTTGAAAGAAGGTTACGAATGTGCACATACAAACAATCCCCACAGCTATAATTGCAGCATTTTCAAAGGAAAAAAACTTGAAGTTTGACTTGCAAACTGCCTACTTGCATTCCAATGTCTCTCTCACAGCTGAAAAATGTTCCCAAAAACCTCTCTACAAGTTTAATTTTCTGATTTGGTGACTAGTCCTAAAAAAAATGATATAACATGTAGATGGACATCAAAATCTCATTAGTTATCCCATGGGAGCATGACCTTACCAATCATTCCCATACAGATTTTCCTTTTCAATAACCATGGAGAAATCTGAAAATGCATTCACTTTAGGCACAGATAAAGCATGGTGCTGTAACATTTCTTTGAGGTTGGATAAAATAGTTTGCCAGAAACAATAGAGACGATATCATTATGTGCCCCACCAGAGTCTTCAGAGTACAACACACAAAAAAGAAGGTTTTGGGAAGGCATGAGAAGAAAGAAGGGATGGAGAATGACAGCATAGTACTTAGCAAAATACAGGAGATTTTTCCTGAGTTCTCTTCAAATGGCTTTTGTCTGTAAGAGAAAATGCAATATTCTTGTTCATGGTTTAGTCTTTCTTTCTGTAAACACATTAGGACATAAAATGAGGATTGAGGGCTGTAAAGGTACAATATTTACTTTTGTCAATGCTGAAAAATAGGATTCTCCAATGCAGAAGTGGGATTAGGAAATTCATCTAAACAGTCTTGAAAATCAAAAAAGAAAAAGGCATTATTATTTCACATTCTTAAGCAGCATTCAGAGCAGACCCTGATGGACCTCTATTCACCTTACACAAAACCTGTGGAGGTCTCACACCATGCCTGGAAGGGAAATTTTACAGATCCCAAACAGAATCCTTCAAAAACCAAAGGGGAGATTTCCCAGTAGGAAGCAACAAGCTGTAACCACGCTACCATGCTAATAATGCTACAGCTGGACACAGCACTCATTATTTCCTGTGAAGAAGGAGAGATAGAAGAAATCCTTATCCTATGAAACACTGATTTCCCAGTCACACAATGAACAGTGGAAAGAAAATGGAAGAAATGTTTTTCCTAAAACTGCAGTAGGGATATTGAATTTTATGAATGAAGGCAAAGGGGCCATTCCCATTCAGTACCAACACTCCAGTCCTCCTCTTTATGACAAGTTCAGAAAATAAGGCAACTCACTCCAAATAAATAAATAACTGGGAAAGATGACAAATTGAGTATGTATTCAGCTGCAAACATCTTGAGATGAAGCCAGAATGCTCAAAGTTGTCTTCTTCTGAAGTATATATATTTATAATTTTGAACATTATACATTTATTATACATATAGGTCAACAAAGAAGAGAATAAAGTGACGTTATCAAATTTCCAGTCCACTTGATAGCTTATTCTCCTTAAACTGATGGATTAGATCAGCTATTAATTAAAATGACAGATTTACAAGTGCTCTGTATCTCAGCAAAATGCAGCAAGAATATTATCCACAGATGGCACACCAACAGATAAGAATTTGTTTATAAAATGTCTAAGTGGAGAGGAAAGGAAACACATTCTTCCAATTTGCCATGCTCCATTCTTGATGTTTACAAGCATTTTGAGGAAAAAAATCTGATGGCATTTTTCGACAGAAAATCAGTTTCTGTGCAAGCCCTTTAAAAAGATGCTTCCTAAGGACACACACAAAGGGAAATTGAGTGACCTGTTTCTCAGGTGATTATTCCCCTCCTCTGGATATAATTAACATAATTATTCAATAATCATCAAGGAGAGCAAACGAGACAAGTGAGGAGCATACTAAGTGAACTCCTTCAGATCATAACTTTCATCTTATGATTGCTGTAAGTTTAAGCAGCCTTCTGCATAGCACCACAAATTAGTCTTTTCTCAGACAGATCCTGGAGGACTGCTTTTCACAAGGAGAGGGGAGGAAAGGAAGAAAGTAATAGCCTTGAGCAAATTGTATGGATTTGAATTACTTGCCAATTCAGATTCACCTACTAGAAATCTTTTCTGAGTATTATTTATTTTTCAGGAGAAATGGGACACCATAGAATAACTTTACTTAATGTTTGACATATATATGTATAATGTTCACCCACATCAGGAAATGTCTAGTTCACATAGCACATATCTCCCAGAAGGCATTGTAAAGATTTTTTCTAGCATAATTACCATAATTGAATAAAAATAAAAAATTAATAAAAATAATAAGGATCTGGTTTCAAATACATAGTCTTCTGGTTTAAAGAGGAAGCTGGAATATGTTTTCCAGAGAGCATGGAAATATTTCCCACGGAGGATACTCCACAGCAGAAAATACCAGAAAAACCACATTATAAAAACCACACTGTGAAACTCAAGTGTTTTCAGATGAATGTATCAGTTCTTTCATGTACTTCTTGCTCAACTGGGATGACTACTAAAATTCTTTGTAATCACCACTCAGATGAGATAATTATTTGAAAATATGTTCCACCTGAAACAACCTAACAAAGGCTACTGCAAAGAGACCAAAATACAAGACCAAGAAAAATGGAACATATATGTTTCTGCTGTACTGTTGTATTTTAACCACTTTTTGTTTATTTACTTGAAACTGAATCTGAATCACAACATGATTCTCTATGTAAAGCACATCATTATTTCAGGGCCAGGCACAGGTGCATCAAAAGCTCAACAACATCCATCAGCATGTTGTATGAAATTCCAGCCGAACCCTGAACTTCATCAGATGTCCTCATATTGGAGTTTAGGTATCATCACAGGGCAGGGTCAAGAAAATTGCAGCTGTCATTGGCTGTTATGCATGTCAAAAACAGACAACTCACAGCAGCACAAGATGAAAAAGGTTATAAAATAAAAACACCCCATGTAAGCAAAACTGCTTGAAGTTGATTCCTGGCATGAAAAACAGTATCCTCAGAAAGCATAATGTCTCTGTTCCTGCCAGACATCTGTGATGAGGTTACAAGTCAGCCAGAGCAGGGAGGTATGTTTGCCTTGATCTCTCTCAGTGACTTTCCCAAAAAAAAAAAAAAGACTTTTAAATGTAAAAAACAACTAAATAATTAGGAGAGGGGAGGGCATGGATGAGACACACTAAAACCCAAGAAATACTGAAACACTACTTTTCCCCTTTCATTATAGCTTTTTAGTCCCATCTTATCTCCAGGCTTAGAACTAGTGATTATCCTAGTTGCAACAATCTCCACTCAGTTTCCTTTTGTCATTAAGAAATTTTTTGACATTCAAGATGTGGCTGTCTAACACTCTCTGCCCCCCCAGGGGTAGTCTCTAGGCTTCTCTGCCTGACACTGCCATTGTGGAGTCTTGAAAATTTTCTCTTTCCTGAAAAAAACAATTCTTGCCATGGTACATGCAATCCAATTGGTTTAAAAGGAATACAATAGGATTGGCAGTGAGAATAACAAAAGTCCAGTACCATCCATACAACACCTTCAGTGTTTCCTCTCTCAGCATACGGTCCAAGCTATGCAATACTTCTTCCTGGGCCAAATCCTCTGCCTCTCTGTTACAAAGAGTGGAGAAGAAGAACAGAGCAAGATTTGCTGGGTTACAGCTTTACTGCCACATCTGCTTTGACTGCAGAGGCATGGTTTGCAAACAACTGCCTGGACCAAAAGCCAGGACAAACATACCAAGTTCTGTCTGCAGTTTATGTGCCTCAAGACACAGACACCATTTCAACAGTTACAGCACTGGCTATATTTTGGCTCCGTTGTGCTTTCCAGGAACTGCTGCTATATATGTGCATTAAACTTCATGCTTGGGCTTTTTATTTCTTTGTGATCCTTTTTTTTTTTTTTTCCAAAATGTGTAGGAGTTAATGAATTAATTGCAATTAACTTAGACCAGAGTCCTCAACAGCTGTTTAGGTGTTGAAATATTTCATTAATGAAAGCACAGCAAAACAAAATCTAGCAGCAAAAGGTAACTATCTTTCTTCTAAGCCCACCTTTCTCTACTAAAGCTGTGTCCAACTGTGTTTTGGCATAAACTAATCTCCAAATCTCCATGTTTCCACACAGCTCAGTGCTCTTTTAGAACAGCTGCATTTGTGGGGGGTGGGAAATTGCATGATGCAAAGTATTTCAGTTAACAGCATTCACTCTAATTATTTTGCAGCCGCACAATGTCTAATTGGATTCTAGGACCTTAAAAAGGGAAAAAAGGAAACAATACTCTCACTCAAATCTTCCAGTATCCCATTAAACATCTGCTTAAAAAATGCACTCCAGGTTTTAGACAGCAGTAAAGTAATATGTGGAAGATGCTATTGGATATTAAAATTAGTTATCATCATCAGTTTAATTGGTCTTAGGAGCCATGAGTCCAGCTGACTGCAAATGAGTTGAGGGACTTCAAAAGTGAGGTAGCAGAAGACAAGACTAAGCAAAATGCACATAACTTTTTTCAGAGCAGCATTGTTCAGTGGAACACTATGTCTGGTTTCAGCTTGGACACAATAGTAATGCAGACCTGGCATGACCTGCATGGAATGGAGTGATGACAGAGTCATTTTTCTAAAAACCACTGCAAACTCATTCTGAGCAGCAGAAGCTGAAGACAAACATCAAGTTTTTTTAGCAGAATGAAAGAAAAGTGACCATTACAATTTGGAAGTTCACTACCACAGCTTCCACTAGTTGACAGCCAGCCAGTTTTGTGTACTATACCAATCTTCAAGCTCTTCTGGAAGAAGGCAACATAGGAATTCAGAATTCTTTCTCTTCTTTTTCAGACTTAACTGTATAGGGAGCTTGTCTCAAATTTGAAATGCATTTAAATAAGACAACTGATCTATCTAGCCCCTAATCTTTCTCTTGCACCAAGTCACACATCCTACAGGGTGTTTCTGGTTGTTTTAAATCCCATTTGACAGCTGTGGAAATTTCTGGAATAGTAAGTGTAAAGAATAAACACAGGACTGCTTGATGGCAATGGGAGAGAATTTTGCTCCCAGATCCACAGGGTTCACTAAGGATGATGGAGGTATTTTTGTCACTGTGTGAGATTTAGCATGCTCTGCATTTTTCTAGATGACAGATAAGAGAGAGAAGTTTATCCAATACCTAACTAAACCAGCTGAAAATTACCCTGTGGCTTGGAAAGGGATTGTGGGTGTCCTACTAGGAAAAAAAATACCTGCTTCCTGCTTCTTGAAGCATAGCTCCCACTTTATACAAATTCTTTTTAAGGAAATGAAAAAGTTCTTTAGCAAAGCAGTTGTTGAGAATTTTGTCTTCCCTGAAACAAACAATTCTTGCCATGGTACTTCCAATCCATAGTCAGATGTAAGAAAGAAAGAAGCTTTATAGACATACCAGTCACATGAAAATCATGCATCCAAAAATCTCCAGAACTCATGAGGTGTTCTCACACCTTAAATGCTGGCTATAAGACAGAAAGTATTCTGCCAAGAAGTAAATTAACTGTATTTGTATAAACATTTATTAGTCATTGTTGGTTTGGACTGAGATCCAACACAACAGGATGGATTTAAAACACAGGAAACTGAAGAGGTCAAACAAGGTGACTACACATATGTACTTAGCACATGACAGTGACATACCCAAGTCACTGTGCTCACTGAGAAAACCTTGGGAGGCTCTTCTTTTTCCAGAGGAGTCATTTTACAGCACCATCAGCCAACCATCCAAGAGAGGGGGAAAAGAGGACAGCTGGCACATAAATAGTGTCTGAAGGTTTACAAGTTGCTGCTTTCCATGTCAGTAAAAATCACCAACCCTAAATGCAAATATTCTCCTGATAGCTCCCTGCCTTTTCCAGGAGCCCTTATTGTATCTCTTGTTCTGCTTTCTGAGCATGCTGACAAAATGCTCTAATAAAAGTTTGTTCTTTTGATTAATTACAAAATTAAGTGGCCATTGAGAGTGGATAAATTAAGGAGAGAACAAGTTTAATCTCACAAAAAAATTGTTACTTGACCTTTTCCTCTTTCCCTCAACTCTCTCCCCCACCCTTTATCAGGAGATATAAGAGTTGTTGTGAAGCACCATGAAAATCTGGAAATATTCCCCTTATCATAGAAGAGTCCACTGCTACAGTTCGTACCTGATGTAAGAGAGACCACCCAGGGCCACTCTGCCCTCGATACAACTCTGGGCTGTTCAGGAACAGGGGAGATCTCTCAGCATTCTTTGTTCAGTTGAAAGAATTGTGATTTTTTAGGCTAAAAGTTTCCAAATACATAAAAACCTACTGTTTTGCTGCTCCACCAGCATGCCCAAGTATCATGATGCTTGGAGTACTTACACAGTAAGAATTGTCACATAGCTCTTCATCAGAAGAAGCAGCTATGCTTTACCCTCACTGTCTGACCACACCCAATAGGAAAGTGAGAAGGCAAAAAAGGGTAGCAGGCAAGAAGTAGTGAACATCTTGCCTTACCTTTTTTTCATAGGATTCTTTTTTAGTGAACAGAGTTATTGGTTAATATTACCTTTTAATATGCAGAGAGTTTTATTTACCATCTCAAGGCAAACTGCCACAATTAAGCACAGAGCATAACTAAGAGCTCAAACCATGTGCCAAAGTACTTTTCCTCCCTTGCTTTCTTGTCTGCTGTGAAAGCAGTTATAGAAACCAAGCAGTGATGCCATTCATTGCATTTAATACTGATGGCTTCCTTTACCTTGAGGCAAGCAGCCAGCCAAACAGAAAGAAGAGGAATGAGTGTACTTGGTGCTGCTACAGAGTTGATGTTCTAGTTTTAACAAGCAAACATTAAGCATCTGGCATTGTTAAGAAACTAAGCATGCAAAGAGGCATATAGACCAACATACCAGAAACAGAAGTGCTTGGCCATTGTTTGAAACTAGCTTACTAAATGCACCTGCTGGATTTTATTGCAGTTTCTGTTATATTTTCCAGCAGGACTGCCTCAGATCAATCTCTACCTGGATTTCGTGTCTTTCCTCTGACGTGTAATGTGCCAGACAAGAGTCTGATGTCTGGCAGACCTGTGCCTTCTCAGAAGGCATACACTGGCACAGAAAGGCAAGTTAAGTGGATTCAAGGTCCTGCCCCAATCAGCTCAAATCTCTGTGACAGAACCAGGCAGCAACACCTCTTGCACAGGTTCAGTCACTTTCTCTCAGTACATACAGCCTGGTTCCCTTCCTGTACTAGCATGCAGTACAAAGAGAGATACAAAATGTTTTATGAGTAGCTGAGAGCTTTTGAACAAGTTTACTGGCAAGGTGATCCTAAGACAGTAGGTACACAAGGAAGATTGGCAGATTGATACAAAGGAGGAGTTGCGCTGTATGGAGGGGCAGGGAGAACGTCAGAAGCTCTCTAGTCCAGTGAGCTGCTGAGTTTTGTGAATCCACAGGAATATCATTCTAACAGCTTGTTCTGGAATACTTTCAAGTAAAACAAGACCTAGGAAGTGGCTATAATTTCTGTAGTAAGAAAGATGAGTATTTTGAGTCAACATGGGGAACAAAATAAGACAAGAAATAAGAGATCGTTGTTAGTAAGTAGAGAAAGTATGTGGCATATATGGTCTACCTAAAGTACATGTAAAAGAATAGCATCTTAGTAAGAAATGATCCTTGCAAATTTGACTATTAATCTACTTCCTAAATAATTAGCATATTCAAAATACTTCCCATGATTCCTTCTTAAAATACATTTCAAAGTTTTCGGCATTTTAGAACACTGATTGGGAAGTTTAGATATGAAGTAGCAAAATGTGAATGTTTCCAGAGAACATAAAGTTCTTTCCCTTACAAATAAAACTATCTTTCAGGAATGGTCTCCAAGGTAAGCAAACTGATGATACTTTGTCTTTCCAGTCAAGTTTGGGGAGTTTTAAGTTTCAAGTCTAAATGAAGTCAAGGACTTTATTTTACTTATTATTTTTTGTCTTTGACTAAAAAAAAATTTACCAGATTGATAAAGACATAGTCACCTTTGAAGTGGTGTCTTCACAAATCAAGATAATCCTGATGCTTTAGAGGGAAAAATCTGTGTAAATGACACCAAAGGCATACAAAGGAGCAAGTCTGAATTTGTTCCAAGAAATCCTTTGGCTTCAATACACAGAAACACCAGCACCAGAGTTTAGGGATAAAGGAATAACTCTCTCTACTATAAAGATAATCCCTTTTTATTTCTAGAAAAGGAGTTTTACAAAACCAGTAAAAATAGTTTTCCTTTAAATCTTCCAACAGAAGATTCAGACGATGCTCAGAAATGCTCAGTAATAGACAATCAAAGCAGATTAATTTCTATCATTAAATCCTTCTCCGAGAAAATACTTGGACTGCTATCAAAATCTTACCTAGACCACAGAAGCAGGACAGAAATTGTACACGTCTGTGTTTTATCCTCCTTTTCTTTTCTTAAGAGGGTTTTTATTAGTAGGCATAAGGAATAAGTGCTAGCTCTCATTTCCTGGGGAAAAGTATGCCCTTTGTCCCATGTGGGCAGAGACTAGCAGCTGCAATCTACCTCTTTATTTCTGCAGGTGACATCATTCTAAAAGGGTTGGTTCTTCCAATACAGAAAGCCACAAGTGACTGATCATTTGGGGCAATAGTCTCCTTATCTCATAGCCAGACATATTTTGGATCAAAGCTTTATTTTGTATGAAAAAGAAAATATAGGGTTCTGGAAATGAGTAGATTTTACCTTAATTTCACTTCTGATTTCATTTTAAAATGCATTGGCATTTTCAAAGCTTCTTTGTTGTCATTTCATGATTACTATTTGCTTGCATCACCATCTTGTATTTACTACCATGTGAAAACAGTTCTACTTCATAAACCACAAAAGCCCTTTGACATTCCTTTCAGTGTATCAATAATAATGTAATCTGATGCCCTGGGCATTATGCTACATAGTTTATCAACACCACATTAACCACTCGGTACTTTCTGCATAGCATTGCTATCTTATATATGATCAGTTCCTGCCTAGATCACAACTATTTGGATTGAGAAAAAAAAGTACCATCTTGCCTCTTAGCTGTTGGTCATTAAGTGTGGTCTCATCCCAGAGACATCAAAATATGGCTCACGAGACACCACAGACAGTGGTCATGAGACACCACAGTCATTCCCACACAGCATCTGAAAACGAAATTTCAGATTTACAGGAAAGGCCGCAATTCTTCAGCAGACTCATGCACAGAGTTCTTATTGAAACATCTTTTTTCTGACCTTGCAAAACCCATTCTCAGAATCACAACATGGTTTAGACTGGAAGGTACCTCTGGGTTTGCCTTGTCCAGCCCCCTCTGACAAATAGGGCTAACTGAGTCACTAGTATTCAGCAAGAAGCATCTGAATAACAAAAAAGAAAACCCTGCCCCTTGCTACAACTCACCAGTTTTCTAACCAGTCTGACAAAGAAGGGAGATAGGCAGTGGCAACACTCATCCTGGCCTGCCTCACTGCAGGCTGCAAGGGGCAGTCTGCCAACCCAACACACTCCATCCTAGATCATCAAACCTCCCACTGCCTGGACCATGACTTCAGCATTTTTCATGTTCATTGTACTCAAACAGGTCCTTCTGTTTTCTTCCAGCTTACCCCTTATAGTCTGCATCTCTGTAACATAGCTACTTTACTGTTACCCTCAAATTTGTCCATTCTTCTTTGCTGTAGCAAGCCCAGATGATTTGGCATAACCAGATCATCCACTATAGCTTTGGCTTAAACTTCACTTTTGTATACCTCATGCTTCACTGCTTTATTTCAGCAGTTCGTGTCTTGAATGTACACTACTTGCACATGAGATCTTGGAAGATTTATTTCATTTGATAATAAGCTGAGTATCAGCAGAGCTTGCCCAGCCTGACCACTATGCACGCAACCTGTACTTGACAGAAATTTTTGTGAATATTTGTTTATGTTAAAAGGTGATTTAAACACTTGAAATTACAGCTTCTTTAAAATAGATATTAGAGCAGTTTCAGAGCCTAGTAGCTAAAACCCTCGTGCAAGAGAAATCTCATCTACAGTAATTTGGAGTTTTCAAAGTATCAACCACTTCTAAAATATTCATATCACTGGGCTCAGAAAATAATTGATGAATTTTCTGAAGAGTCTCAGGCTGGATAATACCAGAAATTCTAATAAATCCTTTTTTAGCTTGTTTTTTAAAATGCAAATTTAAATAAAATAACAGGAGTTTCCAAAAGTCAACTCTAAGGAATATGAAGCACTGAAATTAAGAAAATTAAGCTCATATTGTTTATATTAAATCCAAGACACAGAAATGTACCTCATAGCTGTTCTTCATACAGAAGTATGAGGAATAAAAGCATTTTGGCCAAAGTAAGTGAAAACTGAGCAGCATGTTCAGATTTTAATGGTAGTCAAGAGAGAGCTCAAGAAGAATCTGGGCAATGCTCTCAGGGACATGGTGTGACTCTGGGGTTGTCCTGTGCAGAGCTGGGAGCTGTGGATCTTTTCCAACTCTGGATATTCTTTAACTCTGATTCTAGAAAAGTAATTTTGTAAAACCCAGACAATCTAAAGCATGAGGTCTGTGGCTGGGACATGATTGTCCAAACATTTCTTAAATTCTGTCAGGTTTGGTGCTGTGACCACTTCCCTAGGAGCCTCTTCCAGTGTCCAACCACCCTCTGGGTGAAGAACCTCTTCCTCGTGTATAACCTAAACCTCCCCTGACACAACTTCAGGCCATTCCCTCAGGTCCTGTCACTGTTCACCACAGAGCAGAGATCAGTGCCCGCCCCTCCCCTTCCCCTCATGAGGAAGCTGTAACTGCAGTGAGGTGTCCCCTCAGTCACCTCCAGGCTGAACAGACCAAGTGACCTCAGACACTCCTGATACGGCTTCACCTCAAGGCCCTTTACCATCCTCGTGGCACTCCTGTGGACACTTCCTAATAGTTACTATCTCCCTTATATTGTGGCCCCCCAAACTGCCCCCAGCACTCGAGGTGAGGCTGCCCCAGTGCAGAGCAGAGTGGGACAATCCCCTCCCTTGCCTGGCTGGTGATGCTGTGCCTGATGCCCCCAGGACAGGGTTGGCCCTCCTGTCTGCCAGGGCACTGCTGACTCACACTCAATTTGCCATACTTCCTAATGAATAAAACATTTCTAGGTTAAGTCCACAACTTAGGAAATGAGACACAATAAAGTTTAAACAAAAAGCTTCTGAAATACCACTAGTTTAAAATATTTTGGCTTCCTATCAAATGAGAGATCTTCAGGCTTAGTTTAAAGGTATTTTAATCACAAGAACGGTTATCTGAAGTTGTAGATGCTTAACACTCCCAAAAGCAATTTATAAGTTTGTAATTACTTATCATGGGCTTAAAAGCTTGTATGAGAAGAAAACGATAACTCTTTTACACTCTTTTTAATTATATAACTACCCAGGCAGGGCAAGGCAGTGTTGTTAGGGGGGAAAATCTGCCATTTAAATTTATGAACATAATGTGTTGTTGACTGGGCTGAAAATGTATTTCTTAAATAGATTCCCATGGTGCAGCTGGTTGAAAGAACCAGGTATCAAAAATATCAGATATCACGGATGGGCACATGAGCTTTCATTTATGCACAAAAAGATGACAGCTGCTAAGCATTAATACCACAGATGGGGATTTTCATCACATCACTCTTCTCACAAAGGATGAACATATTCTGTGTTTATACAACTGCACAGAGAGAAATAGATGATTGGTTTTGCTTGTTGCCAGAGAATCTGAAACTTCTACAGTGAATAATTATAATCATATAAATAGCTGTCCCATCTAGCATATTCTTGTTTTCATAATGCCACTGAAGACAATACTGATCAGCATCAGCAATTCAGTCTTAGAGGCAGAATCAAACTCTACCACTTCAAGTTTTGACACAAGTGAATAAAATACCTTGAAAACTGCATATAAAAGTCATGTCTCTTTCAAATCTAAGTGATTAGGTTTGAAATGGCTGATTTAAGCTCAAGAGATAGGGAGATAGGCAACTCATAACCACAGCAGCTAGGTTTGTGTTCATACTTCCTCCCATCTATCAAGGTCACTCTCAATTATCTTTGTAAGGTCAGGGCAACTTGGGAAATGTTCCTGAGGGCTGGCAGAAAGCAATTATCACTGCTCTCTTCAAGAAAGGCAAGAAGCAGGATGGGAGGAGCTATAGGCTGGCCAGCCACACCTCAGTGCCCAGAAAGGTGATGGAGCAAGTAATCCTACAAACGGTTTTGAAATATGCTATGAGGAAGAAGGAAATTGAGACAAGTTATCATGGATTTAGAGACTACTCAGCCCTTGGTGAGCCTACGTCTGAAGTGCTGGGTCCAGTTCTGGGCTTCATGGTACAAGAGACAACGGGAGGCAGTCCAGAAAATTGTCGTGAAGGTGGTTAAAGGACATGGAGGGTCTGTCATACAAGAAGAGACCCAAGATCTTTTAGCCTGGAGAGCAGGGGTAAGGCGTAAGACTCTGAGGTAATCTCATCAGTGCATGTAAATATCTGATGGGAGACAATAAAGAAGACAGAGCGAGACTCTGCTCCATGGGGCCTGGTAACAAGACAAGAGGCAACGGACACAAATGGAAATCCACAAAATTAAGCTTAAATATAGCAGAAGCTTTATTACTGCAAGTGGTTAATGACTGAAGCAGGTTACCGAGAGAGGTTGTGGAGAAGGCCCCCAGCAACTTACTTTAATTGAAGCATTAGTGTTGAAATAGATGTTTTTCTTCTACTCCCAATAATTCTTCTTTATAAGGAAAAAGTTGGAAGAAAATTACTATTTTATTATTTCTAGGTACACTTTCTGGTCATAGTAATGAAGCACTAAAGTTGTGTCCATAGCTGTCAACTGTGTGTTCTTTAAACATCTTACATCATAAGGTCTGCTTTTCACATTTGTTTAGTAACAGAGAGCTGTGCAGATTATTACTTGGCTCAGAAAGATAAAGTCATGAGTAGAAAACAGGAGAACTTGTGGAAAAGGAGAAATACAAAGGCCAGTGACAAAACTTCTCTCCCTAATATCACCAGTGTATGGCCATGGCTCCCACTCAGCTCAGATAAAAGGTCACAGAGGGAAAGATGTCCAGATCTTACTAGAAAGTATAGGCCTCAACCAGAACACCTGATTCTACAAAACAAGGATCTAGCTGTGCCCCTTTCTCTGGAATACAATGTATTCCAGGTCTGCAAGGGCACAAAAGTGAAGCTCTGGAACAGAGCACTCCTGGGAGTGTCTCTAACCATTTTATTCTTCTCCACATAGCAGATGCTTTTCAGAAACCACTAAAATCTCACGTCATTTCACCTTTTCTCTAATACATACCACTCAAAGGAAACAAATTCCTCATTATTTGTCTCCCAGCGTTACAGAAGCACAGAACGGAACTAAATAAAACAGAGTCCAACTACCCATGTGCAACGGCTGTTTCCTTCACAAATTTCTCCATACCCCATCTGTTTCAGGGGACAAAAGGGGTTCAGCATCCCTCCCCCTCAGAAGTCATGGCATAACGTAAAACAAATTGTATGGAATAATTGCGTTTTGATACCATTCATTGACTGCAGACACATGAATTCACCACACATCATCTTATGCAGCCACTAAGGAAAATAATTTACTGCCAGGACAGTGTCTGAAAGTCTCTAATACTTCTCTCAGCTCTAGTCATCAGAGTCTGGATTTATTAACTTGCAAGAGATTGTTTAAAACTGAGCTTTTCTGGTACTTAAGAAATGGGAGGCTGAGTAGGATAAGAAAAATAGGACTCTCATTTATGGGATTTAATTAAACTCAAAGGAAGCTCCTGATTAGAATATGTGTGGGCAGTGGTTTCTTCCCTATTTAAGATGTTATTAGAGGGAATCCAGTAAGTGTTTCATTAGTGTTAAGTGCAATCAGAGAAGTTGTTTTCTACCAATTAAATGCTGCTAAATAAATAGTTAAAAGCAGTTGGCAGTATAATGCATTCCAGCTGCTGGATTTCTTCTCAGAAACTTCACAGTAGATGTGTTCCTCTATGCACACGTATAAAACAAGAGAAATTTGAGGAAAGCACCTTAAAAGCCAGAATGGTACTGGTATTCATTGTCAAGATAATACTAACGAGGCAAGAATAACAGCTTTTTATGTAGTGGAAAACAGGACAAATGGCCTTGCATCTCTCCTACACACTTAGCCTGAGTTTTTGCATGATAGCTTGCATGTAGCCTGTAAAAGCCCCACTGAAGGGGGCTTCTGTGCCCATATACAAATATATGAGGACTCTATTGCAAGAACATCTTAGTTCAGTATCTTTTTTAAATGGAAGCCTGAAACACAGACCTGTACAACAAATTATCAGCACTTTTCTCATGGATAAAACGCAGAAGAGTTGGGGTAAGGTTATCTTCTCCCATGCATCACTTCTCACAGTAAGCCTCATGAAGCTCCACAGCTTTGGGAACAGCTGGGAAAAGACCCACTGGGAGCTATTCTACAGGCACTATTCCCATGGCAAAGGGCTGTCCCTGCTTAGAAGGACCTTAATTGCAGAGGTGAATTTAGGGTGACAAAACCACACTTGTATAAAAAGGGAAAGTTACAACTTCTAAGTACACAGCAGAGGGGAGAGATAGAAGGTGATCTCCCTAAAGTCCCCAATAGCTAGGTAAGTTTTTGTGATGGGTTTTATGTGCTGTAGTGAAACAAGCACATTTAGGGCACTTCCATTCCTAACTAGGCATCATTGTGCTTATACAAAATTTTAAAAATAACTTAAATTGGAGGTGAGTTTTCTTGCTGTCTTAAAGCCCACAGAAAGCCTTTAAAACAAACAGCAGTCAGAGAATAAACAGGATGTGGATTTTACTCTTGACACATGCCCATCCCATTCCACCAGCAGAACATCTGTGAGTCATTCCAGATGTGAATGTTACATTGTTATACACCTAAAATGAGAGGTGAGGGAAACAAGAGAATAGACTCTGAGTTGCAACTCTGCCTTTTTTCCTTTTCCAAAATCCCTTTTGTTTTATTACCCCTGTATGCTTTGCCTGGCAACCCCAAAGCACATTTGTTTCCCACTAATACTTGCGATTTTTTTTCTCCTTGTTTCCCTCACAGTTTGGTGTGGTTTCTTGCATAAGCATGGCATTCCAAGCACAGAGTTATATTTAACACTCCTCTCATTTCATTGTTTGTATGTCAAGTCTAACAATGAAAAACCACATTAAACAAAGACATATTTGCTCTTTAAAGGCATTTTCAGCCAAGGCTCACAAGATGGAGTCACAACTGTCTCCTCAATAATAAAAGAATGTCTCATCTTTGCCAGGCAGAATGATACTTTGATACTCCTCAACTTATCTGAGTTACTGAAAGTAAGTGATCTCACCTTATCTAAAGTGGTCTCAGATCCCCTTTTCTTCATCTACAAATGAAGTGGGGCTCTTTCTGCCACCCTGTGCTTTCATAAATTAAGGAAATAAACAGTCTCAAATGTTACTCTCAGATAATATATCCTCATGTTCTGCATTCATTTACAAATAGTGTTACTCCTCCATGGTTACTCTTACAGGAACACAGCGAAAACTCCCAGTTTGAGCCATCTTTCTCCCTGCCATTTTAGATTGTTTCCTACAGAAATTTTAACACTGAGATAAAAGTAAGAATCTGCTCATAGTCTCATGAAGCATCAGGAAATGAAATACAGGGGAAACCAAAAGGGGAGCAGCACACACAGATACTCCTGCACAGTCATCAGAAGACAGAACAGGATACTCATAAATCATGCAGATGACAGTGCAGCCCAGAGACAGGAAAATCAGTTGTGGTTGTAGGCCTATGAAAGACTGGGCATCAGCGCTCTCCCCCTGCCAGTTTCAGCTCATAAGCTGCAACTGAAAAGTTACTGATGTGGGAGCTGTCACAGAGAAGTGATGGGCTTACTACTGAGCAACTGGACAATCAAAACAACCCCAGAATCAACGATGCAACATCTCTTGTTTTGATTCTCAATCTAGGTCTTTAGTTTGGTCCTGACTGAGAAGCTGTCTGCTTTCTGTGGAGTCAGCAACCCACAGAACTGTTAACCTGAGGGGCTGTGGGTCTGTGCGGTGCTGCTCAGATTCCTTGGCTGCAGGGCAAACTCACTCAGCTGACAGAAACAGAGGAGCCTGCAGGTAGCTCCCACTGGGTTCCAGCAGTTACACTGCCTGGGAGTTCTTGCCTTATCTGAAAGTGTGGCAAGAAGTCCTCATGATAACATCCCTTAGGAATACAGCTGTTCTCTTGTAAAGGAATTACATCTTACCTTGAAGGACTGAAAGAGAGAGGTTCTCTCCCCAGACAGGGTTGGGTCTGCTCTGTGCAATGCACCAGGAGAAAAGGCATCTGGACTCCAACTGATGCTGCACAGATGTGGAGTGCCTGTAGGTCCAATCAAAAGGTGAATACATGAATTTACAGCTTCAAAGGGGGATATCCACTCTCTGTGTATATTCTAAATACTTCTTCAGACACGAAATATGGTATTTAATCCCCAGTTTGCAATTCGTGCAAGACCTCCACAACAATTCCTGGATCTTGATGTAGCAGCTAAGCCTGAAAAAAACCTAAAGACAGAATAGAGGTTTGTGAGGTTTGTGAGGCAATGTGAAGGCAGCACCAGGAACAGGCAAAAGAGTCATCAGTACAAGAGTGATGGATGCATAGACATCAGGAGAAGGTTGCATCGCTTGAAAAGGAAAATCTGCTTTGAGAATTAAGAAATGTATTACAGTAGAATCAGTGTTGATTATGCTGAAGTATTGAAGAATTTCTATCACTACATTCTGGAGAGAGTTAGTTTTCAGGCGGTCAGAGCACGAGTACATGCCATGAAGTTAATCAATACAGTTTAAGAATTTAAGAATCTGAGTGAACTCCTTAATGTACAACAAGCTCTGTTCATAATGCTGTTGAGCCTCTGTGCACTTTTGTTGGGCTTCATTGAACAGTGCTAAAAAAATCAGTGGTTTAAGTACAATGAATACCGTTACAAAGTTGGGAATAATATAAAAACTACATTATAGTAGGTTGCTCATAGTGCATCCGCTTATTCTCAGTAGGACTATAGAACCACTAAACTGGATTAGATGCATGGCCTGCTCCAATACTGCCCTCCAGCTATGACCAGGGCCAAACATTTGAGAGGAAGAAGTAAACAACTCCACAGGACACAATATTGTAAGACCACCCTCCAAAACAAATTTCTGCCTGACTTTATACTGTTACCTACAGCCTGGCTTACACTCTTGATTTATTACTATTGTTAGAGACACTGTCAGTCTGCAGTGGTTGGAGATGCCACACAAAGCACATCCAGAACAGCTGCCCCAGTGGAACAGTTTCTTGCATTAAGAGCAGAACAACAGAGGGTTGCCATGAACAAATACTGCTGCCCTGAGCACAACTCATTTAGCACTTTCCATTTTACAGCAAGAATTGTTCATCAGAGCCCAAACCACACAGTCTAAGACACTACCATGCTAAGCATTGTTTCACAGTGTGACATCTGAACCTCTCTTCCAAGATATTTCTCTCTCAATGTTCCATGACCAAGGATTTCTCCACAGGAGCTCTCTTCATGGGGTCAGAAAAATATTCAACTCAAACTTTTTGTGGACATGACTTTCTTCTCCTTTCATGTATCTGATTTTGTTTTGTTTTGTTTTGTTTTGTTTTGTTTTTTAAGAGAAAGACTAGAAAGAAATCCTGGCTTTAATCCTATTGGACCTAGGTTGCTGACCTACACGTGCTTTTTCTGGTCATGCTTCTAGCTCAACCGAACTCTTGCAGCAGGGGAATGTGTTGAATTATTTACTTTACCCCAAATTCAACTATACTGGCTAATTGAGTTCATCAGCTTTCATTAATTGTTCCGTTTCTGTGGTGGATTCACAGATTCCTGTTAAGATGTTGCTCTCTGGTTTTTTTGTGTCACTAGCTAATGTACAATAGCTACAAGTTTCCTTTCATATGCACAAAATATCTGCATTTTGCGAACTTAAATAGGTGAAACAGGTTCAGTGGGATAGAAAAAGGGAAAGTAAATGGGATAGAAAATGACTGATATTTTTCTTTTTTTAAACAGAGCCTAAGCCACGGCAGAGTAATTGTTGCCTGCTTGTCTCACAAACTGTGCTACAAAAATGTATACACTGATAAAATATCATTTATTCTGGTCCTATTCAAAATCACACCACACTATGAACAATTATGATATGAATAAAATGTGATCCAAATAGCTTACATTAAGACACCAAATGGAACAGGAATAATTTTGCAAAAGAAAAATTAATCCACTGTATGAACATAAACATTTACATATTTCCAAGTGAAAGATTTACTTTGAGAGGAGTAAGGAAGGGCAAAGGGCAGTATTGAGATTGGGAAGCAATATAATTGCATTCTATTTCTAGATCTGCTGATGATTTCTAGAATTTCTTTGGATAAGTCAGTTAAAGTACTGAGCTTTTTAGCTGAAATAGCAACCCCTCTCCTTCTTCCTCCTACCTTGTCTCCCACTTATTTGGAACCACGTTCATGTTTGGAGCACTCTGAATCTTCCACTGCCTGGCATCCCTAGAACTCAAAGAGATCTGAAAAAAATTATAACCTATTTTGATGAAAAAGTAAGAATCAGATTTACACTTCATTTCCTTAATACAGGTTTGAAACAACTGTCAATCTTCCTTCTCACTTTCCAGATGTGACATGCCATTATATGGCCCATAGAGCAGAACGAAGAGTGAGAATAACAGATCTTGGTAAGCTGTTTTGCCAGGAAAAACGTACACTAATTGGCACTGCAAGCACAGTAAAAAAAGTAGTTTTTAAAAATAGTCTTTATGTATTAAAATACTTTAAAATTCTGGAGCTGTAAAGCTATGGGGATTTTTGCTGCAGTGCACACTGTCCAGTCTTATTTTCTTAGCATAAAAAAAAAACAGAAAAAAAGCTCCTTTATTTATAATCTTCCTCTAGCCAGGCCCTTTGAATGAATTTAACTCTCCATCTGATGGAAAGAGGACAGAAAGGACACTCTCATTTTATCAACAGCTAAATTTCTGCATTCATAGGCACTTCACTGCCACCACCATCAGCCTCCCCTCAGCTCTGTATGCAGGGCAGTTTCGATTCCCACAGGCAATTCTGGCACCTTTAGCTCAGATACATCTTCACTGGTTTATGTCAGTCAAGGGGACAGTGAAAGTACCCTCACTCATTTCACATGGTATGCAAACACAAACACAGCATTAACAACATGGTAAAGCAACTTTTCTTGCATAACGTACTCCTTCCTGGTTGACTCTGTTAGTTTATTCTCCTGATCACCCCTCTTCTCCTCATTACTTAAGTCCATCAGAGTCTTCCATTCACATCAAGTTCAGCCACTTAAAAAGTCATCCATAACACTGTGGTAAAAAGCTCATTTGTTTTCTTCCGAGAAGTCACCGAAGGCAAGTGTTTTATATATAAAATAATTGTTACATATTTCTAGAAAAGAGCTTGTAGATAAAAAGAATTTTTGTACTCAGCTATACTAAAAGTAAAAAATTGCACTTGGAGAGAATCAAGTTTGTGATATTATTTTTATTCAAACAATGAAGTTTGAAGCATTTTTGGAATACGCCTTTTAGACAGTTGTTATATATTCTAAAACGTTCAGCACTCAGATCAGAACAGCTGATTTCCTCATACATGCACAAATACAAAATGCACTTGCTTCTGTTGCTTCAAAGTAATAAAATGGTTTATAGGAACAATGCAAAGCAAATGAAACATTTTTTTAAAAACTTCTATTTCCTGGATGTATCTAAGAAATGCATTTAAGGAATATTGCTTATTCTGTAATAAAAACTGTGTTTAGTATTAAAAAAATAAAATAATGAAAACAAACTACCATAGAGCAAGCAATTTATTCAAATAGAAGCTAGATTATAAACCTAACTAATCAGGAGAGAAATAATTTGTAACCTCTGCATTCTCTTCAAAGTTGCAGTGCTTTGTATGACACCTATACTTAAATGCTTGCAGATTTTGGTGTTTAAAATAATCATTAACACAAAAAAAAAAAAATTACAGGGTCAGTTTAGATGTTAAAAAAAATCCATTCTAACAAATTATATTTTTTAATACAAGCAAAAAATCAAGGTATGTTGCAAATTATTCCAATCAAAACGTTGTAAACATATAATTCATAAGTCAAATGAAATCCTATTACGTGCCCTGTTTGTCAATATAAGTTCAGTAACAGAAGTTGAATGCAAATTTTTAAATTTCTATTTTTAAGACTTCTAGAGAACATGCTATCCTTAAATATTGTGGAGAATTAAAAGCTACTCAGAGTGCATGAGGACCAGCTACTCATTGTTTGTGTGCAAAGGGTGTGGCCTTGACATTCCCATGAAGCTTCTCACATCAAAAACATCTGTCAAAATAAATATAAAAATTCAACAGGTGATTTTTTCGATGTCTTTCATCATGTTTTACTACTAAATGTGAAGTGTCATCAACTACCAGAGTCAGCTTTATGATACACAATAATCTTGTATTAAGCTACTGCTGGCATTTAGGAAATAACATTTTAGAGATACATTGGTAGATGGTGCTACCTACAGACAAAGCAATTGAAATTTATCAGGAAACTGTTTAGTCTATTACAAAAAGAGGCCCTAGTTAAAATGCTTTGATGGCTCCCAGGTACTCTAAAATCAGTGGTGTTCATTTGCCATGTGGAGTTATACCATTGTAAAAAGAGCTTGTGGGGATGGTGTACACACTTGTGTGAAGCTGTCTGATGGACTGGAATGCTTTCCCCTATCCCCTGAGTAGTTGCTAAGTGCTTGCTTCCATACACATAGCCAACCTTTTCAGCCTGCGTCCAGTGCCAATGCATTTTACACCCTGGGAACTCACAGCACCACACATTCCTCCGCATTCTCAGGTGAAAACACTGAAAAGGGACGGGAATAAGAGTGATTTGACCTTTCAACCTCTCCAGCTTGCAAGAGCCAAGCACATAAGATATACTCCTGCTTTTACTGAGCACAGTAAAGGAGAACAGCATCTCAACAATTATACTACATCTGTCTGTCCATCATGCTGAAACACATTTTCTCTACCACCCTGAGAATCACAGAGTGATAAACACTGATGAATCCTGCAAATTCAAAAGATAAAAGGAAAGGATACAAGATGTCTTCATTTGAAGGGGCTTTACAGCAAGCATTGGTTGCATTCAAAGAGTGGCAGCCAGTGATTTGCTGTTCCAGTGGAGACCAATGACAAGTGGTGTCCTTCAAGAGTCCATACTGGGACCAGTAACAATGGTGTTAATATTTAACACCATTGTCAGGAACATGGACAGTGTGACTGAGAGCATCCTCAGCCAGTTTGCAAGACAGCACCAAGAGGAGTGGTGCAGGGAAGTGGTGCAGTGGGCAAGGGATGTCATCCAGATGAACCTAAGACAAGCCTGAGGAGTGGGCCCATGGGAACCTCAAGAAGGTCAACAGGATTAAGTGCTAGATTCTGCACCTGGGTCTGGACAATTCCAAACATGGATTCAGGCTGGGAGGTGAAGGGATTGAGAACAGCCATGAGGAGTGTAGCGGGTTGGGTTTGTAACTGGGTAGAAACACCAATTTAGTGTAGTGGTTTGGTCCAAAATACTCATTACTGTCAACCTTCTGTGAGATAAGAATTAGGAGAAACGCAAAGCAGGCACCAAACTTGAAAGAATATAAAGAAGTTTATTAACAGACCTAAAAGAAGGGAAAAAAAAATTATACCACCTTCAGAACTTCAGAACTCTCCTCCTCCCCCCACCTTCCTCCCTTCTCCCACTGACAATGTAAAAAGACAACCCTTAAGATGTTCAGTCTGTTTACCACTTCCATAATAACCTTGTTCAGTCCATTTAGAAAGAGAAGTCTCTTCTTGCTCGTGCTATGAAAACATTATCACAACGAGACAGCCGCCCACTTCCAAATATTGTTCAGTCCATTTAGGAAGAGGAGTCTCTCTGCTCGCATGCGAGTCCCTTCCCCCAACTTGCAGCTTTTCCTGCAACTGCTTTCGAGGGTCCACTCTTGAAGTTTTTTGGGGTACAATTTTAAGGTTGAGCCGTTCAGAAACAAAAACAGAGGCCCTTCTCCTTCCCTGGGAGCAAAGGGTCTTCCTCATCTTCATCTCTAGGAAAATCTCTGGGAGCATCTCTAGGAACTGAGGTTTCTCCTTTCCCATTTGGAGCCAAAGTCCTCATCTGGTCCATCTCTCCCTGTCCAAACTTCTCATGAAATTACAGCTGCGTCAGCATCTGCCTATCTCGGTGCAGGTGCTTTTGCTCACGAGCTGAACACTCCACCCCCCATATCTTCATGAAATTACAACGGGATACTCTGATACATCATAGCTTCACAACAGACTTTCAGCTTTAAGCATCTCCTCTCTCTCTTCCCTCAGGTTTTCAGCTCTTCACAGCAATAAAAGGGTTAATCTCACCTCGGCCTTGCAGCTGTGTGTCTTATCGCTGTTGGTCACCCAACCTCTGCGGGACAGCGGTGCCGCTTTGCTGAAATCTTGGCCGCAGTGGAGGGGCGGGGGGGGTTCCGAGCCGCTCTGGCTGCCCACAGCCCTGCTGGGGGGGTCATCCTGGAGCCGTGGCCCGGCCCGGCCTGGCCCGAGCAGGGGCCCCGCCGGGCCCGCTGGTCCCCGCTCGGCCCTGCAGCCACCTGTGCCAGCGCCGGGAATGAGAGAGAGCTGGGGGGGAGTTTGTCTATTCTTAAGTGTGGATCACAGAGGCGGTCACAACTTTAAGTGGCTTAAAGAATTGTCCATATTCAAACTGGCCAGCTGATAGGTTCTATCAGGTCCCAGAGGAAGCCGTAAGCACCCCTTAGCAAGGACATCCCTTCCAGGACTATGCTTGCTAACCTATGACAAGGGGAAAGACTTGGGGGTACTGGTGGATGAAAAACTGAGTATGACCTGGCAGTGTGTGCTCACAGCACAGAAAGCCAACCGTGTCCTGGGCTGCATCCAAACCAACATATCCAGCAGGGCGAGGGAGGGGATTCTGTCCCTCTACTCTGCTTGGGTGAGACCCCACCTGGAGTGCTGCATCCAGCTCTGGGGTCCCCAGCAGAACAAAGCCATGGACCTGTTACAGCAGGTCCAGAGGAGGCCACCAAGCTGATCAGAGGGCTGGAGCATCCCTCCTATGCAGACAGGTTGAGAGAGGTGGGTGTTCCAGAAGAGAAGGCTCCAGGGAGACCTTATAGCAGCCTTTCAGTACCTAAAGGGAGCCTACAAGAAAGGCAGAGAAAGAAGTTTTGCACAAGCAGGTAATGATAGAACCAAGGGTAATGGCTTTAAACTGAAAAAGGGTAGATTTAGTTAGATGCAAGGAAGAAATTGTTCCCTATGAGAGTGGTGAAGCACTAGAATAGGCTGCCCAGGGAAGTTGTCAAGGTCCCATCCCTGAAAGTTAGACCGGGTTGGATGGGGCCCTGAGCAACCTGGTCTAGTTGAAGGTATCCCAGCCTAAGGCAGGACGGGTTTGGAACTCAATGATCTTTAAGGTTTCTTTCGACTCAAACCATTCTATGCTATTTTGCAAGCTGACAAGATTGATCTTTCTGCAACATTTCCTGTATTTCCAGCTAAGACTGCCCTATATTCTCCAAGAATATTTTTAATCTGAGCATCACACAATGGGCCAGATATTCAGGAATGAACATGTATATGTCTCTGATTTAAATCAGTCATAGATCGAACCCACTGAGCAGAAAAAAAGCTGTGGCTAATCTATTCTTTTGCAGACTATGGGCCACAGAAGAACACAACCAAAGCAAAAAATACATTGGCCAATTGCTAATGGGAGGAGAGAGACTATTTTTTCTTTCTGCTGTATGTATGTCATGAGTTAGCATAGCTCCGGAAATGATTTTCTTGCAAAGAGGTGCTTACAGCTTCCTCTATGACCTAACAGAACCTGTCAACTGGCTAGTTTAAATATGGACAATTTTTTAAGCCACTTAAAAATTTTGACTACCTCTGTGGTCCACATCTAAGAATGGGCAAACCCCGGGAAAGCTCTCTCTTGCTTCCAGCCTTGGGACAGGTAACTGGGGGGGACCCGTACGGGGCCCAGCAGGCCTGAGCCAGGACACAGCCATCCTGGAGCCGTGCAGCCCTGTTCTATCCACGGCCCCCCAACAGCCCTGTTACGTGCAGATGGCGCAGCCCAGCTCTACACATCCCCACCCCCCCACTCCAGTGCGGCCAAAGATTCAGCTGAAGCTGCCCCGCTGCCCGGCAAAGCTCATGTGACCAACAGCAATAAGCGAATTCCAGCTGCAAGGCCCAGGTGAGATTAACCCTTTTAGTGCTGTAAGTTTCCTCCAGAACAGATGGAGCCTGCAGACATTAAGTAAAGAAGGAAGAGCTGAAACCCTGAGGGAGGAGAAAGAGGAGATGCTTAGAAGCTGAAATTCTATTGTAAGCTATGGTGGTGATAGACTATGATATATCAGAGTACCCGTTGTAATTTCATGAAATCATGGGGGGTGAAGCGTTCAACTTGTACTTGTGAGCAAAAGCACCCGTGCTGGAATAAGCAAATGCTGAAGCAGCTGTAATTTCATGAGAAGTTTGAACAGGGAGAGATGGAAGCAATGAGGACTCTTGCTCCAACCGGAAGGAGAAGACCTCTGTTCCTAGAGATGCTCCCAGAGATAGTCCTAGAGATGAAGATGATGAGGACCCTTTTTTCTCCCAGGGAAGGGGGAGGGCCTCTATTCCTAGAGATGAAGATGCTCCCAGAGATGGGTGAAAAGAACCTCTGTTTTTGAACAGCTCAACCTTAAAATGGTACCCCAGTAGCTCAAGATTGGACCCTCGAAAGCAGTTGTGGGAAAAGCTGCAAGTTGGGGGAAAGACTCTCACATGTGAGCAGAGAACCAACATGGGCGGCTGTCTCGTTGTGATACTGAAGCCATGAGAGAACTTCTTGTGGAGATGTCTCCATAGTATGAGCAAGAGAGACTCCTCTCCCTAAGTGAACTGAAAAAGGTTATTATAGAGGTGGTAAACTGATGGAAAATCTCAAGGGTTTATACATTGTCAGTGGGAGAAGGGAGAAAGGTGGGGGGAGGAGAAGTGTTCTGAAGGTGTGGTATGATTTTTTTTCCTTTCTTTTAGGTGTGTTAATAAACTTCTTTATATTAAGTTTTGTGCCTGCTTTGCTTTCTCCTAATTCTTATCTTACAGAAGGTAAATAAGTAAGTAATGAGTATTTTGGACCAAACCACTACAATATACAAGGGAAAACGTTGCTCTAAATACAAGTATTTTGGCTCTGTTGACATCACTTATAACTGGAACAGAAATGTGATCAGTACAAGGATAGTAAATAGTTTTCTTTCTTGCTATTAAAACCACCAGAGTACATTTTGAGTACACAGCTGAAATTAACAGAAAAAGGGCAGAATAAGGTAATCTGAGGTGGCAGTTTTCCAGACAACTACCTTTTTGCCAGTTCTTCTTTAAGTAGGAAGTCCAAGACAAATGCAAGTAGCCAAAACTTTGTTTCTAAGTCAACACACACAGAACAATTTTTAATACTTTGGGTATCCCTGGCAGGGCAAGAAGAAAACACTTTTTTTTAAAGAAAAGAATATCGTACTCTAATAATTAATTCCAGATCTAGTCAACAATGGTTTCTAGAGATTTTAATATAAGTATATTTTCACTTAGTTTATATGAGACATTCAGCTCAATATCTATACTTAGAAGTCCTCAAATACCACGATAATATGTACCATAAATACAGGAAAAATAGACTGGCAGATGTGATTTTAATTACTGAGTAGCTCCAGAACTCCACTAGCACAGATTATAGTTCACAGGCAGTAGAATAACACAGGATCTTCTCAAGAAAGTCTCTACCTCAGCATGACAACAATGAGTAAATGAATATTAGAAAAGTCTTCCACAATTTCGTTACAGTCATTTGTAAGCTGGTCTGTAAGTGTAGTTAGCCTAAAAAAGTAGGGATCATCATCTGAACAGCTTGCAAACTATTTCTTTAAAAGAGAAGTCTGAAAAGGTAAAGTGCTTCACTCTGACGAGTACAGCAAGTTCAGTCTCATAAAGAAGTTTGGACCAAAAAAAAAAAAAAAAGAGGCTGGATAAGTTACAGACACTCCCTAACGGATGGAGGAATTTCCTTCTCTAAGGACAGTGGAATACCGGTTTAGTCATCCAGTAATTGCAACAAATATGGATTTGGAACATACTCCTTTTATTTTTTTTCCCAATTAGTCATGGTCCACTAAACACATCACTCACTGGTTCTGTATGCTCTGCTGCAGAATCTCCTCCCTATTAACTCAGACCTAATGGCACATATGGCACCTGAGTGCTTCCAGTAAGTCCCAGAGAGCTAATACAAGCTTTATGGAAGGACATCCTGTCCAAGAGAAAACATTATGCTCTTTAAAGCCAAAAGCTCCACCTTACTCCTTTCTGTGAATGGTCTCTCTCCTTACTTCAGAATTTTCAGCTCTTCAGAGCTTTTTATCTCTTCTTATTTTTATGTCACACAGATACACATATTTCTTTCAATGTGAGAAAGTAACAGTACCTGAGCAAAAGAGCCAAGCTACCAATCTCATACACATATTTTTTAATGGAGTGAAAGCTTGATAGCGACGGATTTTTTCCCCCAGTTCTTTTCCTTCCCTCAGATTAAACAGGCTACCTTAGAGCAAACAATTTATGTCACTACTTCGAAACATCAGTTCTGTCCAAACCATTCATCACCATTTTGCTGTCCCAATGCTGTGAAAAAACAGCATCAGCAGAGCACAAAGTCACCTTCCTGCATATGGCTGTTACATTGTACATTAGTTACCCAAGAAAGGAAAGGGAGAGGTCTCAGAAAAAAGTATACTTCCCTTATATCCCCTACACAACACATGGGCTTTCCAATACACGTGTGTCTGTTTTCAGACAGGGCACAGCACTGGGTTATGCATAGGAAGTGTTAATCTATTTAAAGGATAATGTTGATTTATTTGTCTTTCATCATGGATCCACAGCCACATTTAAGAAATGTGATTCAGGCTGTCTCCTAGAAAATAAATGCGTAGATTGGGTTCTCCAGAGAGAAAGAAAATACTTTTCTTTGTTTTCCCTCTTAATGTGCCTTATTAAATGAAATGCTGAAGAGTTTTAACAAGAACTACTTCTTTTTGTTAAGTGGTTCTTGAGAGAAATACTGTTGCCAGCTGCTTCCTATGCAGTGGCAGCAGACCCCCATCTGCACTCTGTCCCTGTGAGAATACTCATCCTGTCTCCATGTTTCTGTCTGGGAGGAAAGAGGGGCACTCATCCTTGGCCTTCCTGGCTGACCTCAGAACAAAGAGCTCTGGGCAGAAGGAAGTGCAGATAAAACTCCCCCACATCACCTAAAACTCACTCCTAATGCACAGCTAATTCCCCCACTGCACTGTTCTCTCAAGGCAACAGTAAACAGATAAACTTATACTTGGAAATGTTGTAAGATGAATAAAAGGGGCACAGAGGCAGATGTAACATCTGCAATTCAGTTCTGATCATAAAAGATTAAAATTTGTATCACACTGAATTGTCAGCATTTTGTTTATTTAAGTTTAGATCTCAAGTTGAACTTTACCATTGCAATATTTTCCCTCACATGCACAGCAGCGGTGAAATCTACGTGTGGATACAATCCACATCTATGAATAAGTGACAGCAGTCTCAGGGATTTTATAAAGACAATGTTATTCACTGTGGCCTACAACAACTGTTTAGATAGGTATATAGCTAAATTATCTGGATTTTGATTCATTAAATTCTGAACTTGAAATCAGAGGACAAATTTTAAAGTAATTCTTACATAATTTCAAAAAAAAAAAAAGAGAAAGAAAAAGTTCACAACAATGATACACAGCCAACTAAAATTTTGTACTCTAGTGTATTTGAGTGTGCATTACAAGATTTATTCTCCTGTGTATATAAATCTGTTTCACACATTCAAATAAATGCAGCTGTGTTTATTCCAGAGAGCAGAGTTCCAGATGTATACATACAGAACTCCAGATATACATATGAGCACCTTATTACATTACAATTTTCCATTACATTTTTCTAACACTTAGGATTTTATGCCACAGAACCCTCTGGAATATGCCCCAGTACTTTCAGCACTTGCCCAAACAATACAACCTGAAATCCTAAGGGCCACCCAAGTCTGAATGGCTGTGATACCACATCCATGTTTTGCCTGGAATTGAGAGGAGGCTTTCAGACTGTAAGAGCATAAGGTACAGGTTCAGCACTTGAATAATACCATTCTTTCAGCAGTATGATACAACAGTGAAGTCTTAGACCTTACACAACTTCAAACTATACTAAAAAAAGAGCAACTCCAGAAGAAATTCATATTTTTGCAAACAGGCAATGTCTGCTTGCAGCCACAGTATTGAAGGTATGCCAAAAAACTGACAGTGATACACACAGGAAGGCACTGGACTGAAAATGCCTACCGATTTTTAAACAAAAAAAAAACTTCTTCTGTAAGACAAATTACATTAGGATGGATTTCAGAGCCCCACAGCATTAAGTAGCAGCTCTCATTAATAAAAATGAAAAAAATATTAAGAGCACAAAGCAATAAGCTTGACAACATAAACCACACCATTCGCTGCATAGCCTGCTTTTTAGATACCATCAGCATTACTGTACTACTTAAGACACAGTCTATAGAAATAGTAATTCCAATACAAACTGCTGTGTTCTATAAAGTGCAAACAAGAACCCTATACAATTTACATTACAGTTCTATAAATTATTTCACATAATTATTTGCTTAGCAGATTATATTCCCAATATGAAACATACAAAGGCAATATATTTAGTAAACAGTGTCATGGAGCACAACCTGAAAATCAAAGCCAGAAAAGAGTGTAAAGTAAACAGAAATACAGAGAAGATTCTCTACTAATAAGAAAAATAAGTTGCTTGTATTAGGAAAAGGTTATTTTTTACCAAATAGTAAACGACTGCAGCAGAAAAAAATAGGGAAAATACTGTTATCAAAGGGAAAAATTTAAGATTAATTTAGACATTTTGGCTTTTTATCATCAACTTATTGTGAAGATTTCAAACACCTAGATAGTAGAGACACTTATTTTTCTGAAACTATTGATGAAACCTTTGTGCAAATCACACTGACACCCTGTAAATAAGCATTTTTCAAAGAATAAAAATGTAAGGGCATTCACAGTTGTTCTCTGGTTCAGTTCATAATTTAGAAAGCCTGTTCTCTGTAAATGATCACATGCTGTATTGCAATTGATTTTTAAAATAAATCAATTTGTCAAATAAAAAACATCTATCTTTATTGACTCATAGCACAGAGTCAAGTTGAAAATACTTAAAACATCATTGTTAAGGGATCTGATCCCTAAAAGAAGGATTTTGCTTTCCATAAAACGACTCCATAATGTTTTAACACTTTCATAGTGCAGGCAGTCTAGAAGAACAGTATCAAGAACCTTCCACGACATTTCCTTTCTGGCCTGAGAATTTCTATATAAGGAATGTACACAAAGGGTACATTTTAGGAGGTTACTGGCACTTGAAAGTGGCCCCTGAGGTACTGATGTAGGATTGCTACCATGAGAGCTTATAGTTAACAGTTTAAAAATGAGGTGTGGAGGGAGAGAGTCCAGCATTGAACCTTTTCCGGTACATACACTGAGGCACTGTACTGCATATGTATCCAGCAGAACCCTCATTCAGCTTGTAAAGTCTGATCCCATACCAGGCATACTTCATGGAAACAGTTTAAAAATAAGTTTTCCCAGTGAATAGCAGGTGGGACTACCCTACAAAATCTTTTTTGGCTTGGGGCACAAATCTGCTGGAATATTTCACCCTAAAGAACGATAAAAGAAGAATTGCTTGAAACTTTGGTCTAGTCTTGCTGATGTCTGGGCAGAGCCTGATAACTGTTACATTTTATGAAGGAATCTGCTTCACTGTGTGTGTTTACATTGCATAGGTGATGACCAGCTGAAACAGCCATTTTTTATTCTAGGTGGTCTCAAAAGTTCAAGCATTTTTTCATCCAGACAGACTGAAGAGAATCCACTGTATACACTGAGCTGTAATGGGATTTGCAAGTACCTAAAACATGAAAATACCTTATGCCTGCTGCAACTGAAACTCTAGATCCTTTATTAGCAGATGACTGGATTGCTGACAAGAGTTCAGAGAGTCGGTGATAATGAAGTCAGGCATAAGCAACCTGCACACCCTGGAGGAGTCAGTAAAGGAAGATAAGAGGGAATTTGGCAATTAGATTGTATTAGAAAGCACTGTATTACAATGCAAACAAACAAAAATATTACTGTAAGGTCAGCAATGAAAGTATATGAAATAGTCTAAATTTATACTATCTACCTATGCCCATTTCTCCTTTACATAGACTCAAAATACCCTAGCAGGACTATTAGCTGTCCAGGTGAGGTATAATCAAACCCTGATTTAGCATTTTTACAAGATTAATCAAAAGGAGATGAATGTTCAAAACTGAAATTGTGTTAATTAAACATCCTCTATACTATGTGCTGGTTTTGGCTGGGGTAGAGTTAATCTTCTCTCAAACAACTAGCACGTAGAATAAGACAAGAGACTTAGCAAGTGTGATAAATACTAAAATAGTTTTCTTAAAGCCTATCTGAGACACGACACAATATTGGATTTTGGTCCAAAATCCAGGTCTTTACTGACTGAGTGGGATGAATAAAATAAACTAATGACACATCTTATAGAAAATATAAACACTGAATATAAAGGAGACTGGTGTCAGGTGTAACACTACAGCTTCCAA
Source organism: Corvus cornix cornix (assembly GCF_000738735.6). Lineage (NCBI taxonomy): Eukaryota > Metazoa > Chordata > Aves > Passeriformes > Corvidae > Corvus > Corvus cornix. Next base: position 101,113,061 of record NC_046333.1, on the reverse strand, counting down.
TATAATGGCACAGGGTATTACTTTCTCTGGATTTTATCTGTAAGCCACTGGAAAAGAGAAACTCTTCCAAAGGCTAACTTAAAGCATACAGATTATGCTTCTCTCCTGAGACAGCCTTTGGGCTGACTTTATAGTGGGCTCACTCTTTTGAGAGCAGGAAGCTTGTGTGAACTTTCTCTTCTTCCTATTTATAAGCAGCATATTCTAGTCCACATTGAATCTAGTTTTTTTATTGAATTCTAGCAGCTTACTGGCTGCTTCACAAACTGTCTCATCTGTGCCCCCAAATCCATACCATGTACATTTTAATGCCCTATTCTGACAGAACTGAAAAGGATCATTTTCATGAATACAACTGTGAATGCTAATACTCCAACAATTACAAAGAAAGTTTGCTGCTTGTCATCCATACTGTCCCCTTCCACAAAGCATAACTGATCTTTTGCACTCAGCCATCTGTGCACAAAACAATTAGTGGAAGCACAGAAGCCAGAAAACATCAATGACTTCATAAGGGTGTGCTTACTCTTTCAATATTTCTCTAGAGTATCCTGCCCAGTGCCTGAAATGTCTGTTTAAATGTATATAAAAACTACACTAGCAAAAAATACAAATTCATAGACGAAATATCCTTGACCTGTGACACCCTGAAAAGTCATAATAATCCACAACAAGCACCAGACAAGCAGAGGGTCCCGGGTTGCAAGGTACAATGTTACCATGACAAAGCTAATACAAGAGGGATACAAAACCCAGTGTTACATCTAATCTGCAGAAGCAAGCTGAGTATCTCAGTGCCCTTCCATGCTAAATTTTAGTCTCTCAAGCATTTCTTATTCTCAACTATCACATAGTTACTGTCCACTGAGATATATGAAAAGTTGAAAAGACTTCCAAACAAGAAAATATTTTCAGAAATAGGTATGTGAAACCACTGTGGGTATCATCTCTTTTAGAGAATTAGCATTTGCTCTGTGTGATTAAACAATTCTTTATTGATCCGAGAAAATTATGCTTTTCAAAAAGAAGGCATGTATCAGTATACCTCAACAGGTCTATATGGACCATATACATGCAGTAGACTGCGCTGCTGCTACACACTATTTATTCCTTTAACCACAGAATGGTGGGCTTGGATGGGACCTCTGGAGGTCATCTTGTCCAATCCTGTTGCTCGAGCAGGGCCACCCACAGCTGGTGGCCGAAGGCCATGTCCAGATGGCTTTTGAATATCTCCAAGATTAGAGTCTGAAAGACTCCACAACCTCCCTGGCAACCTGTGCCTATACTCAGGCACCCTCTCATTAAAAAGTGTTTGTTGAGGTTCAGAGGGAACCTTTTGTGTTTCACCATGTGTCCATTGCCTCTCGTCCTCCAGATGAATGCCTTGCTGTTCTACAAATTTTCTGGTTTTACTGCCAAAGCTTATCACTCATTTCATCTCCTATTTAATTTGTATGACAAAAATAGATATTTTAATACACTTGTACTACCATATATTTTGGCAGCATTATCAGACTGTTACCAACACACAGAGCAAACTACCACTTCGCTGTATGACATGTAAAATCTCCTTCAATTGGTCATCAAGTTTTTGTTTGGTCCACAAGCCTGTACATCCCTACATTACAATGGCACTTAATTTTTATTAATTAATGAATTGTACTCTTAAAGAAAGTATCTCTACTCAAGCAGTTAGCAAGATCATGCCTGTTTCTTCTCTAATTTTAAGGCAAAATGCATACTGTAAGTTATGTGGTCTTCCATATAAACTTGCAAGCAAATTGGTATGTGCTGGGAATTAGGTAATGAAGTAGGCCCTGGCATTTGTATTTGTCGTTTCCAGCAAATGTCTATGGCAGGCAGCACTTTTAAGTCAACTTTTTATTTGAAGTACACATTTGGCTGGCATCCAGACTGCAGACTGCCATGAAAAAGGCAAAAATATACAACCAGCAAAGGGCAAAGTCAGAGGGTTCTAGATGAACTTCTTCCAGCTGAAGACATCCACTCCCATGAATCCCTGTGGGCACTTGGTGCCAACAGGATCACACTGAACGGAGACAAGGTTCTTGAATTTAGATGGCTGCATGTGACGTGAGAGAGGAGGGGCCCAGATGTGCAAGCACTCTGGCACTGTAGCACTGAAACAAACACTGCTGATTTGCCAACTGTGAAGTTTTTCCAGTTGCTAAACTGATTGAAACAAGTTTGTTATGCGTTAGTTCTTGTTCACAATGCTACACGAGGGGAACTTGAATGTTCATAATGTCACGCTTGGCTAAAGGCATCTTCTCATTGCCTGACTGCCATTAACCTCCACACTTCTACAGCACTTTGAGTCAAGCAACCCCTGTTGCAACTGATGGCAGATGGACTTAGTCCCAAAAATATATGTGAGGAAAAAGAGAGGGAGACATATCTCTCTTTACATGTCCAAGAATATGTAACTCAAGGAAGGGTGGCAGTAGAAGGAAAAACAGCTTAGGGCTAAGAAAGCATAAAAAGTTAAGACCTGGCAGACAATTACATCATGAGCCATGCACAGCGACTTCAATGGGCAACAGGTGAGAGTAGAAAAAGGAAGAAAATACTGAAAATACCTCCCTTTTCATCACTTATTTAAGAAAAAAAGGCAATGTAATACCAAGGAAACAGAGTAGGGCAATCATTAAGCAGACCCAAAGGAACAATGAGAACATACATGATTTTTTTTTAAAGTGTGGTTGAATGGGGATAAATTAAGTGGAGAGTCAGTCTCTTCCCTTTAGATGAGAAAAACTAGGTGATATAAACTCCAGAAAATGTACTAGAGGAGGCTCATGAGCTGCCAGAGGGATTAGCTTAATGATTAAGAGGAAATCCGATTCCTGAAAGTCTTTCTTGAAAGTACTCAAAATTAAACAAACTTAAAGATCTTGGGACTCACTTTCCTTACACTGTGAATAAAATCATAGAGGGGCTTGATGCCTTAGGTTTTAACTTTTATATTTTTCAAATCCTGTACTGCTTAGTGTGTAACTCTGAAGTTTCTTGTAGCCTGGTAACTTCTGCTCTCTTGTGTTAGGTAGACATAACAAAGCCTCTCCAGGCCTGCTCTTCAAGGACACCCAGACCATCCTAGGCCCAAAAAGTATAAACCAAAAGCCTTTGAGAGAGGGGCAAGCTGAGGGGAATTACATCATTAAATGGAAGCTTTAATTGGAGAATTAACCCTGATATGCAAATGAACCACACCTATAAAACTGTGAAGAACTCACGACCAGTCGTCCATCTTGGGGTCAATCTTGGCAAAAGCCTCTGGCTCCCCAGGGTGTAACTTTGAAGGCCCTTCAAATAAATACCTACTTTTATTCTCTCATTCTTGTCTACTCTCTGTCTCTAGGAGGCCTCTTAAGGCATCAGTTCTTGGTTTCCCCCCTTTAGAGGCTTGACAAGCCCTCTACCTTGTCGAGACTCTATTCTAAATATTCTAAATATCTACTAATAATATGTGTCTAACAGCAGTATGTATCTATAAACAAGAATTATAATTACAATCATTATAAAAAATCTTTAATCCAGGGTCAGTTTGGTAACTGTGAAACCAGGGTATGGAAGATACAATCAGCTTTGAATGTTATGCAGTGTAAGATCTATTATCCAGTGTAAGATCTAAGTTAATTCTCAAATTGTAAACAAATTTTCTTGATCTTTCCACTTCTGTTTACATGTCAATTATTAGTTTTATATCCAAATGAATGTCTTTGGATATACTTTGGACTAGAATTATATGCAAAATTTGCTTCCAAACCTGAACCAGGGTTACCAACTGTGTAGATAATAAGCACAGGAAAAAATCATTTAAACTACATCATATTCCTTTGTATTAGTCTCTGTTTTCTCAGTTTTTTCAGGAGCAGAAGCCTTTTTTACTCTGGAGTAGTGAATCCAGGGTCCTTTGCCAGTGACTTTGACTGTGGTGAGGGTGGTCAGCAAAATCTGGAATGGTCCTCTCCACTTGGCCTGTAGAGGATCACTGTCCCACCACTTAACACAGACCCAGTCTTCAGGCTGGAAGGATTGTGCAGGGGTGTCCAGTCCTATGGGTCTGGATAGCATGATGTAATTCTGGAGCTTGTGCAAAGTGGAACCTAAAGCCATTAGATATTTCTGTAAATCAAGTTTTCCCCTCATGTGAATTTCACCTGGAACATGTGGAATTTGATATGTCCTGCCATACAATATTTCATAGGGACTGATGTTATCCCTCTGCCTCAGTTGTATGAGGATCCTCAGTAAAGCTATAGGCAAGGCCTGAACCCACGTCATGGATGTCTCTTGACAAATTTTGCTGATTTGTGCCTTAAGGGTCCCATTCATGCGTTCCACCTTACCGCTTGCTTGGGGTCTGTAAGGTGTGTGCACGAGAGAGCAGAAATTAACAGGCTACAAGAAACTTCAGAGTTGCACACTAAGCAGTACAGGATTTGAAAAATATAAAAGTTAAAACCTAAGGCATCAGGCTGACATCATACCCACAATCATCAACACAATTCCTGTCCTACCTTTTTAGGTAACAAAGGAGAACAGTTAAGGGAACTTGGAACGATAATGAAAGTGCTCACAAAAATGAATGGAACATATGTTAAAATGTGGAGTACTACAAACTAAATTATAAAGACAACAATATCAAAATTAAACAATAATGCTGAAACATGTTTTGATGCATCATAACCAAAATATGCTTGCAATATCTAAAACAAGAACAAGGTCATGTTTAAAGCACAAAAGCAGGGGTTTAGAGGTGTCCTTATTTGTTTGGGGGATTTTTTTGCTTGTTTTTTTTTTAGTTTGGGTTGGGTTGGGTTTTTTGTGAAGTGAATTTTACTACTAGAATTTAAGAAAGAAATATCATATGTGAATGAATACTACCTTCACATAGAACTACAAAGAACAGGAACCCATCAATCCAAAGCGATCTTGGCATGTATTTCAATATTGCATTTTAGGATATCATATACTGTTTTGTAACAAAGGAAGTTGAATATTGAACTGATTTTTCAACAAAACGTCAGAGGGTGGGCCATTTCAGAAATGAAGAATTACAGTTTCGAGCAAGACATGTTTTTCAAAGTTCTCTCATACCAACTGTAATGAATTAGTTAATCAATTTTTATAAAAATTAATAGAAAACACTGGTGAACTTTTAATTTTTTTTTTTTTAAATCTGTCATCTACCTTTCCTGTGGAACCCAAACCAATAGTATATAGACATCTTGTCTTGATTAAGGATATATACACTATGGGAACCCATATTAAGCCTTGGTTGCACTCCACTGCCTGAGAGACATCTCTGAACCCTCATTAACAACACAACGTATGTTAGGCAGCATAATATGTTGAATCTTTTCATTGCAGTAGCAGTAGACAATTTTTCTGGAAAAAAACATATCGGGAAATCAGCAAGAAATTTATAATCCTCACAGAATTTTACCATGGCGTAGAAAAGTGAAAATATCAGTCTTTAGAATTGGTAAAGTTTAGAAAAAACATTAAAAGTGCAGCAACCTGAAATGGCCCTACATGCCATTTCTCAAGTAAATAGCAAAGGAAACATTTATAGTTTGCAGAGGTGTGCTGAACAACTGTCCTGGGTCTTGCCGGGATGGAGTTAATTTTCTTCATAGTTACTAATAGGGTGCTGTGTTTTGAATTTGTGATCAAAACCAGTGCTTCAGCTATTTCTGAGCAGTGTCAAGGTTTTCTCTGTTTCTCACATTGCCACACCTGCAAGTAGGCTGGGGATGCCCAAGAGGCTGGGAGGGGACACAGCCAGGACAGCTGACCACAACTGATGACATCATGCTCAGCGATAAAATGGAGAGGAGTGGGATTTTGGTAGGTGAGCCATACTTCATTAGGGAACTGACTGGGCAACACTCTAAACACAGGAGTTGGTGCATGATTACATTTGTATCACTTCTTTTCTTTTCTTTCTCTTTTCTTCCACTTCTCCTTTACTTACTTAACAATTTTTATCATGACCCATGAGTTTTCTTGCTTCTGTTCTTCCTTTCCTCTTCCCTCACCCTACTGCAGGGGTGGGGGGAGTGAGCAAGTGGCTGTGTGGTGCTTAGCTGCCTGTCAGGATTAACCCACAACAACAGTATAGTTTTGTAATGGGGAAGAGTCTTTTTAAAAAGTCATTTTGTAGCATGAGTCAACCTAGTTTGCTGCCAGAATGATCTGACATTTATAAGAGTTTATACCAAAAAGTGCCCATGTGCCATGTCTCAGATGACAAAACCTGGCTGATTGCCCATTCACATCTGTTCCCAATTTGCACCCCCAGAAAGTAATGAAAATCCTATAACCACAGCCACAATATTTATTTATTTTTCACAGCAAACAACAAGCTTTTTCATGAACTGAGTAGTGACTTCAGATCAAATGTGTTTAGATCAAATGTGTTCCTGTAGAACAGGAACAAGGGGTAACACTTGACAGATGAATTCATATAAGGATTTGTAAACTTTAGTATGGAAGATGGAGGGAGAAAGAACAGGTAAAACGAAAAAAACCCACAAACAAGTATTGAGACAGTTTGCATTTTGCCTTTCACCTCCAGCTGCATATTTAGTTTCAGAGGGACTATAAAGCATAAACAGAAGTGTCCAGACATAACAAGTTGTTAGCTATGAATGTAGATTCAGGGGAAAAAAAAGTAGAAAGTAATCATAACCATCTCCACCTCTAGGATAGCAGATTCCTGAAGACAAGATAAAAAAACAAGGATGAAATTTGGACCCAAGTTAGACCTGTTCCAAATTACTTTTTTTCTACATGCTGAGTATCGACATCTTCCATCTATGTTCTTCTCAAAAGGACTAACTCTTGCAAGTGATGAGTACTTCTCACTTCAGTTTAAATCTGTTACTTATTCATGCATTTAGATGTCTAATTTTAGACATGTGTGGTTAGAAAATATCAGCCTTGGACCATATGAAAAATAGCATCAGGATTTCTCAGTTCTGCTTTGAATTTTCAATGGAAACAACAGAATGATTTTCAGTTTTTAAGCCTCAGACTTTTAAAAACACTCTTTTCTGTCCTGAGGTATATGGAAGGGTGCTTGTTTGCAGTGCACTGCTCATCTTCTCCATTTTTCCTCTCCCATTCATCACTCCACTTGAAGACACACTCCCAGTTCTTACTTTGTTCTCTGGAGAACTGAGGTGTGATAATTCACCATCCTGCATTGCTACAGAGTAGCAATAGCTACAAGTATATTAATTACAGAACTGATGACCAGCCCAAGCCTTTCATCCACACACAAGGTGTGTTTCTATAAACATGTATCCTCTCTAACAAAGCAAGATATACAGTTTAGAACAACTAAAAGGGAATTTCTAAGTAAATAAACAAGTCCATAGACAAGGACACACCACCACAAGTGACAAATGTGAGTCACTTCTCTTAAATGCAGTGGGAACATGTTCTGCTTTTAGTTAATGAGAGTGGTATTAGATCGTACAGGTTCTCACCTTCACCTTTCTCTTAGGAAGCTGCAAGCTGTTGCTCTGGGATGTAGACATTACAAGAATCTGGGATGTAGACATTACAAGAATTTTCATTATACTCAGCCTAGTTGATTAACAGCAATGTCACACACAAAATCAGGCATACAAGGACATGTAACTTCACCAGGAGATCTAGAGACTTTGTGCTGAGCAAAAGCCCAAAAACTTTCAAAGTCCTGAAGAAAGGGATTCACTGGGTTTAAGATCAGATCTGCCCTAATGCAGGAGTTCAGCGATAAAACCCTTTACCAGCACAGTGGAAAACTACTTCTACCAAACAGAAAAGAAAAAAGAAGAAAAGCAAAAGCATCAACAAAGCCATACCTGATGTCCTAAAAGCACCAAAACCGTGGTAAGTTTATCACTTGTCCTTTAAAATTATATAAAATGTTATTGAGCAGTTGATGTCCTCCATATTTTCATGTAATATTTATACAGAGATAGAGATACAAAGATATATATGATTGGTGATAAAGTACTCAATTATGAGTAGTTATTCTTATTTACTTATTCCAAATCCAGGATTAAGCAAGATACATTAGGCACGTTCTGCTTTTTAACCTATAAAATAAGAAATTCTTCTGAGAATTCTCTTTGTTTCAATGCCAATTTATGATTTCTTTTAAATTAGAAATTATTGAAAAACAGTCTCTGAGTCATCTTAGTTTGTTCTATCAGTTGCCCATTTCCCCATAACAGTTAAGAAAATGCTTCAATTTTCCATCACATGTCTTTAATAAAAAGAGTTTTGTGTTGAAGAATGACATTATTTGTCTTGGTGTATCAAGTTTTTTTCTCTGACATAGGTATATTTGCATTCTGAGTAAACACTTTCATTCTCTCTAGTTTTAAACTTTGGATTTTTCTATAATAACCAATATCATGCCTACTTTAAAGTACACATTTTGCTATTTGCAATTTCAGGAATATTTTCTAAGTAAAGCCTCATCTCTAAGTTCCAACAGTTGCACACTGTAGAAAAATCAGGCAGAGCCATGGAACAAGGTGTGCATTGTGGATTGTACTGATGCATTACCTATGACCATGGCTCATCTGGCTGCTGGGTTAACAGGTCACTGGCATGGAGCCACCGAATTTCAGAGAACAGCCTCTCTCATGGTATTTTGATATTTCCCCTTCTGGATTTGTCCCAACAGGGAAGTGCTGGAGCATATGAAAACTGGGAGTGGAGCTGGGAAGGCAACCAAACTATTTCAAACCTCAAATGTTTAGGTTAGATGCTTATGTGGTCTTAACCAACTCACCCATCCCTGAATATTACAGCATCAGGAATGATGATTTAAAAATACAGGAATGATACAACAGTGCCAGCCACTGTTAAGTGCATTTCACATTTCTTGCAATCAGTTCAATGAGCACACTATGTGAGCACTTTGGGCATAGTTATAGGAATAGGATTTTGTCTTTTCCTAATTCTTTCTAAGCTTAGCATTGTAGATAGCCTGGACTTGATATCCAATTGCTGTCCTTGCTCCTGAGCTGCTGGAGGAGCAAGTTGAATAGGATCTGCTAGTCAGGTATCAAAGTTGATACCTGAAAAAAACACAAAAACAAAAACAACGACAACAAAAAAAGCCAGCCCTATATTTCAGCAGAGAACATGGTATTATCCCATGTGTGGTTCAGGCCTCACTCCAGACAAAAGTAAACGAATGGTTCCGTGTAAGATCCTGGATTTGGGCGTACATGGCTATAAAAAGACAATAATCATTCCTCTACAGAGGGGAAGGGGAGATCTTGCAGTGCTACAAAGGGTCCTTATCACTGCAAAGCACATTTACTCTGGAGTTTTTAGGGCTCTAACTACATCCTTTAGTTTCAGGGGCTTTCAATCACAATGCTGAACAAAACAGCACCAAAAGACGCAAGGGTCTGTTAGCTGAAACAGAGCAAACTGGCTTTTTCTTTCATTTTACTTACTGTTCACAGTGATGGCCTCTTTGTTAACCAGTTTATTGTCCTTTTTTTGCGTTGGGCACAGGTGCCCGGGTGCAGGGGCTGCAAGGGCAGCCTCTGTGAGGGGAGCCAGGGCTGCCCCACGCTGCTTATAGCCCTTACAGCAGGCTGCAATGGACACACTGCAGGACACAGCTGAGCCCCACAGCCGAGATGGAGACCACTGCAAAACACAGCTAAACACAGGGCAATCTCACTGGGAGAGATGAATGGGGGGGAGGAAGGTGTTCCAAACAGCCCTACAGACGCTGAAGGCAGAGGAGGAGGAGGGGAGGAGCTGCTCCTGGCGCCAGAGCAGAGACTCCTCTGCAGCCAGGAGAGACGAAGCTCAGCCCTTCATTTAGCTCCATCCTCCATCTACTGCTCTCTCCCCACAGCTGTCTGAAAAGGCCAGTGGATACTTTACACACCACAGCTTGCATGTGCACATCTAATGGCACAATTAGAAAATGGGAAAGCAGGAAAAGAACTGAAAAACCTCGAGTGTCGGCTGTGGGTGACAGCTCTGGGCTAGGGAGAGGGACCCCCTGGAAGGACACCGGCTGCAGAGCAGAGCTACTGTGGCTGCCAGTGCCAGTGGGCCTGCACAGCCCAGCCATAGGCCCAAAAGGGGCCCAGAAGGGTTTAAATATATAATCCCTTTTTCTGTATTTTACCACGGACATTTTAAACTGCATTAGAGGCATATACTAATGTTTTGAATCATTACGCTATCAGACTTGCAACTTGACGGGCCCCTGAGGGCAGACCTGAAAGCATTCAATAATTTCTCAATATTTAAGTGCATGATGATGATGTAGAACAAACAAACATGTTTTATCAATATAAAAAATATTTATCATATAACGTATGACCATGAGCTGTGCAAACCAAATCTGGAATGACAAAGCTCAAACTAGTCTCATCAACCCAGCAGCCTGCTACGTAAGATTCTTTCAAGTCTCTGGTCTCTTCTCTGAAACTCTGCAAAAGTGATGTAAAATCCTTCACTGTGCAAAATTGAAAAATATGGGATGGGGAGTGATAACAATGTGTGCAAGCTCTTTGCAGGGCTGTAACTCAGCATGCAGCTGGAGAGGAGTTTAAGCTGGGTTTGCCTTCTTCAGGCTCAGCAGCTTGAACATTTACGGCTCGTATCAGTTATTTTACAACTAGGCCTAAAGGGTAATTTTGGAAAACAGTGATTTTAGAAAAGATAACTCAAGAAACATTTGAATGCATTTAGAGGAAAATGGCCCGCCTAAGAATAATGAACACACAAAACATTACAAGTTTTCAGCCTAGGATGGTGTATCATTTCAACTTCTAGCCAACCCTGGGAAAAAAAAATAGACTTTATTCAGATAAGATGACAGTTTTTGTCAGAGGCATTGACACATGTCAAATAAAGGTTTAGTGGGAAAGACACTGACATTCACCAAAGACAAACATGAATCCTATACAGTGGCAGAGATAGTGACTTGTAAGTGTTTAATGTTTTCTTAAAATCCTCCTTCTACAAACCACTCTTTTTCCTTTAAAATTAGAGACCACTTTGACCAGACAGCCTTTCACACCACTAGTTACTCCTGGAAGTAGAAGGAAGGTCCTGTTAAAAGACAATAATTTTTGGTGTAAAGAAGGTGTAAAGGTAAATGAGGAGAAAAGGATTTTTGTTTCTTAATTCTTAATGCACTTAAAAAGGCAAATTTGCTGGAGTGGCTTTGTTTACAAGTGTAGACTGAATGCAGGAACTACTCGACCAAGAAAATTTGTGATGAAGTATTTGCAGAAACATTTACAAGTTAACACATTCTTTTTTGAAACATTTTTTATAAACTATTGTGGTTCTGTTGCTCAACCTAGAAAGTGCCAGAATTTCTTTTGAACATATTCTATATTCCCAAGCCAAATTTTCACATCAGGTAACACCTTAAAACTGAAGACAATATTTGTTTATTTAATTTTCCCAATAAGACTTGAAATAAAGTCTTATTCAGATATCCAAACCAGAAAGTATTAACAAAAATCAATTTCACCTTGCAATTAAAACACCCACAAGAACTGCAAGATGGGTAATTAATGGGCACTAGCAGGGAAGGAAGATACCTAACCTGACAGCTATGGTATAAAAGCAACAGTGGTTTCAAGGCAACAGTTTTGATGCAGCTCTATGGGTGATTTGCCTTTGTGGAAGTTGTTGAGAGTATAGGAGTATGAATGTTAGGCTGCAGAATTTAAACCTTAGTAAACCACAGCAAGAACCTTTGGGTATTTATCAAAGCTCTTTGATCTATGAACCAGACAAACAGATTTTCCTATAAATTTTATATTCTACTTCTTGAGCCCTCTTCACAAAAATAATGATACTAAAAAATCATACATTCGTACATTCATAGGAGTTTAAGTCTACTGAAAAAGCAGACATAGACAGAATAATTAGCTATTAAAATACATTTTAAATTTTATCTCTACACAGTAACATGTATGACTACAAATAATCAAGTAATCTCTTCTCTAATTATCTACATGGAGTTTGTTGTGTCATCCACAATCAGGAATGATTAAACATGCTCCATTCTTTCTGCATTGTTTACTCTGCATTAAGTATTTCATTGATGCAGCATGTCTCACCTGAAAGGCTACCCTGCTGTGTTGCCTTGACTTTAATATTGTAGAAAATAAGCTCTCTCTAGAAAGAAATATAATTTTGTTGTGTTTCCTTGAGCACAGACAAAATTTCTTGATTTCTGGTTTAACACACATTTTATTCCTAATTTATGTACAGGTGAAACTGAGTGACTGGTGAGTAAAGAGAAGATAACTCCTCCCAACTACAATTCTAAAAAAATATTTTGCTTGCAGAAAATATCCATAATGCAATCATCGACTTTAGTGTGTGTCATTTGATCCAACAGGAAATAATGTGTGTATACAAAACAGAGTTGTATGTCAGCAATAGTACATCATTTTCAGATGGCAATCAAGAATAATGCCTACACATACTGTGCAGGGAATAATGAGGGGGCTCAGCTGATCACATGAAATTGTAGCAGAAGCAACCATTATCATGCTTGTCCAAAACTTTAGCAGGTTTTAAGGACATTTTTTAATGGATGAGGCTTGGTCTTATTCCAAAAACAAAAGGGCTTGAGAACAAGAAGCTTGAAATAAGAACTTTAACAAAGATTGCATAAAACTATTTGCATGTGTGCATCACTAAATTTTCTCGGCATGGGAATAAGCAAAGTCTCTTTTCTTCTCCTGAAACACGTCTATCACAGGAGAAACTAGGAAGGCAATGAGATGAGAAGAAATAGGACATGTGCTTTGAAAAACATATCTAATGTCCTAAGAGGAAAATATTAAGGACTAAATATATTATTAACAAAAAACTCCTTTAAACCCTCCTAACCTTTGTATGTGGATGTTGATCTTTGCTATAGTGATTATACCTATTTTACTGTTTCACTGTAAGTGTTTTGGTACAGAATCTTTGTGGATCTGAAGTATCCTTTACTAAGGCTAAAATTTATTCACGATAGATGTCATCTTTCTCTTAGGAAACAATGGGATGAAGGAGATAACCATAGACATTTCAGAGGCATGGTTCTTCCAGAAAGCAAAAGTGTGAGCAGTGGAACAGAGTTAATTCTTTATGTCTTTAAAAGCTTGGCTAAGAAAAACCAAAAAGCTTCACAGATGCTTGACTATGCCTCTGCTAAACCACAAGAAGTTGCCAGTAGAAAGTATACGCCTGAGAAAAAACATTTAAGGCTTTATGGAAGGTAAGCTACCGTGAGAGTTTCACAATTCTTTTGGGACTCAGCTTTGAAAACAAAACTCATAATGTCAGTACAGAAAAGCCCTCTTGCCTTAAAACTTTATTTGAAAACACTGTAAGTGAAAGAGCTCTTTGTTTTGTTTTCATATGTAACAGTGGGATTTTTCAAGTATCTGTTTATGACTTTTACAGTCTGAGCATGGCTGAAAACAGAATTAATCAAAAAGTAACCAGTGCACAATATTATTTGCTTTATTCCATATTTTTATTTCTACCTTTCTATCTCTTTAAGAAAACTGGTTATATTTCACACTCTAGAGGAGAGGTTATATAGAACTTTGTCCTATATAGAAAGCTAAGAATCCTCTGAGAATATAATTGCTTCCTGGCTAGCCCAGTAATATTTTATGCTTTCATATAGTTAAAAAATCTATTTGAAATTTGATTTAATACTAGAAAAGCACAACCCACTTCAGAATATACAAAATTAATTATTACAGCTGAGTTCTCTTACCATGACCATTTTCTGAGTTACTAGTATTACATGAGAGCTGTAACAAACTTCAATTCAAAAGGTATTCTATTTCAGAGTTCCTGTCTACTACAGTCTTCTGGAAGTAAAGCTTATTGTTGTTACAGCATGATTAGCGCAAGTAAAATAAAACACAAACAACAAAACAAAAGAAAAGAAAAAAGAAAACTGAATTAAGTTTTTGAATATCACTTTGCAATTAGCATTTTATAATGTTTGCAAATCAGGTTACAGAACATAAATATATTTTCAACATAATTCTTTTTGGCACGATGCCTTTGGTGTTTTTCCTATTTAATTTCTGCAAGCAAAGTTACGTACTTTGTGTAGTTGGACATCACAGATGGAGAATTATCATCTCATGGTTTCAATTCCAACCCATTTAGAGATTTTACTTCAGACTGTCATTTTTCCACAGTCCCAGAAGCCACCAGGTATTTTCTTAACCTGTTAAAATGTGGAAGAGGGAGGTACACAAGTACAAGAGGTGTCTGTATAGCCACACAAATGAAAATAATGGCTGTGTAGTGAGAAAATATTGATAATTTTTTTTTTCCCATAAGTCTTTGTTTCCCTTTAGAAGATTAAGGATAACACACACATACACCCTGCCCTGTTTGCAGGTACTCATCTTCTGTGACATTTATCAGAATATACAGTTTGGCTTCTCAGCAGCAGGAGACACAATCCTTTTTCTGAAAACCTCTGCCAAAGGCTTAACATGTGTTGAGTGTTTGAACTCTCGAGATATCTTCTGGAATGTGATCCAAGTCTGGTTAGATCTGGAGGCAGATTTGCAACAAAATCCATTCCTTTTTTCCCCACAAACTGCCTGTCATGCTCACTCACATTTGAGATAGACCAAATTTGGAGCCAGGGCCGCTGGAAGAAGTCATCAGAGCTCCCCTGCCCTCACTTCTGAGCCCACATTTCTTCAGTATATGAGGCACACGAGCAGTTGGGAGAAGCTTTTCTCCCTCCTTTGCCACTCATTTTCTTTTAGGATTTATATAGGCCTTGAGTTCTTCCTTTAATATGCAGCCTGCCTCTAAAATAGGAGCTTCTGGACAGGTTCATCCCAGCCTAGAGTAAGAGGCAGGATCATACAGGGCTGCTTCTTTCCTCTAAACCTGATAGAGTATCTTCCAAAAATACAAGAAATTGGACAGAGGTTTGGTCTGAGAGCTCACGTAAGAGGTCCAGGCTGGCTAACCAGAAGGCTGACAATGAAAATTTAAATTTAGGAGAACTGTACTTATTGAGGCGACTAGGAGATAAACAAGGCACAAACAAACACACAAACAAGGCACATTTTACCAGAGACATATGAAAAAAGACAAAACAATGAGGAGGGGGACATTCATTGCAAGACTCCCTCTTGTCATCCTCTACTGTATGATCTTGACTTTATCGGCCCAGAACGTGGATGCCCCTTGGAGAACTGCATCCCTTCCAGCAGTCACCAATGCCCTTTAGGATGTCCCAGGCTGACAGAAAGCACATCTGGAAAATGAAGCTTTCAATTTTCAGGATGTTGGAACAAATATGGCAACCCCAGCAGGCAGCAGGGCAATCCTAGGAGCACAGCTCTGCTCTCAGACACATAATGTTTGAGAGAAAGAAGTCACTAAAAAAAACAACAAGGACAGTATAATCTTTCTTTTAAAAAAATCAGGGTCAGCATCAGAGCCTGTAGGATCTGATTTATGGCTTTGAGCCTTCAGATTGCTGAAGCATACACTCACTGTTGAGTGATTTACTGTTGTACTTTTCACTGCACGTCAAGGGAAGCTGTTGCATAAATACTTGCGTAACTTATTCTACAGGACAAATGAAGTCATAAAAATATCAACTGTAGAGGGCAGATACACAACCATAAAACGTTCCAAAAAGCTATGAAATAAGTATAGATTTAGAACTCTGTAAATATATATGGCTCTAAACATATGAAATATTTTCAACTAAGTGTCTTTTACTTTTCCATTTAAGAATTTTTTTTAAGAAAAACGTTTTTCTTTAAGTTTTTCCTTTTTTTCTTTTAAAAATTTTTTATTTATAGAGATTAAAAAATAATTTTCTTCCTAGGAGTATTTAACTTAACGTGAAAATATGAGATTTAACAAACATAATGATTAATCTTGCATCCTATTAGTCTTGCTTATTTGCAATATACCTTGTTAAAGCCAAGGGACTAAGCAGTACTTAATAGGTGTTTAAAAATAGGTGTGAAAAGTAAAATTAAGTTACCTAGTAAACATTGTGAGGGGTCTTAAACATTAAATACAGGAAGTACTGTTTGTATTTTGGCTCCTCATATGAGAGGGAAGAAGTTGTTTTTATTCTATCCTCAGTCTCCACAGACCTCTTTTGACACAGTGTCCTGGTACACCAGGGTAGATACTCCAATAAGTGTGCTAAGTTATCTGTTTGGAATTGCATTACTCTCCACCTTGTTCTCTTCTTGTTACTTTCCTGTTGGTTGCACAGAATCTTCCTAGAGAAAGAGCTTATGATGTTCTCTTGCTTTTGTTTTCCACAAAGACAATCTACAGTTTCTTTCGTACTGTTGAAGGGAGGCAAGCTAGCAAACATACTGGTGTCAGCCCTAAAATAGTCTGAATGCAAATTTAAAGCTGCCAATCTGACAGGAGACACAATAGCTCTTTGTCATTTCTCTGGTGGCAAAACCAGCTCCAGACATTATTCAGTTTGCTGCACTTCCAGTTTTGCCGATTCAGCTGTCTGCAAAGTAGACTCTAAATAGATCAATGAGCCTAGTAGAAAGTGAGACTAGAAAAAGTCTCTACCTGTGTATTTTAAAGGACATGAAGAATTCAGAAAAAAAAAATCTTGGATGCAGGCAGGACCTCAGCTTGAAAGTCCAGTTCTTAACACATTATATAATGATCTCTAGTCCTCAAATTCATTGATCAGTCAAGGACAATGTGTCAGATGTGTTGGATATATCATTTCACAAAACAAACTCAAGCAGACAGCAGAGACAACAAAAACTTACAGGAATAATATCCACTTAGAAGGAAATAGTACAAGATAGACAAGGGCATCTGAGAAATGAATAAACAAGATAAACTAACAATGTTTTACATTATTTGAATTAGGGTAAGCTACAATATGAGAAACAGAAACAGCATCTATTAAATATTCACAGAGGGGAAATTGATAAGAAAAGAAAATCTAGAGATGCAGAAGATGAGTGGAACAATTTAGCCAGGGGTTCTACATCTGAGATCTTCACAATAAATTAACTAAATTTATCTGCATGATACCTTTATAAAGTATTATTCTCATTTCACAGATGAATGACCAAACCACAGAGGAAACAGATGGCTGAGCCAGCTACCAAACTTGTATAGCACATTCCTTCCAAGCTAAACTGGAAAGGAAGTTTTGAATGTATTTCAGAAAGTAAATAATAAAAAAGGGGATGAAAAGAGAGGAAAGAGGTACAATGCAGTGTTACGGAACAGAGATGTGATTTTCACTAACCACTATATTTCAAACTTAACTCCTTGACATTTTGAATAGCAGCTACAGTATGCTTGCCTAGTCTAAAGAGGAGGTTTAGTGCACATCTATAGTAAGTCCCTAGAAGCGGTCTCTTTTGTTGAGAAAGCAGGCTGATTCATTTGTGTTAAAGTCAGACCTAACCTCTCTTTGTTCTCCTCACAATTACTCCAAAACCCAGAAAGGGACTTGTACAATAGACCAGTTTCTTAACAGCTCCTTTAAACCTTTGAGCAGTAGGAGTATGTCTATATAAACAAGTGCTACAGTAAGAGAAGCTGATCTGTGAGGTGAAATAGCTGGTGCAGAGCCAACATCTGCTCCATATGTATTTCAGGCATTTTACATCAGACTAGCTCTAAACAACTTAACAACCATTAATCACTGGAACATGTTATATTCACTCCTAAAACACACCAGCTTCATTCAAGAGCACCCCAACTGGTTGCTTTGCAATCACTCCACAGGGCAAACCCTAACATGGCAAAGGGGCCAGTGCTGCTGTTTGCCTCTGCACACATATCCTAAAAGAGCACTAATTTAAACATCCTTTCTCTCTCTCAAATTCAGCACTGTGTCAGACACAAAACCTTGAGTTCCTGGTCTTCTTGTGCAATTCGATGACATAACACAAGCATATGGCTGAGAGCTGGGAACTTGGGAGTTCTGATCTTTGAGGTGTCACTTATCCTCACTTTCTGTGGAACAGATTCAGAGCAGGAGGACATATTTACCTACAGCATACATGATTATGCAAATTTTCTGGAATGCACAACCAGACTTGGGGTTGCTTAGCATGCAAATTAGCCCTTAGGGATAGAAGAGACTTGCCTACAAGAGAATAAAACCCCACACTTGCCTGGAATCAGAATGCTGCAGAAAGAAAAAAATCCCACTAAGAACTAAAATCTCTGTGGTCTTCCTCAGATATGACACATATTCAATCTATTCCAGACACAAACACATATCATTATTATCTGGTTGAGAGGCTGCATCAAAGATTGCTTTTGTCCACAGTTTGAAGGCAAAATTGGCTAAGTATTCATTAATGCTTCCAGGAATGCAGTGAGCTACCTTAGCAATTTCCTTCTCACTATGATGCAGACAATATCCCATTCAATGCCTCTAAGGAGAAATCACAGCTGTCATTTCAAAGTTAACATCTTAGACTATTAAATCCCTAGTTTGGTTTATTATTTTAAGGACTTACCTTGTAGTCATTTAGACAGGCCTTGGAGAGTACTGGGAGCCTTTCCAAATTAAAAATGAAATTAGAATCTAAGTCTGTAAGAGAAATCTCAGTGCATTTCCCGATCAGCAGACATACCCTGTTCCAGTTCTTCTCCCATAGTCCAAAAGATCCAGGAAGGGAAAGGATCTGAGTATATCCTGTGATGCTTACTGTATCTCTGTATTCCAAAAACGGCTGACTTCCAATAAGTTGTAGATTCAACAATAAATGCTCTTGACCAAAAATAGTTTGCTGTTCAATTACCAAATGCATTTTCCTATATTGAGGGTTCCGTTTTGCTGAATGCCCTGAACAAGAAGATGAGTAGAAAAGTGGCAGTTTCCTGTTGATTGCTACAAACTTATTCAGGATAGTCAAAAACTGACTGCGAGGAGTTGCAGAGTTGTACTGAGTGGTCGGGAGATAAAAAGGCAGGTGGAATTCAGTGTTGATAAATGCAAAGTATTGCACATGAAAGAAGTGTTTCTAAATAAAGATGATGGTTTAAAATTAGTATTATGACTAGTGTAGCCATTTCTTGAATACCAGTCACAATTGCTATAAGGAAGCACATAATGGATAATAGAAATAGAAAGTTTGGTGAAGAATGTGTGATTTGGACAAGTTTTAAGCAAAATAAGATGAGGTCTCTTCAGCTTGAAAATAGATAGCTAAGGATTATATTAAATACTTCTGTAAAATTTCTGCTGTCCCAGAAAATGCTTCCATCCCATGATCGGTGAACAATGCTAAGTCCTTCAAATTCTCCAAAGCCTGTTAAGCATGAAATGGATGGTATGCTCATGAGGCACAATTATTATAGGAAAACTATTTCATTAAACTGAGACTAAGAGATGTCCCAACATAATATTAGGTGAAAAGACTTCCAGGTTCTCCTCACCCATGCATTCTTACACAACCATATAAACTGTCTCAGTCAGATAATGAGGTCCTTCCAAACTCTGTGTCCCATAATTCAATTGTCTTGATTGGCATTTCTTGTTATATCACTGGTTTCAAGGAGAGCTAATTTTTCCATTCTAACTCCCACCATTGTCCTTATCATTGCCAGATTCTTGAAACTTTACCTGTTTGAGTTCCATATTTTAGCAAAGTAACAAGCATATTTGCAAAGGTTAGTTTGGTTCCAAATGTTAAATAATGAATGATATAAAGGATGTTACTGAAAGTTCTTTCAAAGGACAAGTGAACATTAATTTTGCTAAAAACAAGAGGATTCAAATGCTAATGTTAAAATAATAGTAACAATTTTTGTATAAATTCAAGAGATGTTTACATTGTTGGCATATGTTTTATACAAGCAGACATTCACTATAATTATCTTCATATTTTCTTTGCATTGTTTTGACTATCACGAGCTTTATTTTTTACTAAAAGTATTTATATTTAAGTTTTCAAACTATTCAGAATGCAGAAAAAGGTCTTTGCCACAAGGTACAGAGTGACAGGCACAAGAAGAAACTGAATGTTACTGAATGTTACCAGAGCAACCTGTCATGTTTCTAGGGCTGTACATGAGTAGAAAAGTCAATTTCAGTCATGCAGCTGAAAGGACAACATGTTGAGCAACTCAGCTTTTCCCACAGAAAGCAGCCATTTCAGAGGCAGACCTCATAAATACTATGTTAATAAAATACAACTTTTATTTCGTGTTAAATTGTGGAACATTAAATTTGAAGAGCAAAAGTTTCAGACTTAATGGTGGAACATGAACTAGTTGGAACAGTTCTTAGCTGAACACTGATTGACCATTCCTAGATATCACAAAGAAGAAAGCAAGGCATTTCATTGGCTGATAATCTTCACATGTAAATGGAAAAGACAATCTCACTGAAGAACATTCAAAAGGATAAGATTTGTTTCAGGACAGGATTGAAAATTTTAAATGGAAACTGCAAAGAGAAAGTACTACAGGAAAGATTTATTTCTAGCCTGTTACAGCAGGGAGTGTTGGATGTATGGATCAGGGCTAGTCATGACTGGAAAGCAGCAGGGGGTGATAGCAAGCGGCATAGCTGCACATCAGCCACCTGTTTCTCACAGAGGACGAGGTTCTGTCAGTCAGCACATAGCATTCTATCCAAAGTCACAGTGAAAATTGGAAAATTAGAATTGGAAGCTCAAACCCAAGTTCACTTCTGGTTTGGAGGTTGTAATTTTCCTGCTGTTACATACCATATCCACGGGTGAATGACGCACTTGGACATCCTGCACACTCTGCTGGCAAGTTGAATTTTATCTGCACTTTTCAAACATGAAATAGTACTTATGTTTCCATAACTCCTCAAACACTGGACAACAAATTATTACTTTTTTTTATTATTAAGGCATTTGTTCTTCCTTCCATACAAAATCCATTCATTCAGTTCCATAGCAGAGCAATTTTTTCAAAGATTATGTTCTTAATGCAAGAAACAAGGCTGTTACAGGGTATCTGGAAAACTCTTGTATTGGTAAAATAATCTACAAAAGGCCTATGACTAACAGATAAAGGATAAGTTGTCTAATGAGAGATGGAGCAGAAGAGAAATTAATGAACTTTCCAGAATCAGGACCTGGTGGCAAAATGCAACTTAAATAACAAGTATTGTCTGATTTTAAGATACAGTGAAAGTATCAGAACTCACCATTGCTGGGTCAAAATGTGATAGTGACAAGGTTATTAGAAAACTTATTATTTCTAGTATTCACAAGACAGTAATTTGAACATAAAAACTTTGGTGCCTGTGTGTTTTCTTTCAAAGAGCCAGATAGGTACATATGGAACATGCAGACACCATGTAATACTTCTGTTTCTTTACAACATATAAACTGTTTGATGGCTTTTTCCATAAAAGTAGCTTTTTTAATGACTCTGTTAAAAATATTTTTTACTGAAAAGCAGTGGTGTAATGAGGTTTGCCTCTGCAGTTTGCAGTAGAACAGGACCAGAAGCCCCAGGCTTAATGGTCAAAAAAAATTACAGGACTGTGATTCAATGTGATGTTAAAGTCATAAAGAAATCAAATCTATTGCTAAGAATTTAACCATAAAATACTAACAAAATTGTCATGTCATGTCCAGTTAATCAAGGTCAAAAAATTGGGGTTTAGTTTGCTTTGATTAGAAAAGAATCCAGCAGAAATGAATCCTAGCACATTGCATATGATTTTTATAGTTATTCATATAACATTGCCTCCCCTGGCTGATTTGAGATAGACTTTTAATACAGCTGATTGTCTTCTGCAAACAGGATGTGAAGCAAGTACAGAGCTGGGCACTGCCTGACATATGCTGGCATTTTATAAGTGTCAAAACAAAGCCCTGTGCTGCACCCACTTCTGGCCTATGGGGAAGTGAGACCACTAAAAACACGATGGGCATGCAGAAATCCATCCTGAGAATCTGTGCTGATGTTCCAGTTGCAAAGATGGCTCCAGAGCCTGTGTAAATGGAATGTGTCTTGAATACAGTTAAATGAGTTTGAATTTGCAAGAGAGATGTATTAAGGCAGCAGGAAAACTATACATGAAAACTCATTCATGAAAGGAAGATATACAGCCTACCCATACCTGGAAGGTCTTACTCACTTCAGCAACTGACAGTTCAGGGTATGTGATGCTCCTGACAAATTTCATCCTTTACATAATGACAAAAATATGAGAGCTACTGTTGTCTCCTGGAGGACTCCTCCTGCTTTTTAGGCAATAGTTCAGCCACCCAGCAGGCCAAAAGCAACAGCAAATGCAAAGAAACTCATGGGACAAGATGAAGACACTTCAATAAGTGAAGATAAAGGGGGGGGAAGGGGGGGGGGGGGGAACAAATGCAAAGGCACTCATCACCTCCCAGAAGCAGACAAATGCTCAGCCAGCCTCAAAGCAGTGGCTGCTTGCCCCAAAGCCCTGAGTTTTTATTGCTGAGCATGGTGTTACTCAGCATGAAATAACCTTTCAGTCAGTTTGGATCAGTTGTCCCAGCTGTATCCCTTGCCAACTTCTCTCCTACCAACAACCTCCTCTCTTGAGGGACAGAGTGAGGAAAAGAGGAAATCCATTCTATTCTACCAGAGAAACTTAACTATGGCTTTGATAGATCAGTGCCTTGGTCCCACATTCCTTGCCAAAGCACTGAGATGTATTGCAAATGTGGACACTCCAGGTTTTGATAGTGATGAGAGCACTTGCTCTCCCCCATTTTTTTGGCAAGTTTAAAGTAGAAAAGTTTTATTTTTTATTGTAAGAAATTGATGCAAGTTTTCAAGTGCTTTGTTCCAAAGTATGCTTACAGGTATAATGGAAAATCGCTAATGTCTTATTCTTCACTTGTCCTGACTCTCTCTTCCAGTGGGCACAATGGGTTTTCAAAATGAAGATGTAATGTACTGTGGATACCATTACAAAATCAGAATGTATTAAAGTTGTGCCAGCAACATGCTACTGGAAGTTACCTTTGCTCCTTCACAGCAGTGATGTGTAAGTCAGCATTTCTGGGAAAAGTTCTTTGTGAACATTGCTGAAATGCTTTTTGGAAAACTTTTGAGTTGCTGCTGTTTTCTTAATTTGGGTTGGCTGTCCCCCTTTTGGTTTTGTCCACAACTTGTATAGTCCTCCATTTATATAGGGTAAGAGCAATTGTGCCACAGCTCAGATTTTCCAATAAAATTACCACACTTTTTTGCAGCATGAATAGTGTAACATTTCATAGGGCTTCTCCAAAGAGCAAGCTCAGAAATACCTCTTATTTTTTAAGTTCTCAGTCTACCTACTTTAGCTTATTTTGCAATGATAAGATGAGCCCTTTGTCCTGATGCAGGGTGGTGTGCTCAATAATAACACTGCTGTCCTCCTGGAAGCAGTTTTAAGCAGATCATACTTTGGTAGCCACTTAGAGGTAAACTGTCAGTGTTAAAATCTTACAGAGAGTTTTGTCTGTAAATGTCATAATCAATACAGCTTCCCTTTACTAAATCCCCAGAAAGCAGATGAGTTTATGCTGTAGGTAAAGGTCATTGCTCTAGGCAAATTTTCTTCCTTGCTCTCAAAGAAGCAAAATCAGTTGAGATTTAATCCACCGAGACATTCTGAAAAATTCAGGCCAAGGGATTATAATGGTGAAGGAGAAGATAGGTTTCCCCTTCAAACAATTGCGTGGTCTCACTTTGTTTCATGAGCGGCTTTTACTCACTCCTGCCTGTATTTTTTCCTTCTATTCTTTATATGACTCTGCATACCCCTTATCAGCACACCTGACATCTAACTTTAATTTTATAGTTGTAGAATTGGGTATCTACCTCATGTTCAAGTATATGAAAGGGAGTGCTAAGCAGGTTAGAAAACATGAGGAAATTATAAAAATGTGGTGATAATGTTGGCATGTGAGATGGGAATTCAGAGCTGTACTGTCAACACTGCAAAAGTTAATGTTTCTACATAATTAACTACACTTAATTACACAGACAAGCCTGAACCAAAGCAATCAAAACCAGGTAACTTCTTTTATACTGTGGAAAGAGACTGAATAAGACTATTTAGTAAACCTGAATAATAACCCAGCCACCCCTGAAAAAAGTAGAGTCAATCTTTTTGCTTCCCAATAGCACATCATTTTGGATGAGTATGAATTGTTGCTAGAATATAATTTCAGAAACATTAAGGTTTGGATAAATGTATATATATATGTATGTATATATCAGAATCTAACAACAAGCCAAATTGAAGAATTTTAATTTCCTATTGGAACTTCAGATGTGTAATATAAGCAAAATTAACAATCTGTTTAATATAGAAACCATTAAGGTCTTGAGTTTGCAAATACTTACACCCACAAATTCAACTAGAGATTTAACTGTACTTGACTCCCAGGCCCCTTGTCCAGCTGTCTTTCCCGACCAAATGAAAAACCTCATGTGATGACTATTCACATGACAGCTTTAATGATCACTTAGCTTTAACTATTTCATCTCTCCCTTTGTGTCTTCTCTCCACTAACACACTCCTTTTCTGCCACACCAAAATCTGTCAGCGATTTCACCTTAGGTGTATTTACAAAACAAGAACACCTAAATGTCTTCTATTTCAGAGCAAGCAAATTGTGCTCATGTATTGTTATATTTTTCCTGTTATTAAATATTTGAGAGAAAAATATTTTTTGAAAGTTCAAGAAAACTACTTCAAAACCTGCCATTCCTTTTGTAGTGTATCTTACATGTAAGATAACCAGATATTCATGTAGTGAGTAAATCAGAAAGTTTCTGGAGAAAAGTGTGCCCTTTTAAATTTTACTGGCATTAGAAGGTTTGCTCTTGTGTTGCATTGTTTTTTCTCTTGGTTTTGTTTTTTTAAAAATTTCTGGTAATTGCTTTAAAAGAACAAAGCTCTTTGTTTAAGGGTAGCTCAGGGACATCATAATTGCTATAAGGTACGAGACTGTTTCCAAATATTTCTGAATTGCTTCTCTTCTGTATTAAATATTTAATGTCTAATGTTTAGCCAAACTGTAGAAATTCCCTCTGGAACATGGGTGATGACTTCAGGAAGAGAATCAAGAGCTGTCAATTCAATATTCAATATGACTCTCTTTAGAAAACCACAGCTATTAAAGAGTGGGGGTTTTTTTAAAAAATAGTAATTCCAGGAGTACATGAAAATGTCCTCAGTGAAAAATATCAATTAATTCTGTATTATAGATTCACAGACCATGAATTTAAGAAAGTGATAATCATGTTTTCCCTGATGAAGGCTTTTGGTTTGGGTTGGGTTTTTTTAAGGATTGTGTTTAATGTAACCTGGTTGGTCATGTCTGCCCCTCCCCCTCGTTCACCCTGTTCCTCATGGGTTTTGTCAGACAGACTTCTTACCCTTATCTCCAGCTATAGCCAAGAGTGACGTTATCTGGTGGCATCTGGCAGCAAGGCCATAACCCAACAGCCCAGGAGGGAAGTGTGTCAAGGCCTCTATTGACCAGTAAAATCCTGCTGCATCAGCTAAACAGCACCTGCTCCTTGTTCAGATGTTCTCCTTCCAGATGTTCTGTTTTCACCTAAGAGATCAGTGTGTCCCAGGAGAGCTGACTACTACTTTTTCATTGTATTAAAACCTGACAGCACACTGGGAATAAACCATTTCAAAGCCTAATGAAAACAAGCATGTGTTTCCTTCCTATCCAGTGATACACTCTGATGCGAATGAGGGTCACATCACAGAACATGTGCTAAACATTACAATAGCATTGTACAAAATTGCACATTGTACATTGTACATTGTACAAAATACAAAAAACATTACATCATGTCGAAACTCTTCTTCTTCTAAAATTGCTTCTATTTCCCGGGCTATTTCAGCTTCTGTCATGACATACGGACACCATTTTCCTACCCACCCATGATTGTTGACATATCTTCACTATGCAGCTAAATACGGGAGGGATTGATGAGAGCATTCAAAGAACCATAACACCACCTTATTCCAGCTGCTCAGGAAAGCCTCATAAAGGGTACATAACCCACTGTATTGAACTGACTTTGGAAAGTTTAGGAGAGAGAGAGATCAAAAGGAAAGTCAGCAGCAGCAGAATAGAACTTATACCAGTCATGATTGTATTAAAATTTCAATATTTACTAGTAATATTAATGATCACATGTAGCTGAATACATTTATAATGTCATACCTATTACTATTTGTAGCATTAAGCATATATGAAGAGATAGGTTTAGTACTGTGTTTTACTGTGCTCAAAAGCATCTATTAAATGTCTTGTCATTTTGTGATCATTGTAGTGTGTCCTCTAATAGCTTATTAAAACAGCCTTTGTATTTCATCTTAGAGTGTCCCTTTTGCACATCACTGTTCCTAATACAGCAGCTGCTCACAATAAAGAAGGTGAGCTGGCTGATGTAGGAAGGTTTGGTTGTTTCTGAGTGAGCCAGAATGTAGTTTTCCACCTTTCTTCTCCCTCCTCCTTCTTTTGCATATTCAGTCCAAGTTACCCAAAAGCAAACTACACATTCAATGTGCTGTCAAGAAAACTGACCACAGGTGAGGATTAACACACTCTGAAAGTGCATTGCTGGCTTCAGGGGAGAAAGGTGGCTTCTCTTAAGAGAAGCCACTCTCCAGGGCTGTCCCCAGACCCCAGGGTTGCATGAGCTCTCTGCAATCCAAGAAAGGAGCAAGCTGGGGATCCTAAATTAGAACCCAAGTTCTGTTCTCAAACTGAATTCTGGGGATCCAGTAAATTTCAGCCTTTCTGAGATTCGATTTCCTCACACTGAAGCATGCCACATGCAACTGCCAAGCCACAGGCTAGACCCAAAACAAATATTTTTAAAATGGTGAATGAAATAAGTAGCTCCTAAATTTAGATTTAAAAGTCCCCAATGTTGGCACATTCCTTACTTCTACTGGCAATGAATTTTAAAAGTGAGTGCCTGTTCCATAATCTAAGTAACAGTTAATAGTTCAGTGTCTACTGATCTCTAGTAGATAGGCATGGAGGTGGGACTATGTGCACACATGAAAGGAAAAATAAAAGGATGAGGAGCAAATCAAACAATGAGTCTTCTGTGTTTGCTGAGATGATCTGTTGATGTAAAACTGAATCTTTTGGAGCTTCATAAGTAGTCAAGTATTATCAGGATCTTGGAATCAATCACACAGCCAAGGAACAGGATTTAGAGTAGGTTAGTGTTTAGCAACAAATTAAAGGAACCCCTCTGACATCCAGAGTGAGCTGACAAACTTGGGTCTAACACACTTCCTTAATACCTGGTTTCAAGAGCAGCTAAGAGTTCTAAATGCTTCTGAGAACAAAGTATCTCAGATAGGTCACCCAAAAAATGGTGTCACATGAAACTATTGAACACTTCTGGAAACTTGGCCTGGCTGTTGGAAACCAGCATTCTTAATAGTACGCAAGCTAAAATAAATACTGAGAAACTAAAATGTAAAACTATTATAAGAAAAGCCCACCTAAAAGTTCAAGCACAAAGTAAAAACATCTTTAACCAACCTAATTAAAATATAGTAAAAGCTATTTTTAAATACAATCTTAAAATCAGAAGGTTGAGCCAGCCATAGGAGAAAGTAGAAGCCAAACCACAATCTTGCTAGAAGACACCCGAGTATACAATGCCACACACTTTTTCCATACTTGAACATAAGAAATTTGGACTGCACCTCTCCAGTTTTGGTACCTAGGTATTGAACATGATTGTTTTAACACATTGCTTAAGCTCTCTGCCAACAAGCTACATAGCATGGGAATGGTTGAAAGAAATTCAAAACAATTAGGTACAAAGCATATTATATGTGGCACAAATGTCATGTCAACTTCATAAAGCAAAAAATAATCTTCATTATATACATATGCCTTTCATTAGCAGCCAAGAAACTAACTCTGTAGCTTAAACCCAATTTGTCTGTGTAGTGTTATCACCTGCATAAAGGTTTTCCAACATGAGTGGGACAATAGAAACCCTTTTGAACTGACACATTATAGACTTTATAGAACAAGAAGATATATATACTTTGTGTGTGTGTGTGTGTGTGTGTCTAATCTTGAATGGTGGGGCACTTAGTCATGCTTTTATAATCACAACACCAAGACTGCTACAAATGAGGATTACTCATCTGTCTGAAACAAATTTTATCCAGACGGGAGCCATGGGGAGGTAAAGTCTTTGTTTCTAATAAAATGATAGAATCTGGCAAAAAGATGTTCTATAACTTTGAATTTCCTCCTGGCTTCTTTTTAAATATTAACAGAGATGGTCACTGTTAGTGCATAGGACATTATTGGAAAGCAAGTCCTTTGTCCAACTTACAAAGGTTTTTAAACTGTGAATCCAAACTATTAATAAAGTTATCCTTCCTGCTCTTTAGATTTCTACCACAACTGCTATTCAGATTTATTCGTGACTTCCTTTTATTAGAGACATGCCAAATCTGCTATATTGTCCACCTGGAAAAATGCCCACTGTTCACAGCTACTGAAGTAGTCAGATATTAATCTTAATAATTTGCATTGTAGCCTTCCAAACTATTTCCCCTCTTATGAAAGTTTTAGAACAATGTATTATTTTAAAAAAATTATTTTAAAACACTTTCTTATGAAATTTATTTCTCAGATTGGAAGGTTTTCTCTCATTTATACAAATAACTTATTTACAAATCACATTTTGCATAAAAAAAAATGTGGTTCCAAAAGTGTCTGGTGTCTCAGAACACAGAATTCCTTTCAGGGAAATCAGGGATACTTTTCCTGTGTAAGCACTGGTTTCAATTAGATACTGCTGGGTGGTGACACAAGTACAACAAAACACACACAAAGAATCAACTAAAAAATGAGAAATGATGTTTCACAGCTCTAACATCCCTAGTGAAAATTGATAAGGTTTGTGCAAATATATTTAGTCATATTGTCTTTCTTGTCAGTGCTGATCTTTTCCAGACTCTTAACCAAACCAACCTTCAGGATAAAGCTTGCAGAGCTGATGGCATAGACGAGACGAGTTAGAACCAAACTCTTAGAAGCTCCTTTCATAGTGGCAAAGATAACTCTTGGAGTTTATTAAAACAAAAGGAGAAAACAAAAGGAGTATGTGTATAGTTTTACTCTACACATACTGCCACTATTGTGATTTTCCTTGAAGGGACTCAGTGTTCAACCCCAAATCATGGTTAACAGTAACTAGCAAAGTGAAATTTATATGTTCTATTAAAGGGTTAGATCATTACAAAATCTGTGGAAAAAACCACATGTCCAGATGTACCATAATGCTGTGGTACATAGCCCCAAATGATCAGCTGGCAGGTCAAAAGGGGCCTTGAAGAGTCAGGGTTCCTGGGGTGAGCAGGCAGACAGAAGGAGCCCCAGGATCCTACAAGCAGTCAGAGTAGACAGCCCACCCCTCCAAGCAGAATCATTTCCCACACCATTTGAAGTCTTGTCTCTCCATAAAGTGTTTCAGCTTCTGGAAACTTCCATCCACTTATCCATGTGCTGCGTGATGCTTGAAGGTGTTGCCTTCCCAAGCTGCATCAGGGGCCCTGTCCTACTGCTCAGTTGCATTTTCTGGTTTCACTGCTGCATTTTTTCTCTTGTTACTTCCTAGCTCTTAAGGACAGTCTCAGTGTGCAGTACTTGATTACCAGGGAGCTACTGATTTTCTTGAGACCTGTTTCCACCCTTGGCTCATACTTTCAAGACTTTTATTATTGCCCCACATTTAAACACCACATCATAATGGGAGACACTTTGTATCAAGCTCTTGACTCACAGAGCAAGTCCATCTAAGTTGATAAAAGAACACAATAGACCCAGAAGTTGAACTCTATGATCCTTGTGCGTCCTTTCCAGCTCAGGACATTCCATGATTCTATGATTCTAGGCCAGGATGGAGGCTTTGCATGATTAGTACTAGGCTTGTTGTCTGTTACTAGCAGCAACAATACTGTTTTTAGTGGACAACTGCACAGCACTAGCTATATTATGAGCTTTTCATCAGAAGTTTGAGTGTATTCCTGCTATTAAGTCACAATACAGCAATTCCAGTGCATAAACGTTCAACAGGAATTTCTTAGCTGAATAGAAATGTCCATTTTTAAAGTCATTTGCACTGGAGATTTTTCCCACTCAGAATCTAACTCATGCATCATGGACCATTAGATAAAATCCAGTGCAATGGGAAATGGTCTACTGTCATAGAAAGCACACAGTTTCCTTTGAGTTCCGGGGTGCACGTGTGGTGGGGGAGGAGGCATTAGATTATTGCTGGAATCATTTCTAGGTCATAGTGAAATAAAATGAGCTTCAGTAGAAGCCAGCAGCAGTAACTAGGAATCTACAGTATGTTGTATGGAGATTTGCTTCTATTTTGACATTTATCCAGAATATAGAAATTCTCCCTGCCAGGTTCTCAAACCTGGGCCAATAATCCCTTATACTCTCACAAGAAAAATACAAAAGCTTCTCCCTATGTGTAGCCAAAAGACTTTGGCACTTTCCTGCATCAGATGAATTTTTTTGATAGCAGCACCAGGATACTTCAGTCTGACAAGTTCATCTGTAAGTTCTTTCACCTGTAGAAGGGAATCAAGGGAGACTTTCAAAACTGTTTTGAAAATTATTAAATATTTTTCCAGATGGAAAGCTAGACAGAGACAGGAAAGCAGTAAGAGATCAAGCCACTTTTATGTCTGTGTTGCATTATTATCAAAAGTTTGAGCTAAGGAGCAAAGATTGATTTCTGCCTCTGACAGCATAAGATAAAAAAGAATATGGATAATTAGTTTTTTACATTTCTATCCATTACTTTTAAACAGGTCCCAGAAAAGTAAAGCTAATTGAAAAAGAAACTGTGAATTAGAAGCTATTCATGAAATTGACATTAAAAAACACCACAATATATTCCCATTACCTCCATTGCCCCCTCAAACCAAAATCAAAGAGCAAGACATAATCTAGTACATTACTAGATCTTAGAATAAATGGAGCATGAATGAAAAAATCTAGTTGGTGCCCAATTGCAGGTAAAAATGTCATCCATATAGTGTGAACAAAAGCACAGAGGACAGCATAGTTACAGACAATAGATGAAGAAAACAACAGTAAAGCCAGTTTGATTTCACCCTCCCTCATCCAGTATATTTACACACGTCAAACATATGTTGGTGGGACCAGAACTTACTCCTGCATCATCCTGTCAACATTGGCTACCCTTTCATTATTGAATTACTTCACAAAAGTTTGCAAAATGTTTCAGTCCAGACAACACAGGAAAATAAAAAAAAAAAAAAAGGGGGGGAGGGGGGAGGAAAGGAAGAAAAAGGAAAAAAATAAAGAAAAAAGAAACAGTAATGTATTTCACAACAGAATGCCATTCAAATATGACCACTGGTGAAGTTAGCATGAGAGCTGAGGGAAAAGAATTTCTGATACATCGCACATGGTTCTGGGTCCTCTACTCACACCAAGGGAGGAGATTTTAAAGCTTTTATTTGGACTGTCCTAATTCTAGCTAGTGAAAATTAGACAAGGGTTGCAGCAAGAGGTTGGGATGCCTCTTTCCTTGCATGAACACACTGTAGAGCATTTTCTTTTTTCTTCCCTAATAACATTCTCACTCCTTCCAGTCTCTATGTTTCAAAAACTCAGCCTCTAATGGCCCATGAAAAAGTTCAAAGTGGGTCACAGACTGCTGTGGGGTGAGAACAGACTGTATTAATTGTCTGCAATGGGGAAACTGAGTTGCTACCAGCAATTAAAGGAGGCTAATAGTTCTTTGGCTGATGTAAACACTTGTAGCCAGCAATTACAGCTATTGCATATTCCCCAGACCTGAAGAAATTGAACTGATGCCATCTTGTCTGAGAAGTGGTAACTGACAGCTTAATTGACTTTTTTAGATGGAGAATGGGAATTCGAGCTACATGAGAACGGTAAAGTTACTAATTGTAAATCAACATTATTTTTAATTGTAGAGAAGTTTTTAAAAAGAAACATGTGCAATGTGGATTTAAGTTCAGGGGTCTCATACTCAAGAGACAGGCAGCAAGACTCAAGGAAAAGAACTTCTCTGCCATACAACCTACCACACAAAAAGAATCCCCTCCCTTGTCCTGCTGGCCATGCTGCTTTGGATGCAGTCCAGGGCACAGATGGGCTTCTGTGCAAGTGCACAGTGCCAGTGCATGCTTAATTTATCATTCACCAGTATCTCCAAGCCCTTCTGCACAGGGCTGCAACCAATCCATTTATTCCCCTCTCTGTACTGATGTTGGGGGTTGCCCTGACCCGTGTGCAGGACCTGACACTTGGCTTTGTTGAACTTCAGGAGATTTCCATGGGCCCACCCATCGCTCCTGTCAAGGTCCCTGTGGATGGCATCCCTTGCCTCCAGTGAGTCCACTGCGTCGCTCACTTGGTGTCCTGTGCAAACTTGCTGAGGGTGCTCTCAGGCCCACTGCCAGTGTTGTTAGATGTTAAACAGCACTGGTCGCTGGAACAATGAAGGTATGAAGGGATCTTGCTTAAAGGGAAAAGTCTTTAGCTCCTTCAGGACAATAAAATATTAAATTCTAATGAATGCGTCTCTTCTGTGACAAGCCTTTTCCTGCCAGAGCCCAGGGACCCTGCAGCAGGATATTAAGGAACAGAAAATTCCACTTCAGGTAACCCCTTGAGTTTTTTCAATAATACATATAACATCTAATAAAATGAACAAGATACCCCATATTAATTCCCACTTCACTGAATATATTTCTTTTTTTCCTATTCCTGCCTACAAAATAATAATAAAAATAGTCATAGGGAATTTTTTGAAAATAGTAGATCAGGTTTGGTCAGGCAGCGCAGCACTAATACAGCTGCAATATTAGCCACTGAGTTATTTTTAGTAGACAATTTCCTTTGCTTTAGCTTTGAATATCATGCATGTGAAATCTAAAAATCATGTTTTGCTGACCATGCCCTTGGAATACCTAAGCTCTATTTGAGAGTCTTACATCTTGTCCAAAGACCCCTGGTTTCACAGGAGCTGTACTTATTAATGTTGTTAATCACAGCCTAGAGTTCTAGCACTATTAGGATCTGATGAAAGTGGAAGCTGAAAACTACATATGCAAATGTAAACTGTGACTTAAGTTGCACAGCAGGAACATAAAATATAGATAAATATGCGTTAAAGAGGTGCAGCTGGGTATTTTCCAATTTTTCAATATGCAGTATACAGTCTAGGTAGAAGCAGTGGTTCTGAGATTGCAATTACTAAATTGCATTTTATCTACCCTAGGAAGAAGCCTGAATTTAGTCGTGATCTAACCTGAGATCTTTGACTACCATGGTAAATTTTCTTCATCTAAGAAATATCCTGAGTTAGGAAGACACAGCACAGCCAGAGACTCACAGCTGCCTTCCAGAAGTCACACAGAAGTCAGCTGCCATCCTCAGAATGGAGGAAACCCCACACGTTAAAAGCATAATCAAAAAAGTACCTTGATAGTAACAGCTAATTTAGCAGCAGATTATTAGTGGATATGTGGGATTGGTAACCAGCCTCAGATTTTAAGCTTTTCTCCCTCTGCCACACTTGAAGTTTACTCTATAAATTGTTTCCTGTTCTGATAGCAATAAAGTGCCTTCTAAAATACAAGATCATCAATCCATAGCAGTCCTCCCATACCTCTAACAATAAGACTGTGGGAGCTAAAAATGCCAACATGACCTAATAAAGGTATGCAATATAATGGATCAAAAGAGGTGATAACAGGAACAAAATACTGAACGTATCTCCCATCTTATTGAACACCGTAATGGTAGCTCCATCCAGCTCAGCATTATTAAAGATCAAGTGCTCTGATCAACTCCATTATTCCCTTCCATTGTGTGAAGAAGGGAATATGGCTGGTGAACAGAGTTACTTGCAGGAGATGCTTTTTTATTATCACCAGTAATTATTTTCATTTAAACAAATTTTGACATATTGAGTCTTCCTTCCTTAATGGCTGCTGTGCCTAATGGAATCACCGAGACAGCAATTTTTATGGCTTCAAACTTAGACCATGTGATTCTGGGACTAGTATTGGGATGTGCATTATATCTCAGGTAATCTGATTATATACATTAAAAAAACCAAGAGAAAATATTAAGTTAAAAATATAGGATGACTATATAGGAAACTACAACACACAATGTCTTTAGCAATGCAATACTTGGAACAACTGCTGCAAAATGAGTTTCACAGAGCACCTGGAACCTGGGAATTCGAAAATTGATTAAACATCAGTAGAAAGTTCCTTGTCACCAAAAAGAATAGCATCACACAATGACATTTAAATTTTTCCTTAAATATTTATGAAGTTTCAGTGTGAGAACAGAACATTATCTGCAGAACTTTTGTGAACAATGGTTGAAGAGAGACCTGATGCAGGAAACACAGTGGAGGCCCCTACCCAGGAAATTGTCAAGGTTCAGCAATAGTTTTATTTCTCATTACTCTACTCTAATTTGATTTGTAATAAATTAAATTAATTAATTTCCCCAAATCAGGTTTGGTTTGCCTGTGAAAATAGTTGCTGAATGATGTATCCCCATCCTCATGTCAACCCATGAGTCTTTCTTACATTTAGTCTCTCCTGTCCAGAAGTGATAGAGCAGCTTTGGTGGCAGGGAGGAACATCCAGCCATGGTTGACCCACCACAGCACATAGCAAAGAAATTGTTCCTCTTCACAAATCAAATGTAATGGGGAAGAAAAAAAAAAAGGTAAGGTATGCAATCATCTCACAAAATATGTTTTCTGCTGTTGAAAATGTCAGACATTCAGTGTAAGATTAATCTGCTTTAAAGTCAGCATCTCAAAAGATGGGTACTTCTAGACATAATATCCTGTGTTATAGTAGATATTTTTAATGGTGCCTTAAATTAACATGGCTTCTTCCAGTTCACCTTGGAAATCAAGAGGACAGTCTCTGCACTAGGCATGTACAGTATAATATTACTGAATCCCACCTTAAATGTCACTGAGTGTGCTTTGGTTTTACCCATAAAGATGTTTTTAAAACCCAAAAAAATGCCAAACAGAGGAAGCTATGGTATAATCTACCTCTGTCAGATCTTCAGTACAACCATAGCATAAATTTCATGTCTATATTCTGTGAAAATGCAAACAGATTCTGTATTATTATTCTCACTAACCAACAACAGAATTACTAGAGAAGACAATTGCTAAATTTTCAACCTCAGGTTGGTGCAAAGGTGTTGAATGAACAATTAAACAGCTAAGAAATCAAGATCTTCATTTGTCACTGCACTATTTTTTTCCCAAAATGCTTAGTGTAAGCTTTAGGAGGAGAAAATTTGCCTATATGGTCACTGGTTATGAAAACAGAAGTATCAAAAATTTTCCCCAAATCTCTTTTTGTAAGAAATAGAATGCATATTGTAAGAAAAAAATTACTTTAGCTAAATCTTTTCATATAAACTACATCTATATCATTGCAGAACAGCACCAAAAAAAAAAGATAAATTTTTAAAAAGGTGTTCCTTGCTCCTTAAATCAAAGGCAATTTAGTACAGAGGCACAAAAACCTCTCCCACAAAAGAATAAAAAAGACACCAGACTTTTTTATTTGCCAAAAACATCAGAAAAAAAGCATGCCACAGAAGAGCCAGTGGATTAGACAGCAGGAAAGAAAAGACCGAGGAGAACAGAGCAGACAGTAAACCCTGAAAGATTTTGAGATCCAAGTGATGAAGGATGATGACTGAGAAATATACAATATTGCATTTTTCCAAAAAGATAATATAAAGCAAAAGCAATTGGCCTTTTGAAAGTGAAAATCTCAGATCCACTGAACACGAGCTCAGACTGGACCATGCACTTAAATACAGAGGCCTCTCGCCTCTTGGAGAAGCTCTTCTCTCTGATGCTTGCTCGGTACATTAATATAATAAAGGTCTGTAACAGCTCTAAGCTCAGATCTAGATTTTTCACTCATCACTGCCTGAAAACAGCCTGTTTGTCTTTTGAACCCCCATTACAGCAGTTCGATCAACAACTTTTTAACCTGCAACACCTTTCAAAACTCTTCAAAAATTACATACATTTTTATAAAAAGCAACTTGAACACGTTTGCAGCCAATTCTGTTCATGCTTTCAGGGAAGCAGCAGCTAAGTGCAAGGGGTAGTAACAGCAAGCTAAAATGTTCCCTCCTACTGAGGCCCCTAAGTTAAAACCCCTCCCTGCATCTCCCCATAAGCTATAAGTTGGCCCAGACTGATGGCATGCCCAAATTAACATAAAATTTAAGACCTGCCTAGGGCTGCAACACCAAAAATGAGTTAGAGTGCTGCACAGTTCCATAGGAAAAACCTGAAGAGATGAACCTGTGCCCATAACCATGATGGAAAGGGCCCTAGGAGTGTATTAGATACGTTTAAGCTACGATGGAGAGCCCTATTTAGTCATGCTGCTCTCAGACTGACAGCCAAACTACCAATGGAAATGGTGGAGAAATCCATTGATGGCCAATGGCAAGGCTGCAGCACAGAGGTGTGCCCAAAGGTTTTCCACAAAGAGGTGGTAGCTGAATTTGTGGTCACAGATGGGACTAGATTTTGTGTCAGGAGGAGAACTAGTGACAGAACATTGCATCATCCCCTGCAAAGCAGATGATAGGGGTCCATGAGAACAGCATGGGAATCATTTTGTTCACACATACGTTAGTACAAAGCTGGAGACTGCTTCTCCTCTACGTGTTTTCATTTATCTTTGATTCATATCTCACAACAGCAACTTTCTGTCCAGAAAGCGGACGCTTTTCTGAGACATGCTGCTTCCTGACCTCACCCTGTGTTCACTCAGTTTCATCTGCCTAAATTTACTCACTGAGAACAAAGACATCATTGTACACCAGTGGTCCATCTGTTCTAGAGAGCTGCTTCAAGTTGTAGCTAGCGCCAGATGTTTCCTAAGGAAGTGTCCTCATGGACAACATTCTGAATATCCTCAGTGAATGTTCAAATGCACTAACTGCAAGAAATACCACCGAGTATTTATAATAAAAGGCCTTTCTTGCCTGTTTTGTTACTATACTTCCTTAAAGGTAGGATAATAGTATTTCACAGTGAACTGTAACACATTTTCTCATTCCACAGTTGTCTGTTGAAATTTTGAAATATTTAAGATGGTGTTTTATTTCACTACTCACAAAAAAAAAAAACCAAACCCTTAGTATTTCTTTCTGCATAGAGCACTGTACTGATTTGTCTGATGCCTTTTCCTGGTCTTAAAATCAAGAGTCAAACATGGTTAGAAGGGGAAAAGAGATTTTACCTTGGTATTTATTTTTAGGATCCTTAGGTGCACACGTCCAGGTCAAATGCACCGAAATGCACCCCGCCAAATGCCCCCCCCAAAAGATCTGGTATAACATTATAGGTTTTACTAATTAGCATATCTATCAAAAATTCCCCAATGAGAGGCTCGAGTGAGTCCCCTCCCCAAGGAACCTTCCCCTGGATGGTTCTATCTTGGTTTACAGAATGTGTTCTGGAGAGGACCTTGGGGTCTGGGGCACACTGATCCCTAGCTATGAAGCTTCTAAAATGTTTAGTCTCTTAGCTTGACAAACAAGTCCAAGAATGTAGGCAAAAGCACTAGGAATACAGAAGTTGTAAAAAAGGTGTAACAGGGGTACAAAAAAAAAGGCAAAAAATCTTCATGGCACCAGTCTAATGCTGAGAACCTGCAACAAACTGATGAATGCTCTAGGTTTTTATGCCTCAATGAAGGCTCTGGGAAGAATTCTTAAATTCATAGTCCCGAAACTTTTTAGAACCCACATTTTTCACCTTGCTCCTGTGATACTGCCATTACTTTCAACAGTTTTGTCATAACTTAGTGGATTTTGCCATTTAATTGTACAAAATTAGTGAAATATGGGCTGTCATCTATAGCCATTTAAATACTGAGTGAAGTCATGCCCATGCAGTTCAAAATGCAGGGTAATGAATTTTTTTTATTATTTTTTAATAGGAAATTAAGAAGCAAAACTTATTCATTATGCATTTCTTCAATTGCTATTTGCTTGTTACTGAGTTCTATTTCCACTTGTTTAATCAGCCTGTTTCTGCCTTTCGAGACTCCCAAAAGCTTATTCCCTCAATTGTAATACATATATGAACTGCCTCCTGAGCCGTATCTGTGCCAAATAACTGTTGAGGAGCTAGTATAAAGTCCTTGTTTCATTCAAAGCAGATTTTAAATTTTAGCAATTGTTCTGAATTGCATGGAAAATGTCTCTGAGTTTACTTCCTTTTCCAAATTAATAATTTTCTTTTGTGCAAAGTATTTTTACTTTTCAGAAAGCCTGAGAAATTACAAAGCTAGTAAATGAAATCCAAATAAGCAGAGATGGAGCACGTGTTGGTTTTAAAACAGAAGGCAGGTCTTTCTTAATAATTTTATCAAGCTGTCATCTCAGAGTGGCCACCTCCGAGAAGCTGTCAGCTTCACTGGTATAAATGAAGTTGGAACAAGGGAAGATTGCCAAGCACAGGCTGCTCCAAAGGACCATAAGCAACTGCAGCCACCAAGGGGCAGTGGAGTGAGCTTCAAAAGAGTATTCTGGGCACACCCCAGCACTCTCCAAAACTCTGGGGCCCTGTAGAAAACAGAAGTCCTGTTGAACATGGTGGTGGTATAGTGACCATAACACTTTACCTTGTACAAGCAGTCGAGGTCTGGGCCACTTCAAGTGTTTTTAACTCTTCTGAAGATGTATAATATTTATTTCTATTTAGAATTAGACTGCTTCCCTTTTTCCACTGCTGGATCCTGTTGCCAGTTTGGCCTGCTAACCAGAAGAGACCATTGTCAATTTTCTATTCCTCATATACTTTCCAAAATTTTCCCTTTATATCTGTTTTTTAAAATATATTTTCTCTCAGTGAGAAAGAACAAATTGATAGGCAGACTCATCTTAAAATCATGTTTTCCAATTGTTTAATAATTCCTGTAGTTACTAATAGCCTTCCTTTGAATGTGGATACCAAAACCAGAGATAGAATGCCAGGTATGTTATGCTAAAAGCCAAATGCAAGTCAAAAAGCTTCCCAAACGCTGCATTATCCACCTGCCTATGCATCTAAAGATCACATTAAACCTTTCTCCACTGCAGTGCTCTGGGAACTTCTGATTCACCACAAGCTCAATTTTTTGGTCCCACTCTTACCACCACTTCCATATTCCTTCCATTTCTGTCTGTACATAAGCCAGAGTTCCATATTTCTGGATATCTGACTTCTCTAAATTCAGTGATTCAAATCACTTGGATCACTCTTCCACTCTCGGTCTTTCTCTTATTTTTTTCCAAATTTATCAGTAAGAAATCATATGCCTGTGGCCAGAGCATTTTCTCTCAGTATACAAATCCGCATCAAAATTCAAAAAAAAATCCACCAGGATTCCTGGTATGTAATACAGGAATATGTGGTTTCATGTGCATTGTGAAGCATTAACAGAAAAGTAACAGATTTCTAGAAATATTTATATCTTTCTTTTCAAAAAAGTGATGGCTGATTTTAGGTTTCCACTGCTTCAATGGTTTTTAGAAAAGCACAATTGGAAATCAAGGCTATAAATTACAGGAGTGGAGAGCTGGTAGAGCACTAACAAAAATAAGACAAAAGCTTTGAGTGACCTGGAGGAAGGAAGCAAAACCACTGGAAAATGTTAAAAAGAACTGAAGCATATCTTAAAACAATTGGAGAAATTACCCGGAAGTAACAGACAAGCTGAGTTACAAGGAGGAAGAGCACGTGTTAGGAAGTCACATCCTCAGATAAATGGAAATGGAGGATAACTAAACAGCTGCATGAACTTACCACATTTCTACAGTTGTTTAAAAAACCTACGCAGAGATGAGTGGTTTCATGTTAGTGTACACATTTAGCCAGGATACAAAAGGATTGAGTATTCATACAACTACACATTACACATCTACTCAGGTCTGCCATGTGTCTGCATTGGTACTTCACTTTTCATACGCCTATTCTCCTGACAGCGGTGTGATGACAAGATGTAGCAAATTCATGCATGTTTAACACCTTTGTGTGCATGTGCACAGCCACACAGTCATCCAAGACTGGACAGGAGAGGTCTGACTGACTTCAGCTAAGTAAAACCTCTGTGGTGAATTGAATTCTTTCTTTAGAGAGTTCTGAATAAGCAGTCATTATGTCATATACTATTTTTGTTTTGTTTTTTAATGGGCAGTAAAATTACACCCATATACCTAAAACATCCTTGAAAAAAGAACTGTATCACCATCATCATCATCATTTCCACATGCAAGATGGTACATTTTTGGTGGTCTCACCCTACACTTCTTCAACCAGTAAATATTTTCCAGATACATAAGATTATGAGTGATTTAATGGAAGGCATATAGTGAGGTCTGTATCTGTCAATTGTCTCATCACTTTGCAAGTCCTGAGGGTATTCGGGAGCATCTCAAAGAGTCCCTTAATAAAATAAAGTCACAATGAAAGAAATATAAGCAAAGTATCATAAAAAGAATTAACAGCTAGTGCTGGTAGATATGCACTAAAAGTGAGGCAAATGCAACATTAGGGAGAAAAGATTACTGTAATATTTAAATCTATATTTGCAGCTATTTTTAAAGCCTTTAAATTCTGGAAAACTCATTATTCACCCATTTACACACAGATGTTGACTTCAGATTGCATTTGTTTTTGTGGGATCTTCTTAGTCCCCCAAAAAAGAGAAATTTACAATATTCACCTTAAAATGCCTATAGAATGTATGTAACAGCATTTTGATGATCAGGTTGAATTTTGAAACAGTATAGTTATAATGTTTCTATTTCTGTGTCTGTTCCAAGAGACCATGATCAAGCCTATGATGGATTCAATATTTGTTTAATGTAGAAACTTCAACAATGAAATGAACTGCTTGGTTTGTTCAAAAGGAAATACTAGCCATTTCTGAATCTGCATTACACAGCTCCTTCAGTTTTCTGACCTTTCCTTGTAGTGACAAGGAAAACCCCTTCCTTCCATGTATTTATTGAGTAAACTAAGCAGCAGGATTTCTCATCAGATAAAATGGCAGCTGCAACCATCTTCAAACACTTCCCAGAGCTCTCCCTTTGTTTTTTTTAAGAAAGATTTTAATCACTCCACTAAAATCAGAGCTCTTATATTGTTGATTTTCTGCCTGGATTAAAATTTGTCCTTTCCATGCATGCCACATTAAGGACTTGCCCTTGTATGGCATTTAGATTCACAGATTAACAATATTTCATTAGAGCCACATTTCTTACTTACTGATTTATCAGTATTTCAGAGGACTTCAGTACCTATATTGGTTTTAATCCTTTTGCTTCAAATGAAATTTTTATAGAAAATAATTTACATAAATAGATTCCAGTATTAGATTACTAAACTCCAGAAGCTTTCACCAAAAAGAAAAAAAAAAAAAAATTGTCCTGAGTTGTCTAAGAGTGAATAGAGAAAAACTCTTTCTACAGACCAGATATGAAGCCCCTCCTCTGTGAAATCTGCAAAAATGTGTAAATAAACGTGATGTATTAAAAGCCAGGAAGGAATATTGCCTCCGTTTTCAGAGAGAACAGGGCTTGAGAACGTGGCACATAAAAGCCATTGCCTAGCTTAGAGTTTGTTGCCTAGCTCATGGTTTATCCCTGCCTATCCCTCAGACTTCCAGCTTGATTTACTCCTGGCTTTATCAACATTAAACCCAGCAAGCAAGAACTTGGAAATTTACTTTGTAAAAGAAATTAGAACTAAAGGGTGGCATGAGAAAGCGAAGTGCTTCTAAAGTAGGAAAACTACTCCAATTAAAAAAAAAATAAAATAAAAAAAAAAAAGAAAGCCCCAAATACTTAAAAAAATAGGGACAACAGAAAATTATGCCTGGGTTAGTTTCCTGTAAGGCCAGGAAGGCAGGTCCGGCGCTCACCCTGTGGCAGGTGCCGC
Source organism: Corvus cornix cornix (assembly GCF_000738735.6). Classification (NCBI taxonomy): domain Eukaryota; kingdom Metazoa; phylum Chordata; class Aves; order Passeriformes; family Corvidae; genus Corvus; species Corvus cornix. Next base: position 101,070,947 of record NC_046333.1, on the reverse strand, counting down.
AGCACCGCTGACGGCGGCTCCCTGAAGCGCCAGGAACCGACGAGGAGCGCACAGGCGCCTCCCGGCTTGGATGTCGCTTTCTCTTGGTTGTTTCACTGACTGAAACAACCAAGAAACTGAGAGACAACTGAGAAACTGTTGGACTCTTGAGTAGGAAACGCTTTCGCCATCAGTGTTAGCTTTGGCTGTCTGGCAGCAGGATAGCTCTCCTTTGGTGCTGCAGGTCAAAATGTCCTTCCAGCACGTTTACACACCCGCTGGGCACTGCCTCCAGTGTGAGAGAGTCCTACAAAGGCGACCAGTTCGAGCCTTGTTTCCTATTCTCATCCACCCGTAAAGCTCCACGGGGTTCCCTCTGCCTCCTGATAGTGGGTTTCTGGGATACAAACCCCCGAACAGCAGTTCTTCCCTGAGGACACGTTCCCCCCTGCAGGCACACGGCGGCTGCTGACCGCCCTCGCCTCCCCAACAGCGGGGAAGGAGCTGAGGCTGCGACCCTCCCGTCTGATGCATTCCCTTGGCCCTCAGTCACTGCGCTCTCCGCAGTCTCACAGAGAAGCCCTTCCCCGCCAATGCCGCCGACAGATCCAGGCGCTCCCCGCGCTGTGGCGGCCGCGCAGGGCACTCGCACCCTCTGCTGGTGCTCCGCGGGGCCCCGCGGGCGAACTGGGAAGCTATTAAATAGATTTATCTGACCCTCATCCTTACCCCTAGCTGTCATACACTGACTGGCTGGACGGATAAACAACCAATTTTAAGGAAATGGATCAATAAATGAAATTTAATACGTCTTTCTAAGATATCTCCATTTAAAACCACTTTTATTTAAAGTGTGTTTTTATTTTAAGGTCAAAAGGAAAGAAACTATTCAACACCTAATGTGGAAACAACATCCGGTTTCAAAGACATGGAAAAAGTTTATTTCAATTACAGTTTCTAATTTTTTTTTAATAAATAAACTTTATAAGTATTTCCACTAGTATATTTTACCATGACGATTTTAAGTTAGCTTTGTTACTTCCAGTTAACTCAGTAGGAGAAAACTACAGGAATAATATCCCAGGAAATTCCCCCTGCTCCAAGTGAAACATACTGCTATGGATCATAATCTATAGTAGTAAAGCCTATATAAAAAGATGCCCTCAAGAATTTCCTGCACGCTTTCTGGGACAAATCTTGGAACAGGTGGAAAAAAACAGTGAAATCAGCAGGGTCAAAAGCTTCTGCCCCATCTTTTTCTTTGTCAGAAACATCTGAGTCCTTCTCACAGCATGACTGCATGGCTGTAACCCAGAGAAAAATTCAGCAGAAGCAGAATCTGTAAATGGCAGCTCATATAGACTGACAAGCACTTTAACTGGGTTCATGAGTAAATATTTTGCATCCAAGAACACCCCAAGTACGGGCACCCTGACACGTAAGCAAACTTTCATTTATGGAATTCTCTGGTTGACAAACACAAGAATAAGAACATATTTTTTTTAACACTTCCACTTCAGAATGAACATTGATTCACACTCAGTAGGCTATCTTGTTACAATAACTGAATGCAAGAAAGAGTTTTAATATTTTTCTCAGCTGAAATGTATTTATATTTATTTCGAATGGTTATGTTACTTGTTGAACATTTCATGTGTAAGTCCCTGAAAAGCCACAGCATTTCACAAGTGACTATCACACCCCAAACTGGTTTTTACATTCTCTGAAAGTGAACCACGTTTAGAAGTATTTAATGTAAACCTTCAGAACTCACTGCAGTTTGTGCTATGATTGTGAAAGGCTCTGCACAAACATGAGGCTGTTGTCCTCTGTAGGTCATGGATTAGAAAGAGTTAAGAGGGTGAGAGTGGAATGGTCTCTACTGTCCCCTTAATTCAGCTCTAGCTGGACTCCAGGAAAAAGATGTTGCTGTTAAGGAAGACAGTCACGCTGATGGATAAATGTCTCCACGGACTTTCCTGTAGGGACACAGAGCCAGTTTTAAACACAGAATTTCTAGGCAAACCTTCATAAAGTGTCTGGTTCCAGAAGAAGACTTGAAAAATGACATCAAAGTCATTATATGTCCTCATTTTTCCTTTGCTGTGAACAGGTGCCTCTTTCAGCTTGCCTTTGATGCAGAAGAGTCAGAAAAAGGTTTTGTTTTTTGTATTATATTGCATTAGCACTGGTCTTGCCAGGAAGATGTCAATAGTCCAGAGACTGCTACTGACTGAACCAATAGAGTTATAAAGAGGTATTACTAATGCACCTCTCTCTGTGGCATCAAAGCATTTGTCTTTATGACCTAAATCACTTAAATCATCACAGCCAGGTCAGAATATCTACTATACTGTAAACCAAAAAAGTATTAATCTTTTGGGAAATTCTGTTTTACACAACTCCAAATCTCAGAACCTCTTGTGTTTTTCAATGAAAATTCAGGCTTTGTGTTTTTATTTTCTATTCTACTTATCAGTATTCCCAAGCTGAATGGGAAAAAACAGGATGTTTATACAATATTTGAGTATTTTAAAAAATAATAATCATCTCTACCGCTGCTTGAAAGATATTTCTCAGCCCCAGTTTTCAAAAGCGAAAGAAATCAGACACAGAAACCTGATTGAAATGTTTGTGTGTATAAATGTGTAATAATTTAAAAATCAAAAATAGCCACTATATTTTAAAAGTATTGAAAAGGATAATCATTGAATTCTATTATGTCAGTAAGCAACTCTGCCAACATGCAAAGTTGAATTTTTTTCCAGGTAAGAATATGAATATTTTCAAGTCTTCATCCATAGACATCTGTGTTTTCTGGTGCATAGCTTTATGATCTGTGCTCTCTATCATTAATAAATGAAAAATAAGTGATAGATGTTGAAAGCAGATAATAATGGTTGTTTCATTTTACATTTCAGCCATTTGAGAAGCACTTGGTCATAGCTGATGTGAAACCACATCAAGCATTAAGGAACAGAATGTGTGTACTCAGGGAACACAGCTCTGTAATGCTGAAAATTAGTCTTTTGTCACGGTTATGGAGGTCAGCAATTTCCAAATCACAGAGGGCAGGGGAACTATGCTAATGCTCATCATTTCTAACACTCTTTTGCTGTAGCCACATTTAATTGACCATTTTGTTAACTGTACTTCTCAATGCAATTCTCTGGGTCATAAAACTGTCCACATGCACTATCAAGCCAAATGAGGCATCCTCATGTGCCCTTTAGTTCCAGTGAGTGCCTGTTTCCTCAGTGACCTCCCGACTCTCAGTTTGAGAGCATCCCAAGACCTACAGCACGGGCCATCATACAAAGCTGTGCTGCCTGTGAGAGTTCACAGGCTATAGCACAGGGCTGAGGCTGACTAAGCCAACATCTTCTTGTTCTCCTGCAGCACTGCAGAAATACAAACATGAAATACAAAACATCCTCAGTCAAAAAAAAAAAGAGTTAAGTTAATACCTTTTGCTGTGGCTGCTGCAAGAGACAGTCATTCCAAACAGGTTTGGTCTTGAAAACAGAGAAATTCAATCCATCACAAGGGCAGAAGAAACAGTTCAACCTGCACAAGAGCATCAATAGGATGGTAATGTGTCTACCTGCTGCTAGAATGAGGTTATGAGTATTTAAGTGATAATACAGAATACGAAAGGGAGTAGAAGACAGAAGGAAAGTTTTCCGATATCTATGCTTTTTAATACATAGTGGAGGAAACTGCAGCTCTTTTGAGGTTGTTTTTTTATAGAGATGGATCATTCCTGCATTTTTGGGGTGCTTTTTTTGTTTATTTTTCTGAGTAAGACCATTTATCTGTAGTGTTGAGTAATGGGAGACCTCTTACAAAACATAATGTTGTGTCAGCAGGTTCATGGCTCTATCAAATCAAAGATCAGTGGCAACAGAGCGTGATGGGAAAAGAAGTTTTCAAAAGAAACAAACCTTTGGATCATGTGACAAAGCCCTCCTGAAGCACACGAAATGGGTTTTTTTCAGGATAAAACTATGCAGGGAGATCCATTCAGGACCACAGAAATGCACTCCTGCTGCTAAGTGAAGGACAGACTGCAGGCTATAGCCTTAGTTTAGCTAAGCTCTATCTTTTCCATACCTTGTTTGCTGTCTTGGACCCAGTCATCAGCTCTGAACCAAAGCAACAGCTGCATCACTGGAGACTTTCTCTGGCCTTCAGCATTACCTCTCTTACGCAAGGCACATCTCTGAGCTCAGAGACCTTCTGTCTGTCTCAAAGCCCTTTGAACCTGGATATCTGAGCACATTCCTAACCAATTTTGGTTAGCTTTGGCTTTTTATTATTGACAGGTGAGCAACAAGCACTAAGAACAAATACTCAGGAACACAGGAACACGCAGTGTTTACTGAAATAATTCAGGGCATCTTCCACATGTATTCAGAGTTCAGAGAGTTGTCAGCAGTTGCAGCAAGACTGGAAACGAGAGGGTGGCCTTGAGAAAGGCAAAGTTTGGATGTACTTTCTCAGAAACAAGCAGGTACTGAGTGTATTTGGAGATTCGTGGCTAAAGTGGGTTGTCATGTTCTTACCCAATTCAAATACAACCATTATAGTGGATTTTAAATAACATAATGGCTTTTTTGGACATAGAGGCGTATGAAATATAGAATTGCTATTCTTGAAATTGCCCTTTACCCTCCCATCTCGGTCCTGTATATGAAACAGTAGTGCTCTGTTTCTAAGTTGGCTTCAAATCACTGGTGTGTTTCTCATTTATAAAATACTTTTTACAGCCTAATTGGGAGCAGTTTAATTCTCAGATTCTCAACTCCTTACTAGACCAGTTAAGATTCCAATTGACTGTAACGACTCAGAAAGAGGCTCTTTTGGAGCTTTTACAATATGTCATGTAAATTGGTGTTCAGGGACTTTAAAAAATGATTTATATTATATTTAACTAGAACATTATTCACATGATAGGAGCCCCATGACATAATGGACAGTAGACGCTTAGAAAATTGGTCACAGTTTATGGCCTCAAGGCCAATGAACCTTTTACCCTGGAAAATGGTCCACAGTGTAATGCATAAGCCCAATACTTTATCACCAGAAGCACCTAGAAATCTCAGATGCTCATGACTTGTCCAGCCATTGAATTCTTTCCCTACGCATTTATCAGTGTTCCTGAGTGTCCCACCTAATCATGTTGTAATTACGACATCATACTTATTCACCATTTCCCTGTGATGACTGGACAAACTGACTTCCTAGACAGGACGTACCTTCGGGGATCCATTCTAAAAGCCCTGTTAAACTTACTTATTTCTAAATTAAAATGTTCAAAAATTGTGAAGCTTTTCCTATAAATATAATTGCTACACAGTTTTCAGCTGCAGCTGTCCAGCAATACAGCATGAGTTACAGCTGGAAAAATATACAAACAGGTTTGATTTTTTAAACTATTTCTAAAATAAGTTCTTCACTACGCCCTGCACTTTGGCACTTGGATGATTCTTAGGAGATGCGTTACAGATAGAGGAACTTTTGCTGCATGAGTGAACTGCCCAGTAGGGAGAGGCAGAGCTTGTTCTGCAGAAACAATTAATACAGATAGCCTTTCTCTTGAAGGGCTTTTTGTCAGAAACAAAAATGGTGCCCGTAGGATTCAGGCATTTGAACTGAATGAGTCAAGATGCCAAGAGGTACCAGTGGCAGGATTTGGCAGGTTCTGCTGCTTTGAAGTGGCAGAACTGGACTTTTTCATTCCATTCCACTACTAATCAACTGGAAGGTTGTCATGGTCTCCAGTTTGTTGGTGCTGGATGGTGAGGTGCTGCGACCTTCCTAAAAGTGTCTCCAAGGCGAAGCTGCTCAGCAGGACCACCACACACTCATGCACGCATGTGCGCACACACACGGATAGCTCCTTAAGATGGGTCGACGGCAAAGATGCAGGTGGCTCCAGCTGCTCTGTCTCCTGAGGAGAACTCAGACAACCAGCTGTGGTAGTCAGCAACTCAAGTTTAGCATGTAACTTTGCAGTCATGGTGAGAACCCATGATTCCTTTGTTCTGCTGTTTGCATGTTTTCCCCTGATTTGTTAATGATTTTCTCTCCTTGCTTTATGTATGAGGTTGTGTATATTCATTTCCCAAGTTTAATATGTATCAGTTCTAGAAAGTTCTTTGTTCCTCGATGCCCCATTGGTTCCTTCCCTAAATCCCTCCTTTGTGTTATTTCCATTGGTTCCCTTGTGCTCAACCCTGCCTCCTGTCAAGTATCCCATTTGCTTTCCTATTCCCACTATAGAATCCCTGGAGCCTTGTCAGATCCTCGGCTCTCCATCTCCTCCCTCCATTGTCTCACCTCAATAAACCTTCTGCATAGAAAGAAGTCCCCTCTCTCTCCCTTCTTTGCCTCTGCCTGCGTGCCTCCACACCCTGTTCAGGGAGGGCCCCCTCGGGTGAGGAGCGCACCCCCGTCTGCCTGTGCCTTTGGGTGTGCCTGTGCCTGCCCTAGTGCAGGCGGGTTACGGCTCGACCTCCGGGCTCTCTTTGAGAGTGGTTTATTGCAGCCACACTGGTGAAGGGTTCCAGGGACAAAGACAAAAGACAATGGAGGGTCGAGGTTTAAGTACGGGAGCAGGGAGAGCATCAGGGACCAATGATCTGAGGGCATGAGGGCAGTACACAGGCAGGACTAGGGAATGGGAGCCAACGGGGAAGCCCTGGGGGAGTGGAGAGGGGCAAGGGCCAATGGGGGAACCTGGAGTGCAGAACTTTCTAGGGCAGAGACACATAAGGTAACAAAGGGGTAGGGTGGCCAACGGGCCAGCCAGGGAAGCAGAACTGGGGCACATTAACATAACAGAACAGAGCATCCTGGGGGAAGCCTCTTCTGTCACCCTAACCTGGGGAGGATCTTTTGGTACTAGGTACTGTCCCACCAGTGGACTCTCTTTGTCCCGTGTACCACAGGCCCACCAGCCACCACAGAAGGTTACATTAAAAAAACATCTTCATCTCTCACTCCTCCAATTCTCCACATCCACCATCTGTTTTGTCTCACTGGATTTTTAATTCTGTGGAGCAGGGTCTGTTAATACGTAGTAGTGGTTCCAGATCTTTGTAGAGGCTTCCAGCAGAACTTACACTACAATTCATGAACAATAAAATCAGTACATTTTCCTGGGAAATTTTCTTGACATTGCTAGTACTATAAACAAAAGCATTCTTTATCTAAACAAAAATGAATGTTTTGAATACCTGTGAGAAATAAAAATGAGATGTTATATATTTCCTGTTGTGGGAATTTCAACCCAATCCTCCTCCCCTCATGTTGATAGAAAGTCAGTCACCTATTAACTTTTTTGAAAGCAGATCTAGGTAATACATTTCTTTTATTTAAAAAAATGCTAATATCACAACATGCTGCGTGTGATCATTACAGTCACATAAGGCATCCCTAGTTCCAAGGAGGGAGGAATTACCTGCCAGAATTTTCCAATCACTTATTGTGGCAATTTTTTGTAGTATCAGTTAAAAAAAATATCTGAAAAGCAAGGAAGCATAACTTTGTAGTCCTTGGTCATAGTTCAAATGTGCAAGCATATAAATAAGCTTAGATTTCCTCTGTGCTTCAGATACTGGTAAAGCACATTTACCTGCTCTGTGGCACTCAGTGTGCCATCATTTTCTAAAGGAAACAGTCATGAATGCCTAGCAGTAGCTAGAAGCCAAGAAACTTTATAAACCACTCCATGCCAGACTTTCTAGCCTGGCAGCTTCTCTTTATGGCAGGTCAAAGACACAGAAAAACCTAAAACACCAGAGGCACTTTTGAAAAATTTGGTTCATGTAGTATACCATCAGATTCTGCTGTCCTACACCTCAAAATAAGAAAGGAGGAGTCAAGCTGATGGTGTGAAGCCCACCTTGCATTCAGTGTAAGGGCTCTAGGAGACAGCATCAGTGCTGCAAGAACAGTCATAGAAGACACCATATTAAACTTACTGCTCAGTGTTACCTTAAAGACTAGAAACAGAAGATTAGATTGATGCAATAGCAAAATGATGAGTTGTACCTAAGTGCAGTCTGATTTCAGAAAGCCCAAAGGGGCTACCATGCACAACAAAGTAAATGAAAAGTAAGGAAACATTGTTTAGTCCATTCTTTCAAAACAGATATCTTTGGAAAGAGGGTTGCTTATTTTACCACAGAAAGGGCAGAACTCAGAGTATATGTGTAGGAAAAATGCTGAAACTAACCTTTTCATGAAAGGTAGCTTTTTCTCACAAGCTGGTGAGCACCTTCTGTAGGGACAATTACCTTAAAGTGTATCATATTGATCTGCAATATACTTTGGAAATGTCAATATATACCTAGTCTTGCTGCCTACAGCATATGAGGAAGTGAAATAAAAATGAGTCTGGACTTAATGACATGTAACCATCTTGGATGAATAATGTATATATGGTCAATCCCCAATTCTCAGGAGACCATCAGCCTTACTTTAATGTTTGAGACAAGCAACTGTATGTTTTAGATTTATCACTTGAGTCCTAATGCACTTGCCAAAGGACATTAATATTTAAATATTGAAAAATATACTATCAGCAGAAAAATAGGCAGATTTACAGTTAGGGAGGTTTTCTTTGGTTAGCCTTTAACACATACCTCCTTTTTTTTGAGAGTTTGGGAAAACTGCTAGTCTTTTAATCTGATTCCATATTATGGAAGATATTTAACTTCCTCTTTTAAGCCAAGAAATATATACAGAAGCCAGTTTTAAGGTAGTTCTGATACAATCAAGGGTCCTGTATGATCTCCCCACTAAATTCTGGTATATGTATATAAGATTTGTTTTAGAAATACATGAACATGACAAACTTCTTTTGAAGTCATGAGACCTCAAAACATAGAAAAACAGAATAATCCAAATCAAGCAATAATTAGATTAGAATCTCTTACAACACATGTGTTACCAAATAAGCAATGATTTTTGTTATTCTTCCTGAATCATCCTGGAACCTGTTAAAAACGTAATGTACTTCCTACAGATTGGATTTGGCTCGCCTTTGTCTCTATTTCCTGACTAGTTAATGTGGTACTAGATGACATACTTGGGAAGCGAATTCCCACGTTATTGCCAGAACAGGTAGAGAGTGAGCAGCACAACTGTATTTGTCTCCTGGCTGCCTGGCAGACATTGATTGAGATTTTTTTAGGAGAGACTGTCATTGTTGGTAAAAATATTCAAATTGTGAACCTATTTTACATTTGGTAGTACATTAGGATACATTTGGTAGTACATTAGGATTCGTGGTAGAGACATTGTTTTCATTTGCTCCATTGCTCTCCAAAAACAGTAGAGAGATTGATTTCACCTTTAGAATATGAGTATAAATTGTTATGAGGTATTTCTTCATATTTGAATTTCATGTTAGAAAAATGTGTTCCACTATGCCATGAAGTAAAAAGAGATCGTTTTGTTTGTTTCCCAATGTGATGAGTATAGTTAATAAATACTTTTGGATAGCTGACTGTTCTGTTCATTAGAACCTGAATGTAAAGAAATACTGAGCAATAACAAACAATTTAGATCAACTTCAGTGCTGGCTCTAATAAATCAAGGTCTCAGAAAGTTTATAGATGAATTCTGTTCTCATGAGCTCAATAAGAAAATAGGTTTAACAGGTGGCAAACGCTCTTGCCCCACTGTTTTTCCAAAGGTGCTCTCAGAGGACCCATGAGCAGCAAACCTCACAGCAGATGTTGTTGTTAAGTAGCAACAGGTGGAGCGTGACTCCCGGCAACTGGCTAATCCCCCTTGAAATGACAGAGATGAAGGGATTGAGTGCACTCTCAGCAGGTTTGCAGATGACACCAAGCTGAGCAGTGCAGTTGGCACACCTGAAGGGCAGGATGGCATCCAGAGAGACCTGGACAAGCTCAAGAAGTGGGCCCAAGGGAATCTCATGAGGTTCAACAAGACCCAGTGCAAGCTGCTCTATCTAGGTCGGGGCAGCCTCCAGTATCCACACAGGCTGGGGGATGAACAGATTGAGAGCAGCCCTGCTGAGAAGGACTTGGGGGTGCTGGTGGGTAAGAGGATGATGCTGGACATTAGCCAGCAATGTGAGCTTGCAGCCCAGAAAACCAAACGTGTCCTGGGCTGCATCAAAATAATCAGCAGCAGCAGGCTGAGGGAGGGAATTCTGTCCCTCTTCTTCACTCTGGTGAGATCCCACCTGCAGTGCTGCATCCAGCTCTGGGGTCCCCAGCACAGGGAAGGATATTAAAGTGTTGGAGCAGGTCCAGAGGAGGCCACAAGATGGTAAGAGGGATGGAGCGCCTCTCCTATGAGGAAAGGCTGAGAGAATTGGGATTGTTCAGCCTGGAGAAGTGAAGGCTTCAGGATGACCTACTTGTGGCCTTCCAGTACCTGAAAGGTGCCTACAAGAAAGATGGGGGAAACTTTTTGCAAGGGCATGTAGTGACAGAAGAAGGGGGGGACGGATTCAAACTGAAAGGGAGTAGGTTTAGATTAGATATTAGGAAGAAATTTTTCACTGTGGGATGGTGAGGCACTGGAACAGGTTGCCCAGAGAAGCTGCAGATGCTCCATCCCTGAAAGTGTTCAAGACCAGGCTGGATGAGGCTTTGAGAAACCTGGTCTTGGGGAGGTGTCCCTTTGGAAGGTCTTGCTACCCATGGCAGGGGGTTGGAACTAGATGATCTTTAGGGCCCCTTCCAACCTAAACCATTCTATGAGTCTATGAAATTTCTTAGACATCATTAAGGGGCAGGTTTATCTAAATAATGTCTGTGGCACTATGCAGTAGTAAAATACTATCCAAAGTATATTAAAAGTATATACACATTAGACATATATGTGTGTGCGGATTTTATATAGTTTTTTTGAGCACAGCATAGTTTTTACAGTCTCCTTTGTCCAGAAGAGAGAGATTGAAGACATCCTTCAGAATTCTTCCAAGGCAGTGAACCAAGCCTGTAGAATAAGATGAACATAGATGGGCTATTACTACATAGAACCTGGTCCATTATTGCATTTAGATGTTAGTATTCACTAAGATTTTAGGTCATTCACCAAGTCACAAGTGATCTCTGTCACTTACCTTTTCAAGGGAAATACTTCCATTTTAAACCGATATTTTATTTTCAAGCTGTCCTTTTAAAAATTATCTACTTCATAAAGACTCTAGATCAGTTTTCTGAGATTTAACAAGAACATATTCACTACTGAGCCTTTCCTAATAACTTTTATGCTACAAATTACTAAAATGGCTGAAGCCTCCTTTCAAATGTTGAAATACAGAAGTGCAGAGCTATAAAAATTTATTCCGTAATAATTCTGCACTGCAAGAATATTTAAATCAATCTAAAATTGATGGGGGAAACTTTCATCCATTAATGTTTAACTTACACCACGTCTTTTGGGAAGAGATGAATATCCACTGGAAGAAAGATGAGGCAATGATTTATTTTATAGCCATTCAAGTTTAAAGACTTTTAAAGATGCATTCTGAAACCCAAAGATTTAGTTACAGGAAAGAGGAATGTCTGCAGTCATCTGTAAGCAAATCTTAGATGGAACTGCAGAGTTATTTTATAAAATAAGCTGAGTAAAGGACAACTGACGATTTTTATAAAATATTTTTCTAGAAAAGATCCAGTTAATAATAAAATTTAAGAATTATAGAAAACTGAGTTTGAAAGGGAAGGTTAAGGTTATCCTGGGAGTTTATAGAGTCACAGAATCATAGAACCATGAAATGGTTTGGGTTGGAAGGGACCATAAAGGTCATTTAATTCCAACTCCCCTGCTGTAGGCAGGGACACCTTCCACTAGACCAGGTTTCTCAGAGCCCCATCCAGCCTGGCCTTGAACACTTCCACTGATGTGGCATCCATAGCTTCTCTGAGCAACCTGTTCCAGTGCCTCTCAGAGTACAGAGTCCCTTCCTAATAGTCAATCTAAATCTACCCACTTTCAGTTTAAAACTCCTACTCCTTGATACATCCCTATACTCCCTGATAAAGAGTCCCTTCTGTCTTGGCAGGTCTCTAGAACAGCCCCTCATCCAGCTAAAATAGTAGGAGTTAGGCTCCTAAATAGGCTTTAAGCCAAACATTTCCAACATTTAGACTTTTTGCAGCTGAAATTGATCTCAGTATCATAAAACACATCCTTTACTCCATGTAAATCTTGCTAGCCCAAGAGTTAATAACTTTCTTCATTGCTCAAAGTTTGGAAGAGGGAGAGAAGGGAATTAGACAGGTTTATTGATGACTAAAGAAAAAGTTTTAAAGAAACATAACTCTTCACTCATACTTAGTGTTATTTTTAGACTTACAAGAATAAAAAAACACTTTTCACACAGTCCAGATCTCAAGACTATAGTTAAATAAGCATAGTTATACAGACACAGATCTTTTAAATAAGTTAGCTGTGTTCCTAACTTGTGAAGTCTCCTGGGGGTTCTTTTTCAGTTCTCAGGAACGTAATGGATGCGTTAATGACACTCTCATGTAGCTTGGCTGTATTTCCCTTTATTAAAGTTATATCATCCAATTTAGGCACAATTCACTCTAAATCCCAAACTTCAAGCTCTACAAAAGGTTAAAAAATGTATTTAGAATAATGAAATCCAAATTACATAGTTTCTCAAAGCCAGTGTGCTTGTAAAATGAACCCTCTCACTGCAGCAGGGATAAGTGAAGCTTAAAATGACATTATAAAGAAAATGCATTTTTGCCCTGTATGGGTCAACTATTTTGTAAAATATTCCCTCTCTTCTGAAGAGAGATGGAAACCTGCTGTTTCTGTGAAAAACATGAGTGATTTCACCTAGGACAGTACAAGATGGGGCCAGTGAGGGAAAGACCATATGAACTTTCAAGTCCAGTATGGCACCATCCGAGTAATTCCCAAGTCACCAGAGAATTGACTGCAAGGAAAGGAGATGAAATGAGACACAATAGTTACAGGACTTAATGCTGTTGAAATTAAAATCAATGGAAGAATGTCTTAAATTTCCTTTTTTTTTTTTTTTCTATTTCCTATTAGTAATTGTTTGTGCTACTTTTGTCTTATGAAACCCTCCTTTGTGTTTAGGTTGGCCAGTCACCAGGCTTTTATTTTGGTGACTCTCCAGTTGGAGACTTGGTTCTTGTTTGAGATCCAAATCATGGCTGCCACATTTTGAACAGAATCAGAGGTCTTTCTGTCTTCCTGTGTGTTTTTTAAGCAGTTAACTTATAGTTAGAACTTTCTGGTATGTTTCCTTAAAGTGCATGAGAGAGGTGGGGTCTAGATAAATTTTGCATGCGGTAGAACAAGCAAAGAAAAATTTTAACATGGAAACAAGCAAATATATGTATGTAAAATTATCAGGGGAAAATGTAACTTTATCAGGGGAAAATAACCTTACCTGAAACAAAGGTAATGAATGAAAAAAGAAATTTAAAAAATCTACCAAAAATTTCTAGAGGAATCAGCAAACCAGTAAATTGGACATGAATCTGTAATGAAATAAGGTAAGAGAAAATTAGTTGTGTCTGCTCTGTATAGAGGATTCTTGTGATCTACACATTTAATCTTTGCCCCTCTCTGTCATGCTTTCTTTCTGAATCTGGCAAATAATTTTCAGAACTAAATGGTTCTTTAATAAAAAAAAAACCAACAGAAATTTGTACAGAATTACAAAAATTTTAAAAAGGCAATAGGATAGAATTTTTTAACATTGAAAACAAAATCAAGTAGGAAGGTTTATATAATATGACTAAAGAAGAGCACAGGAAAGAAAAACAAATGCAATTAGGCTTTCTGAGTGTAAATTACTAGGATGTAAAAAGAATACTGGCTGTCTTTGAGGAGAACCGTTTATTCCATGAAGTGTAAGTAAGAATAATTAGAAATTAGGATGGAGAAAAACGGGGGGCAATGCTTTTGACAAGAAGCTGTCCAAAGGTGTGAAAGCCTCCCCAAAGCAACACCGGCATCCCACCCCCTTAACCTGTACATTTGCCCTGGACAAAGCAATTGAAATTGAAAGAACAGCCTTGCTGTTTCAGGGGAAAAGTATCTGCCAAGGAGAGTGTTGAGGAGAGTAAACTTCTTATCCTGTCTCAATAGCCCAAGCACAAGAAGACTGTCCACAGACTAGGAAATCCGTATCCAGGGCAGCAGAAGGCGGTGCACATGGAAAAGAAGAACTTCATGAGGCAGATCTAGTACCTTCCATGCCTGATATTCTAGGACTCCAAGTCTGAAGTACCCATTACTAGACTGAGGACTGTGGATTGACTGTCCCTTCTGTTTTGGGCCATGCATATTCTTATCATTGGTCTAGACAGAAATTTAAATTTGTATGAAATATCTTTTTCAATAAGATTTTGAAAACGTTGTCCTGAGGACTGTATCAATGGTTAAGCAGTACCTTGCAGCTAACATTTTCAGCAGCATAACAGCATTTGTTTAACCTATTGTTTAAGTAGAGGGGGGGAGGGGTAGGTTCTACATCTGTATTTTTATCAGATATATGCTTATTGGAAGTTTTAAAGCAAGCCATTTTGGCTATGGCTAATGGACTTTTAAATAACTTCTAATGCTAGCTTGAAGCAAAGCACCCTTCTTCAAATACACATATACTGTTTTTTAAGTGACTAACACTGATTTAAATGGTGATATGAAAATAACAATCTAATACTCAGTATGAGTTAATAGCAGTGAAAACAATGTTAGCTAAAATTCATCACAGCAGCTCAGCAAGACGCCTGTGATGACTACAGAACTACACTCAATTACATCCTGACTGATAAGTCGCCTTACAGTGAACTTGGTTTTATATGTTTTCATAGTTAGTTGCCCTCCATTAAAAAAAAAGTCATCAAATTATAGGTGATAGAGCACCCCAGAGCAGAATGAACATTATGACACCACAAGCAAATTTTATCTAAATATCATAAAGTATCAAAGTGATTTCAGTAGAACTACTTCATCTGTTTGTATGTCCATATGCTCACAAGTTAATGGAGGAGTTATAAGCACAATATCCTTTGGTTTAGTGCATCTTCCAAAAAGCTTTAATTGTGAGGGCGCCGGTCCTTGAAAGCAACTTGAACATTTATTCCCTTCCAGTCTCCTTCATTCCATTATATTTTAAGTACATATGTGATTTTCATGAACAGTCTTATTGCATGGGTCAGGTTAATCAAAGACTGCCACATTAATGATTAAGTCAAGCATTATTACTGGCAGGTATTTTAATCTTTTTCTAATTGGTTTTAACTGATAAATGACAAGCCTACTCAAAGAGCTTTTATATGTTTTTGCTATGATTTTTATCCAACTCTGCTGTCTTTCCAAGTGTCATTGGCTATTAACAATAGCCTCTACACAGAGAACTGTAAAGGGCAGTTAGTGATTCACTTTAAAATATTTTCTTTTCTTTTACCAAGAAGAGATGTAATCATCCAAATAATTGTATTTATATTGCCTCTAAATCTGCTATTTATGAAATAATTTTATGTTAAGGGATTTTCATTGGGTTTTCATCCATTTTAAAAGAGGTAAAAGCTGAATTAATTCATAGATCTGGCTTTAGTTCAGTAGTAAAAGCCAAAAGAGTCCAGTTACAGAGTACTTATCCAACTCATTGGAGAAAGTGACTGAAGGCAGAAAGAAAAAGGTCTAGCTCTTTCTGACATTTGATACAATTTCATTTTTGAGAATTGGAAGCAAAAGCCAGGCTGCAGTGAGACATATTTTTATACCATATAAATATAATTGTCCTGCAGTAAAATCCTGTGGATAATACTTTGGCTTGTTCATAAATACGACACCATGTTGTAAAGCTGCATTCATTAGCTTCACACCACTTTAAAAGCACACCAGGTGCTTTCACCAATAGTAAAAAAGACATTCTTACACATTAGATAATGGCATAGCCTCCAAGAGGAATGAAGAACAGCTTTAACAAAATAGTAAATTAAAAAAAAAGACCATTGAAAAAAAAATCTGTTCATGCATTCATGATATGAACCTGCCTCAGAGAGCTTTCTGACAAATAATTGAAAGAAATTGAAATACAAACACACTAACAAAAGAGTTTAATTTCATACAAATGGGGTTTCTTAAGTGGCTGATTCACTGACCCTGTACAACAGGCAGCCTCACAAGTAATCTTTTGCTTCTCTCTCTTTATTTTCCATTTTTGCAGTTTAGTTATCTTATAGTAATGTTGCAAGCTGTCATCCTCTTAAGAACCATGAAGGTCTCTAGAAAGAATTAATATATTCAAGTAAATGTACTGAGAAAGAAAGGAAAGATAGTATAATTTCAACAGCAGGCCTGCTAATGGGACATAATAGAGAGAAGAAATGCAATAAAAATATGGGAAAAGGAAAAATAGAGTGAACCACACCTGTAAAACTAGAGAAATAAGTGCACTTGATAAGGCAGACAAAATTCAGTCTGCAGGGAGAGCTAAAAAACAATAGAATGGAATAAAATGGAAGAGTTAATAGCACTTGGAATGCATTTGAAACTAATTAAAGGCAAAAGAGTAATGAACTGTGTTGAAAGCAAAAACTATTAAAATGTGAGGACATTACAAATGGCCTTCTGGAGCTGGCTATTTCATATTTGCAGTAATCACTCTGGCCAAAAAAAAAAAAAAGCTAGTTAAATGCACTCATTAAAAAGTTAACCTTTAGTGCAAACACAGGGCAGGACTGCAGAATGACATAAAAATACAGATTTGAGAAATTAAGCTAGAGAAATCCAATAAAATTTAGTAAATAATGGCAACCATTTGTGTTATGAAATAAGATCTCATCACCCAGAAAAAACACAGTAAAGGAAGATCCACTAGATCCACTCAGTATCCAACCTCAGGATAGCTGTTGGAATACAGAAAGGCATGTTAGGGATATTAGGGATTGCAGTATACCAGAACAACAACTGCAAAAAGAGACTAGGTTGTTTAGCCCAGAAAAATGAAGGCTGGCAGCAAACATGAAAAGAAAAAGGTGGTTTGAGGGATGTTAAATAGAGAACATAGATGTTAAAGACGGAAGATAATCATGTAAAGAAGAATTTTGTCTAAGAGAAAGTGGATAATAAGCAGCCCATGAAAATAGTTAAAGACTAGTATCTTCTTTTCATCAAAATTAAATCTTCTGGTAGGAGAAATGAGGAAAAGCAAAACCCAAATTCTGTTACAGTCACCACCAAAAGTTACATCTAAATTATAGTTCTTTTGTCCTTCTTCTGACATTTAGATATTTACCAGGAAAGGTCAGTGTTAGCATATTAATTCTATAATCCTATTGAAATTCCTAGCATAAGACGTTATTGCACTTAATTTTAAACCTCTGCAGTAGGAGTTTCCTTATCAGCTAGTTGTCTAATTTCATTATTAATGAAGAGAAATACAAAATCCTGGAACAAGATATATCTGGTCAATTTGTGTGAGACAGTTTTCCCCCTCAAAATTGTTATTCCTTTCTCTTCTCTGAGAAGTGTCCAGGTAAGTAGATAAGATATTATCTAGAGTGTAGAAATGTGTATTTGATCCACGGCAGGTACTGTAAGGAACAAAGGACTAAAATGGAAGAACTGTCTAGTCATTTTCAGGGCACCACAAGAAAATTCAGGAAAGATAAACAGAGAAAAAAGTAATTCCTTGTAAAGAATCTGTTTCCCTCTTTGTCAAAGTATCTGCTTTTACAGCTGGAGAAGGATGCATATTGTTGTCATTTTACACACTAAGATACTGAACTTGGAAGCATATTGTGCCACCTCTATGACAGGGTGCAAGAGAAAGATGTGAACAAGTGACTGAAGGCTGGTTTCCACAAATCTCACGACTTCGTTTTCCTTGCTACATTTCCAGACTTAGTGTCTTTGTCACTAGCGCAAAGACTTCATCATGGCTTTTATAGCAAATTTTTATCACTAACTTTTAAGAAGCTTGAAACAAACCTTTCTGTGCCAGAAACTGCTCAGCTGATTTAATTTCAAAGAATTCAGAACAAACACAGAACAATATCTTCAACATGCAAGGTGCTGTCAGGAGGTAGCACTTGTTCACCACTTAAGTGAGAAAAATATTATTTTAAATGAACACAGTCTCTTTAGTTTGATAGTTCTTGTTTCCTGGGATGGATCGAGGGACTAGAATCCCCATATGGAAAATTCATTTGACCCCAAAGATTTTCCTAGGAAAAATGATCTCCCAAGTGTATGTGTGAAGATTCCAAAAGCACATTTGCAAATGTTAGCCTAAAAAGTCAAAGTCAAAGAAATTAAAGCAATGTGGTTAAAACTTCCTCTTCAACTAGTTTGAGACAACCCCAGTAGACTGCAAAAGATTCCATGGGCAGTGTTAAAGCAATCAGGGTTAAAACAAACCCAGAAACTATTTAGTTTGACAATATTTCCTAACCAGCTTAATGGGTTCGTGTAGAGGGGATATTGGCTTTTGACATGCAAGCATTTGCCGAGCCGGTTTGTCATCCTCCCATATTGCACGGGCAGATTTCAGCTAGCACTGCGTGCTTCAGCACTGCCAGGTCCCACTGCTCTGGTGGCAGCAATGGATTTAAAGACAATAAGCTCAAAAGACTGGAAAGAAGACCAGTGACCCTGATGTGTCTGAAACTATTTCAACACAGTGCTACAAAATACTGTCCCACAGGGAGAGAAGAAATGCTCACACAACAGAGCTACATTAAGTGAATCATGTACTCCAAGACTCCAAGTCAATTTGCTGAAATAAAGGGTTACCATGCTTCCTCAGGAACACCTTGAGATTATTTTAGTGCACATTAATGCTTGAGGACGTAACTATTTTTTGCCTGTGTACTACACTAGACAGCCTTGATTTGGTCAATGGCCCCTGGTACAACTGCAGTATAAGTGTCACATGAATCATCACATTTTACAGTGACATATCAGCTAGTGGCAAAGAAAGAAGGAGTCAAGTTCGAAGTCTGCCTGTGGGACACCCTTTTGAGTCTCTGCATAAAAGACCATAAGCACTGTGATTCACACAAGCCTTGGTAGTAAACAAAGGGCTTCCTTTGGTACTTCCAAATTCTGAGTTAATTCAAAGCTTATTTCAAGGCAGCTGCAGCTGAGGAAGGAAGTGCTGACACTGATAAGCAGTGCTGATGGAAAAAAATACATCCTAAAATGGAATTTGAAGCAAAGGACCTTTTTCTTCACTCGACTGCTGCAAAGAAACTTAGAACTAAGTATATGCAAACCTAATGGGCTTTGCAGAGATTTAGAACTACCAAAAAGTCAAGCAACTCGGGAGGTATGAATCCATCAGAAACAAAAGATTTTCTGCATGTCCTCTCCCCCTGTTTTCTATTGCCATTTTCAAGATTATATATACTACATCCTTATTAACACATACATATGCATACATTTCAATATTTAAATTGTAATATTTCAGCCATTTGCTAAGTAAGCTTGGATTCTATTCCATCTCACATCCTACACCTTTGACAGAGCAAAGCTTCTTACGAAAGCACAAGACATAATAAGGAAGTTGACATTCTTTTTGTTTTCTAATTCCTGAACAGGTAACTAGGATGCATTTCTTTTAATCAGCATACAAGTCTTAGGTGCTGCTAATTGCAGAATAGCACAAAACAGAAAGTACTAAGAGATCCATGATGATTCTCAGTGTACCTTCCAGGGGATTTTCTTGGATTATTTTCCTGGATGAAACCCTGTAAATTGTATCCAGGGTGTTCTTAGTGTTTCCTTACATGTCATAGCCTAATCGGATCAGTAGGTAAGCCCAGTAACTCCTACCTGTTACCACACATTCTGGCATGCCTGGGGTTATAGTGCACAGACCCCGTAAATGCAATTTGTTCAGGAAAACCTCAGAGTTCCAACATAACTGCACACCACGCACTCTCTTGGAAGCACTGGACTTACTGTGCTCCCGCTGCCTGAGCATGCACTACGTGTCACTGGAGGATCAGATTTACCACATCTGCAGGCCACCTGTGCTGTGCAAACACAATGAGCTAAAAAGAAATAATAGAAAGTTTATTTCTTAGCCATTTAACCCATGCTTGTGATACTGATGTCCACAAGATTATGCTTGGCAAATATTTTCAATGTGCTGGGAAAGGGGGAAAGTTTAGGTGATAACACACCTTCTCCTGAGGATAGTATAATGTATTGACAGAGGGTAAAAAAAGAGTTAAGGCCTCATTAACACTTCTCAAATGAAGGGCCTTTGTTTTCCATAAAACTCACCATCTCAAAGTGTGTCACACAGATGAAGTTACAGTATGGAAAAAATACAAGGTTTACAAGATTTTAAAGACAAGTTCACAAGCACAAGGAATTAATCTATACTTAGGAATTAAGTTGCAAGCAGCAGTTACACCCCTAGCACCTCTGCAGGTGGAAATGAGAGCAGAGATGCCAATGCTACCTGTCCTGCCCCGTGTGGCTCCTGGGGAACAGCGCCTCGGGCTGCTGCTCAGAGATTGCAGTGAGGAGACCAAACCACCCTCCTCCACTCCTCAGGGAGCCTCCAAAACTGGGGCTGCTGAGGTCCACAACGTTCCTTGGCTAAACCAAATACACACACCCCTCCTTAAATATGTCATCTTCCATACCTGTTTGTGTATTTTTCTCTCTATTATAGCACCTGTCTCTCTTTTTGTTACAGCACAACAGCTACCAGAAGGCACGATTTTTATGCACTCCTGTGGTTAGGGAGACTGTACTGACCATCAACTGAAGCCCCAAATCAGTTGCCATTTGTAAGTCACATAATGAAAGAACAGGCCCTGACAGTTAAGCATAGCAGGCCTCAGTATCATACTCATGAATAGCCTAAATGTAGAAAATATTTCTATTAGTCACATGTTTCTGAAAAATTATGTCAGTTATTTAGACTTCAGCTGATTTCATAAAATTCTCCTTAATTGAATGTCTTTTGTTCTTTGTTAAGCATTAAGGCCATGATGTAATTTTGTCCCATGCAAAAATAATTTCTTTTTTTGTAAGAATTTCAGCTTTACTATTTTGCTAATTACTTTCAGTTGAGGAAGCCGAGCCTTTTAGTAGAGAACATGTACATATTGCCAAAGGTAGTTCAGGAGTTCACTAGCAGATAGGCACAGGTATAGAGCACACAACAGCTAAAATTACATTTTTAAAGGGCAACACAGAGTAATTTTTTAGACTTTCTGAGGCTCCCTCATCTCCTAAAAGTTCAAGTTTAAGGGACTGAAGTGGTCTTCATTGGTCGGCGATTGAATCTCGGACCCAGAGCGGCAGGGAATCTGAATCGTTTATTCAAAGGAGTGAGTTGGTTTTACACACCTTTCCAAGGCACAGCATTTCCTTACATGGCGTGACCTATCCCATGTTGCCACATCAGCAACACACTTCATAGGATCTGCCCTGTGACACCTCCTCCCCCCAGGGCCCAGAGGAGACAAGCCTCTCTGTGCTGCCATGTGCTCCTTTGTGCTGCCATGTGCCTCTGCAGGCAGCTTTTACAGCTCACAACCCAAGTCTCTCTTATAATTCCCCATAGTAGTCTAGTCATTTTTTTGAGAAGATTGCGAAAACAACTATGGCTAAATTCCCAGGAGCTGTTACATGTGAAAAGCTAGACTTGACAATACCTTCTGAGTTCTCTGTAATTCTTTATTTATCTGCAAGTCAAACCACCACTGCATCAACAAGCAAATGCTGCACATTTTTCAACATTTAAGAACAATAAGGGGAAATAGAAAACAGGATTCATTGCACTACTTCTCAAGAGGCTTCCATGGTACAGTGAGAAAAAACGTCAAAGTGTGGTCAAAAATCCTATTTCTTGTGAAAGCTGCGTTTTAACTTCCCAGTCTACATCTATGCTGTACTTCATCTGGTAGCCGCCAGGATGGACCTAAAAAACGACTTTCCCAAAACCCTGCTTCCAAGTTCTTATTTGCCCTGCAGCCAGCCTGGATCAATGTGGTCACAGGGTGTTTATTTTCCTTTCCTGAAGACAACACCACAACCTTTCAAGAAATGGTGCTGGATTGTTTGTCTGCCTGGCATCTGTTTTCTAGTGCTGTCAGACACCAGCACAAAGGCACACAGGAAAGCAGCTCACTGGGCATGGAAAGCCACAGCCCAACCAGACTGGAAATAATCTGGCCTGAGCAAAGTGCAGGCGTGCTGGAGGCTTTACCTGTAAGTGAACCAGCTTGCTAAGAGATACCCCAACAGATAAGCAGTGCAGATAGTCTGCAGATTAGTTAGTTATAAGCCTTGTCCTCAGTATTAAAAACACTACTAATAGACACTGCAGATTTAAGCATACTGTATTACACCCAACTTTTTTATATGTTATCTTCATTCAAAGAACATGTGGACACAATTTGGAAATTGTTCTAAATCTAGAAAACCCTGAGAGGGTTGTGGTGTAGGAGGTATTTTGTTTCCAGAAATTACTGTAACTTCTTTCAGGCATATCCTGAGACATAATAGCAGTCATGTTAAAATGAAATTGTTTTAGCTCCAAAGGACAAAGGTTTATTTTTTGTATGAAAAGTGCAAGACACTTTGATAAAGCTGTTGAAAGAAATTAAAAGAGATTGAGTCCTGAAGTCTCTGCTCAAAGTTTTCCTGGATTTCATTATGTGTTGTGATACAGTAGTTCTCTAACAGATATTGACTTATTCCCAGTTTTCTTGAATATTACATATTTGAATGCATTTTTAATGTTGACTGCATTTTCTAATTTTGATTTTGAACAGTTCTATATGACCCCTAAACTATAGTTTAGGGATTTCCAATATAACACATTTGAGGAGAACAAGGAAAACTAGAATTAAACACAGTTTCATCAAAAAGTACTTCAATAATGTTATAAAAGAAAGCTCAGACTGGTCACCTACCTATCAATGAAATGTGGGTGGAACTGAGTTAGAACAGATTTTTTATAGCCAATTTTTACAAGGCTCATTTAGAAACCCCCATTTAATAAAACAAAACAGAAAAATATTTTCCAATTCAAACTACCTGGAACGTGTTCTGCAGAAGGCAAAGTATAATTATTCAAATACACATTTGGCCAGTTTACAGAGTTAACATCCAGTGCCATGAAAAGAGCCATGGAATTCTGATGAAGCTGAGAGACCTTGGTTTTAACACATCTCCTGAAACACACAGCACCTCCCACGGCAGCATGCTGCTCAGTGCAGGGCTGTGCAGGCTCAAAGGGAAGAAATCCGCCCCCCAAACCCACATGAATCACCCTCCCAGCACCATGCCTCATGGTGATTTGTCTTCACCTTGGTATATTCTGGGGTTTTTTTACAGCAATATCACAAAACAGAAGCTCCAAAACCTATCAGGCTAATGTTTATGTTTTGTGCTCACAGTAAATGACAAAAATCACAAATGGCTCATTCCCTTTCCTCATAGTATTATACCACATGAAGATCTCAACAGGATACTCCACTGAAAGGATATCCAGATCCCACTGGCAATATTGCTGCTTAACAGTAGCAGATAAATATTGACTTAAAAATTCAGTCAAATAAGCTCAGTTTTCCAATTCCCATGATTCTGCTTCTTTCTTTCTTTTTTCTTGCTTCTGTATCAGCCCTTCCTAATGCTGACACCTCTGTGCCCCCTCCTCCCGGAGCTTCCTTTCCTTCTTTCCTCTGCAGATGAAGTAGCAACCTCCTTCACCACCTCTACACACCACTGGGGGTTTCTCTTGGAATTAGTTCTGTTTGCTTTCCTCACACTCCTGCACCACCTTCCTGAATTTTTGTATCATCTCTTTTTAGAGAACAAAATTCTAGCAGCCTTTATGTTCAGCTAGGGCCAAGAGCTAGAGGAAGGCTCAACTACTTCTCCTTTCCCTTCCTTTTATTTACTCTGTGTGAGTCAGAAGCACAGAGCAGGCAGCTGTAAAACTGACTGAGGGACTACTGAGGGTTTGAAATCAAAAAATTTTAATAAATGAGACTTATTCAATCAAAGAAACCATAAGAAAAACAAATAATTTTATTTGAAAACAGTATTCAATATTCCCAATGATGGAGCAATAACAGTCCATCTCTGTTTTCTGAAACTAGGTATGAACATGTCAAATTTATCCACAAATTAGATAACTGAAGAAATATTTTTCATTATGTATGGAGGATATCACACTTTTAATGGAGAAAATAATTCCATTAACTACTCATCTTGTTTTCATCACACTGAATTTTTTACACATTATTCAGAATATTGTCAGACTAAAAATTCTGAGAGTGCAAGGGCATACTTCCATTTAAAAAATTATAATTACATCAAAAAATTTATTTCTCACCAATAAGGCTTTGTTTGAATGACATGCACCTCTTCAGCATAGCCTCCTTAGTTTAACACACATTAAGCAATATGAAAAAGGAAAAAATACTTTTGTCTATTAATCTCAAAAAGTTTTGGCTAGCCCTGCCTATTTTTTGTAATTTCTGTAGTACAAAACAAGTATAACAAACACTAATTTTTGCATTGTTATTCCTTTATTGTTATTATTTACATATGATCTATATTCAGATTTTATTTTCTCAGCTATTTTCTATCACCTTGGTAGCATTATTTTAGTTTGATGAAACAGTTTATTTATTGAGAACTGACATGGCAGTTTTGTAATATAGTCAAACATAGAGGGTTTTTGTTAAATAGCTGTAGTGACCTGGTCCAAATGTCTGCTATACCTGCATACCAGTGTGGAAGAAAAGGAAAAAATAAAGATTGTTTGTTTGTTTGCTTGTTTCTTAGAAGGAGTGCTAGCAGTTCATGAAAGAAATGTTTATATCTCATTGAATCTTGGATTGAATTGGAAACTATAATTATAATGCATAGAAAGTGTGACCTAATAGCTCCTATAAATTTAAAAAACCTCTTCCCAGATGACTTCAAATTTCTGATATAATTGTGAATTTCATGAAAGCAATAGTCTTTGTATATGACATAAAAGCTATGATATTCCTCGGGCTGGAATCAGGATCAAAAATTCATTATACATCACCTGATAGTCTCACAAATTTAGTTAAGTAAATTGATGAAAAGTCACCCATCCTGTGAGGCAGCTCTATGAAAAAGCAGTTCTTTGCTCTGTATGAAATCATTGTTACTTCGAACTTAGGTATGGCATTCAGACTGACGGCAAGAGAAAAATTCTCTTTCTAAGGCCAACATTGCCCCCTTGTGCTTCAAAGGAGCCAAGACATGTAACTTTCTGATTCAGGCGTTAGGAGGTTTGGCTTATCTACACACGAAGGTGTAGTGAATTTTACTCCTTTTTTTATTTTGCGTTCTTTGAATTTCCCGTTTAGAAATTTTAAAACAAAATTTCCTTCTCATAAATATTCATTCCCTTTCCAGATCACATATAGTCTCTGTCTTTAGAGACTGCTTGCACGGAAAAAGTTTTCACCACCTACGCTTTTCTATATCTCTAAGTTCCACTATCAAATGACCTATGTAAAGATACTGGAGAAACAACAGTGGGAATCCACATAGATGTTATATGAAAGTGAAAAGAAAAATATTCATCAAACTTCTTGGGATTTCACAGCTGAAAAAGAAAGGGCTGAATATTTTAGAAACAGTGTTTTAATACTGGACAATAATAGCTAAAGCTATTAGAAGAGAAATCTTGATTTTGTGCCTCTTTTAGTTTAACACATTAAGAAATTGGACTGCGCTCAAAGTCTCCAATATCAAGCATCACTCCACCAAAAAAAGTCTTTAAATATTTCAAAATACTCCAAAAAAAAATGTAGCTGGAGCTATTCTTAATAATAATAGCTACTAAATGTCAACTTTCCTGACCACTTTTTTCCAGTTTCTTCCTAGAGATGCCAGGAAATCTGTCCACAAACTTCCTAAGAAAGGGACCCTATCTCTTTTAACACTAGAAATAAAAAGCAAAAACCAGAATGTTCCTCTAGATTAACTAGACTGCAAAGGCAAATTAAAAGAGTGAAAACCCAATGAACCATAGAAAGCCATTTGCTTTCTCCTAAGAAGTTGATATACTCATCAACCCAATGTTGTTGGGTTATTTTTAATAAAACTCGATCATCGTCCTTGTGTGGATTTAAGTCAGCTAGCAACAGTAGGCTTCTCCAGGTCTGATCACAATTGTTTTAAACCTTCTCTATCTCAGACATTTTCAATTGGTGTAATTACTGGCATATTTTCATCTGCATAAATCGAAACACTAGGATCAAAATGTTTTGCACCAGCCCAAACCCAGATAGAGAATTTTATATTACAATACCTGGGAGAAATCTGAATCTTTATAACACATTTAAAATCTGGGCATTCTCCTAGGCATACAAAGATAAAGTTGACTTGCAGTCACTTTTGTAAATAAAAAAATCTAGCAACTCACCTAGAGTTCAACAGCAAATATTTTTCCTAAATCCACAAAGGGAAAGGAAGGGTCAAAATTGCTTTTACTGCCAATGTACTGATATTTTCTTTTCCTTGTCTATATTTGGTCATCCTCAAAGATGTGTAACATTCACAGCATATTAATATTGACAATTTGGATGGATAAAGTTGATCCAGTGAATAAGTACACAATAACTTTTTATTTTGGGAGTATGGTTTAATCCTGCTGCCTGAGCCATACCACTACACAGGTACACCTAAGTAATTACTTCTCCCCACTTCTTTAGTAATAACAGCTGCCAGTCCACTCTACCAATACTGTTCCTGCTTAGTTTCTCCTCTTTTGCTGCTTAGATTCTCCATAATATTATTGAAGCCTCTAAAGGCAGTGGTTGGATCTCAAAGGCTACTTTTAAATCACTTGAACATTACCAAGAAACTTTGAAAATCTTGCAATTAGTTCATACAGAAGACTGCAATCACAAAACTGACATTTATGTGAGCATGAAATTCAAGCTAAAATGGGTATTCCATAACCAAAACAAATTGGCTAACCACCTAATTTTAAATGTGGATTCTAAATTTTGCACATGTATCTAGTAGGTTCTATTGGTTCTCACTCACACAGCGTGCTTCAGCATGATTGCTATTTTTTAGCATACCTTATCAGAGAGTGACAGAACACCAATATACTGGAGATGAATGCACCCTACCTGAACACAGCATAGAGCACTAAGTTAACAGAGCCCAATGTTTTGTAAATTTGTACATTCTATTCTTAGACCCAGGGTTAGGTCAGAGTATCAGCTACGTTCCTTGTAAAGAACCGTACCGCTGAAGCTACAAAGCACCAAGTAAAGGACATCGTTTTAAAACAGAAGCAGACCAAAATTCTGAGCGTGATGTAATCAATGAGTTGTAAAAAATAAATGCATGAGAAAAATGGAAATTGATTCTTCCCGTCAATTAAGAAGCAACGGGGTAATGACGTGCACGCATGACCCTGTTCTTTCACTGCAGTAACAGAGTGATTACTACGATAAGATGCTGTGATATGGCATATTATGTTACAATACAATCCCTTAGTTTTGCCCTCTGACAACACTAAGTGGTGCACCTCGTGAGCTGAGGTGGACAGACCTGCACCAGTAAGCTGACAATTCAATAAAGATTACATCCTCAAAGCTGAAAGAAAGCTGGGATAGAGAAATGTCCTGAACAGCACTCACATCCAACCAGGGGGGGTGGCCAAACAGCACATCCCAAAACAGATTTTTTTGGCCTCTCTGACACAAAACTCCCATTCTGGGTGGAACAGAGAGGCAAGAGAGCAAGACTAAAACAAGCCCCAGCAGAATTCCAGCAGCTTTTTTCCATGTAGGATCATACCCCCGACTTTGGAACCCTGCTGCTGCTCCAGGAAGACTGCAGGGTGCTTGCCGCTCCATCAAAGCTGAGACAGGCAAAGTGCCAAAGCACAACAGGGAGTAATTTTTTTTTTTTTAATTTCCTCTCTAAAGCAAAAAATAAACACATTTTCTGACACCAGCTTTCAGCATGTACAAGGTTTGAAAACTTGCAGCTATCCTACTCTGCTTCCTTTTGCAGTGTATGTTGGTGTGCCTTGTCCTTGCACATCTGTTTGAATTTGAAGGAATTAAATCCCAGATTAATGGTTGTTTCTTGCACACTATAACAAAAACGATTTTCAAAATGTGGCATCCAGATAGATTAAATATTTGGAGTTTTACAATACTTAAATATGTATCAGTTAATAAATAACAATATATTAAATTTCGCTATTAATTATATATATAATTAATTCTATTGCATCATGTTATGCATTATAATGTACAGTGATGTTGTTAATTAGTTTCATGAGACCAATATTAATATTACTTCTTGATAAAAGTAATTGGCTTTTTATGTTTTAAGGTTTTTTAAGTTACATATTTTAAAACTGTTTGTTCTTTAATGTCATTGTAAATGTTATGGTACTGTGTGCTGACAATGTCTAAATAGCTGAGCTATGTTGTTGCAAACAAGAAAAAAAGGCAAAAGAGAACACTATCCCTCTTTTCATTTTGTGGTGTGCCAAACAGGATTAACTGAGAATTGGGCCCAAAATCCTCATAGTGTCCACAGGTGCCAAATACACACTTTTACCACAAATAAGGTGTATAGAAAATGACATTTGTTCTTATTAGGTTTTCCACTCTTTGTTGAACTTGTCCCCAGATGCTTTGCATAAATTACAAGCTATAATTATTTTCCCTGAAGCTGATCAAAGGCAGCCCAGAGAATACAGAGCATGTTTCCTCTGTCTTATTTGAGTACAGGAACAGCCAAAAGCAATCCCATTGCTGTTGTGACACTGCTCCAAAGCAGAGGATTCTAACAATTCCAGCAGAATTTGGCACCTCAGAGGCTGTGGTCACTCACACCCATGGAACAGCTGCACAATGAACATCCAGAGAAAAGATGTGTTCTTGAGCAGTGATCAGAGGCCAAGAAGCCACCTTGCTGACACAGGAACATGGACATACATTCTATAGCTCCCTGCAGCAGCCTTGTGCCCCACGACAACTTAATCCACAAGAACAGAATAAAAAACTGTCTTGTGCACTCTACCTTGGTAGAGGTGGATGGTAGAGCTTTATCAGAGGCTGCATCCAAAAAATAACATGTTGTGTCTAAGGAGATACGGCTTTTGTCTTCTCCAACAAGGTTCTCTCACAAGCTTTCTCTGTACTTGGAATATTTAGTTGTACTCATTCTGCTGCCTACCCGAGGTGCCTCCAGAGGTATCATCCAGTGTTCTTTTATGTCACCAATACAAAATGACCGCCAGGGCCTAGCAGAGACATCCCTTTCCCTGAGGAAGCTTTTCAATACAAAGTAAATGGAGCCATTCAGAAGGTTTACAAAATGAGAGCTTGAAATGACCAGCAACACTTGCCCATCCACCTATCACTGTCAGCTTTCTCTTCTCCTTCAAATTCAGCTGCCACTGGCTGGTTCTCCCTGGCTATTGGACACTGCTTCTCATGTCCCTTCAACACCATTATCTAGCCTTCATAAAGGGAAAGCCAGCACCAAATGCTGCTTCTTGATTTCGTGGTCCATATCAACCCTTCATCAGTTATTCAGGTTCAGCTCCCTCCTTATTACATTTAACCTAACCCATCGATTCAGCTCCTTCTCTGGAGATGTTAAATTTGACTTGGCCTTTTTTAAGAGTGACATTTACCAAACAGGAACTTAATATTATTATCATACTGGTTAAATCCTGTACAAAAAATTAAGTCCTCAAGTGGCATGGTGCTTTTAGTCTTGAACTTGAGAAATATTCACCTTTGTTGTGGACTTCCTGCATTTCATTTAAACATGCATGAAAAGACACAGTACAACAATGCTACTTTACACAGACATATGAATAAGATTAACATATATCGGATTTCTGACAATAATCAGTCATTTCAGAGTGGCAGTGTATTCTGGATAAACTGACCTCCTCTCCCTTATTTTAGAGATATTGTGATAGATATAAAGAAACTCTTTCTCTTTACTTGTACTTCAACGATGTTTCAGAAACATCCTGTGCAGAATCTCCTGTTACCCCAAGTTTTACCTTGTAAATGCACTTGTCAAGAAGAGATACTGATTCCATGACGATTTTTTGCCTTTTTTTATACACCTTTTATATACCCTTTTATATAGCTTTTATGTATCCTTAGTGCTCTTAGAATGCATACTTGTAATTCCCTAAATCTGATAATTTAACATAGTCCTAATATTCTGTTAGACCAGAAGACCAAACATCCTGGAGGCCTTGCAGTTAGGGCCAGAAAGTCCTATGCTATCCTGAGAAACCAAGGTCCTCTCTAGAACACATCCTGTAAACTAAGATAGGCCCAACCAGGGGGGAATTCCTCAGGATGGAGGGATATCACACTATTCATCCAAGCCTCTCATTGAGGAATCTTTGATAGATATGCTAATTTGCAAGGTCTATAAAATGGTATACACAATCTACTGTGTGTGTGCATTTCAACGCATTCCGCCTTGCCAAAGTGGTGCACCATAAGGATCCTTATTAAACACCAAGGTAAAAACCCTTTTTCCCTTAACCGTGTCTGGCTCTTAATTTTTAAGACTAGGAAAAGGCATCAATACTTGCTGAGAAATTAAGCAGCCCATTAATCCATCTAAACAGACAAAATTCTAACTAGCATCATTAAAAAGTGCAATATGGCATTATATTTACATGTTGTGCATGGGCATATTTCTGGAAAAGGCTGTGTATTTGTGTCGTGCAGCATGCTGCATAAGATACGTGATCAAAATGAGAGAAAAGTGTGAACGTGAAGGGCCATTCTGTAGATGTTTTTGAAAATTATCTCACAGATGGCATTTCACTCTATGATGTAATTTTTTATGCATCAGAAGAAACAAGAGATATGGACAGCTTGGTAGTTTAGAAGTAAAGGAACTCATTGCCTCTGACAAAGGATAATCTCCAATTAAGAGTACAGTCTATCTAGGCATTTCAAGTAGGAATATATCACCCTTCTAAAGAAATTACTTTCCTTGCCATTCACAGCTTGCACTGACTGGCACTGTGCTAGCTTTAGTCACCACCCCACTGTAGAAAAATGCACATGTATAATCCTACCTCCTTCATTCTACAAAGGCCTTTCTCTGGCATTATTTAGAAGAAGAATACACCACTAACAGTATAGAGAGTTGCCATTGTCAGTTAGGATGATGTCGTTTTAGAGAGTTTGTTTGTTGGTTTGTTTGGGTTTTTTCCCCAACAAAACATCACACATGAAATGGTGTATGGAAGATTCTGGCTTTGACAATCAGGATTCAAATGATATCCAACAACCTTTATAATAGCCCAGTACAAAGGGAAAAAAAAAAGGGTTTTTTTAAAGTTCATTGATTTTGAGCTCTCTCCTAATTCTCACTATGGAAACAATCTGTGTGTATGAAAGCACTGCAAGTTTATGGCAAGGGATGTAACTTCAGTCTTGAGACCTACACTAGTTTTATGGCTTTCAAAGCCTTCACATCTGTTCCAGCCTCCCACACGACCTTCCAGAACACCTTCGCTTTCCATGTACTATTTTCTTCCTCTTCCTTTGGCCCTGCGTTTGGAGGCAAGGACTCTGATAGTATCCTCCTTCATTCAGTATCCAAAACCCAGCTGAGGTTCTCTGTACTGATAACTTGCATATATCTCTGTTTCCTCAAAGGCCCAGCTCTTTGCAGGATCAAGGAAATGGGTAATTCAATGAAGCCCAGAGAAACTCTATTATACAAGAACTAGAAAAAGAATAAGTCTGTCTTTCATAAAAGAGAAGGAAAAAACAGGGGTTTCCAATGCTACTGAGTCTCCCTTACAGATCTGGAACCTCTTATAGAAATAGTATCAGCTGCTCTCTTTCTACAAGCATCACCAGACTTCCAAAATGATGGAGAAAAAAGGCAAAAGAGCTCTGACTACCTCCTTTGGAGACTATGACCATCTGTTTTTCCCAGAAGCAGGAGAGAGAGTTAATTAGAGTGCTTTTCCAACATCAACACTCCTAAAACTCTTGATGCCTGTAGTTTCAAGTTCCAAAGGGACCAACATAATTCTAATCAAAGTTGTTGACTACAGTGACTGGGAAGTGCACAATGTCTTCAGCTGCAAAAAGAAGTCTATTGCTGCCACAGAGGCACACAAAAACAACTTCCCTCAGATAACAAACTCAGACAAACTAATTTGCAACCAAAACCAATGGCCAAAACTAACAAACAAGTGTTATATGCCAATGACATATAACAAGTTACCAGTTTGGTATACCAGTTGGGAATATTGTCACTACATGGACAAAAAACCAGATGATCCAAAGCACGCACACAGTCACTCATACACGAGGGAGGCCTCTCACTCCAGGGTACCCAGAAGCTCCTTTTGCTTCACTCAGAGGGTTAAAGAATCACTCAGGGGTATCCAGCAGTAAAATGGTCACTCAGGAAGCAGGGGCACAGTGGGGGTGAGGGCATTCAATCTCAGGAAATTTCCTTGGGTAGCATTCCATCCTAAGGGCAGAGCTTCCCCTCACAGGCCCACTGCTCCAAGGAAAACCACGCCCAGGGCATTTCTGGCAGGGCCCTATTTGCATGTCCAGAGAAGGGCTGTGAAGCTGGTGAAGGGTCTGGAGCAGAAGTCTTGCAAGGAGCAGCTGAGGGAGCTGGGGTTGTTTAACCTGGAGAAAAGGAGGCTCAGGGAAGACCTTATTGCTCTCCACAGCTACCCAAAAGGTTGTAGCAAGCTGGAGGCTGGATTCCTTATCCCATGTAACAAGTTACAAGACAAGAGGGTATGGACTCAAGTTGCACCAGGGGAGGATTAGATTGGATATTAGGAAAAATTTCTTCGCTGAAAAGACGGTCAGGCATTGGAATAGGCTGCCCAAGGAAGTAGTTGAGTCATCAACCCTGGAAGTGTTAAAAAAATGTGTAGATGTGGCACCTGAGGACAAGGTTTAGTGCTGAACATGACAGAGTTTTGTTAATGGTTGGATTTGAGGACCTTAGAAGTCTCTTCCAACCTTAATAATTCTATAATTCCATAACCTGGTTGTGTCAAGGCTCATGGTCATACCTAGTAATGGTCCAGAAATTTCTCTGGACTGAGGCTCCTCATGGAGACCCTGTCTGTTCACCAAGAAGTCCTGCCTTCTTCATTCCTGTCACTGGGGGGGACAGGGCAAGGAAGTGGAGGTCGTGGTGTGTGTGCCACAGCCATGGACTGGTGCTGTAAGGGCAGAAATACTGGCATGAAAGGCTGGCAGCCACCACATTTTGGCTGGGGGCAAATCTGGGGGGTGTGTGCACCTGCCACAATCACAGATATGAGACCCCGTCCCAAGGTCTCCTCTGACTCCTGCATAGACACTGAGGGCTCTGTGAAGAGTTACAAACTTGTTTGAACTTCAGATCTCACCCTCATGCCCAAGTACAGCCATGAGAAGACATCAAACAAGCATGGCCAATGCATGCTATGCATTCAAGCAGCTGGGGAGCTTCAGAAATGTATCCTAGAGGCAGGAGTGGCAGAAAAGCCCTGGGACCCATCTCTGCTTACATAATACAGGCAGCAGATCAGCAGATGATGGACCCTTTGCTCCCTAATTGTGTTTTTAGCAGCCAGATTTTATCTTACTACCAAGAAACAAAAAGTAATAATTGTAACCTAATTTTTTCAACTCATATTAATTAATAATAAAGAAAATAAATGAGTTAAACAAAGGGAATATGTTCCACCTGAAACAATACCTTCGCTAACATCTCAGGAAACTCTCTTGGGGTTTTTTGTAGTGTTCACAGTTAAAAATGTCTAAGACACTTCCCAATGCTGGCTTGGCCACCCATCACTACTATAGAAGAGAAAATGCCTGTGATAGCACAATATGGCTGTGAGAGCCACAGTTCAAGAAATAAAATCCTGAGTCCTGCACATGCAAGTACCACACTTTTCACCCACCTTTTCCTCCCTGCACACCCTGGTTTCAGGGTGTTGACAGCCTCATGACCTGCATGATCCTGGACATGAGCACAGTGCTGAAAGCTGTGCACTCCACACTAAGAATAAAAATATGTCCCTTTTAGAGAAGAACGACTGAATTCTACATTTGCATTTAGATAACATTAAGGCCGTCATTAAGGCCATTTATGAGTGAATAGTGGAACAAGTTTTTGCAGGTTACTACTGCAAGACCCAACCTAAATAATGGTTAATTAAGTCTATCTCAGGTTGGACCTGAAGTTGCTTATAATGACCACTAGAGGAAAACTAATATACAGAAAGCAGAAGTCCATTGTTATACAATTGGGAGGCTTTTTTTATCACTGCACTGTTTTTTAGTATAGATTAAATGAAATCAGATAGCAATTAGTGACACTTTCAGGTAAAGCAGAGTGAAATTCAGGTATAAAACTCTTTATTAAAGGTAGAAATATGTAGGGTTTTTTAATTATATATTGATAATATTTATCATCCTTTGGGATTTAAATGCCCCTCTGAAGCTACTTATGTGTAATTGCATTTTTTGCCTTTTTTTTTTCTCTTTTCCAAATATAATGGTGTAAGTCCCTCTGTATATTCTCAAGAATAATGTTCTGTGCATATTTTCACATCTTCACAGCATCTCTGCTACTAGCACATAAAAATAAATATTACCTAATAGCAACAAAAGAACTTCCACCATAAGCAGGAATCTATTCAGGATAAACTGTGGCATTCAGGGACACAGCTGCACCTTTATGTTGCAGAAGTATTTAATAATAACCATGAAGATTTAATAAAAATATTTAATAAAAAGCTACCAAACCTTTCCTTTGTATCACCTGGGTAGAACCTCTTTAAAATAAGAACTTGAAAGGTGAAAGGCTTCATTCTAGCTCACTGTAAAGCAGCTACCAACAACTGTCACTTGCAGGATTTCATTTGTGGGAGATCTTCTGGCAAGCTGAAAACCTCTCCTTCATGAGAAATTGTAGGAATTCAGTGCTGATGTCACCTGAAGCTAAGCAATGCATGGGAATGCCTGTTGTCCTGAGGAACATGTGCAGGGGATTAACAAGGCCCTATGACTATTTTTAGTAGTATTTTGACTTTAAGCACTTTTGTGTTCTTGAAAGCTGCCTGGTATTTCTATTCAAAGAAGAGAATGAAGGCTAAAAGGAGAGAAAAGCAGAAGATGAAGAAAGCAGATGATCCTCTCTGATTACATTTTGTGAGGAGAGGAAAGCTTGTGTCACTCTAGATTTTGGGTTTGGCATAAAGCTGCTTGAAAGGGACAGTCTAGCTCTAGCAAAGAGAAATCTTGAGGTATTCAAACTTCTCTGCTGTGTCAGTCCTGAGAAGTGTGGGAAGGCTGCTGAGAATTCAGGTTCCCAATTAATTTCCTTGATAATGAATCAAAAAATGAATAAGGGTAAGGCAAGGGAAGAAAGGAATGGGAAATTTTCTTCCATGTTAATTAAATTAAACTAGTACTGGGGATCTAGAAAACACAGGACAAAGATATTACTATTACAATTATAAAAACTGCTCTGAGGTTTCCACCATTGAATGGATTTCTCAGTAAAAAGAAATAATTAATTTCACTAGCCATAAAAATCCAAGAACATTTATCTCATCTTCTGTTAAACTACTTCAATATTTTTAACCTAAGACAAACATCATGTCAACATATTTTTATAAAGTCTGCTCTTCATTTAATATTCCTTCCTGCTTTTTCTCTTTGATTTCTACAATAAGCATTGATTAATTATTTCCCTTTTTCATTGCTTTCCCGAGTGTAAGCTATTTCAGTCCTGTTAAGTGGCTAGTCTTGGAAGGAACTGTCAATCCTGATGAAGCCTAATTTAATTTTTTGATTGAGTATTCTGATTTTAACAATTCTGTCAATTTTCACCAAAAAATGCACTGCAGAAAAGAATTATTTTATGAGCCAAATTTTATAATCTATTCCTGCTTATATTGTTGTCCTCTCTTTGTATTAGCTTCCAAAATTCACATTTGAACTACGATACCCAGAGTTCCCTTCCAAACAGCACTTTTTCATTAACCTATTATTCAGTATATTTTTACATTGATTCTCAGTTGAAATAGAAAGAATAATTTGCTTACTATTAAAATGAAAGTTAAAGTTTGTATGATGATCTACGTGTATGCCTCAGCTCATCTGTTTTCTGTTCTCTTGCCTTAATTTAGTTTTTGCTTTAAAGCAGTAATCTAAATGGATCTTCTAAAATAAAACCATTTTTCCAGTTATTCAGAAGGTTCTAGAAGCCCCTGTTGCTTGCTAAGACTTTTTTTTACAGATCTGCTGGCTGTTCACATCAAGAGCAGCAAGTCCCCAAAACAAACAGCTTAGTCTGGAGAAGTTGTTTGTGTGAAGTTGAAGACTGCATCATGATGAATATTTATATGGAAATGAATTGAGGTTGCACAGATAAAGCATGCTTCCCTGACTTAAAAGAAATTCGGTATGCGATTGATACATACATTATTCACACGCAAAATAGGATCAGAATCTTTTAATAGAAATGTTCCCAAAGCCACGTTCTTTCCCTCTGCCTAGATCAGGTCTGTAGCAAGTAGGACTGCTCCTCACAGTAAAAGCAAGCTGTGATGGCTTTTTGCTCTGTGTTTCAGATGGTGCAAGTCATATTTTAAAAGTGTCACAATTTAGTCGGGTTCGGTCAGATTTTCTCGGAGCAAAAAACCCCTGTTCAGAGCACAAAAAGTATCACAGACCCCTGATTTGATGCCATGGGTCAGCAGTTTTTAATGAAATATTTACAAAGATATTTAAAAGAGATCATTTAGAGACTTGTAAGTTTATTATTCAAATTCCTTTAGAAGTAGCAACAAACTAAATGCAACAGAGACAGCAGTAGTTATGCCTCCGTAACAGTGCATTATGTTGTCTGGTAACACTGCTAGGCATACAAAACCTCCAATTTTATTTGTTTTCCTACCACTCTTTCTTTCCCTGCTTTATGCAGTACCACAGAAAAACTACCTTATCCCACAATTTGCATTTTAAATCTCTTTCTAACTGTTTTCTTACTCCATTTGCTCAGAACCTAGTTTTCAAGCAAGCTGACCTACTTTATCTTATTTTGGTACTTGCAGTAAATTCCCTTAAGCTTGTCTACTCTGACATTGCTTAAAATGTCTTCTGTATCCTGGTAATCACTTCTCTTAAAGCAAAAAGGTCTACTATGACTGATACAAGAATGATAATCTATTGGCCCTTCTGAAAGCCAGTAAGATGTTTTTACATTGCAACATTATGTTTCTCATTAAACTCTCTGTGAAAATGGCTGAGGTATTTTAAAAGGTAAACCAAACAAAAACATTCATGTCAAGACAGATTTCAGCAGGTGCTGAAATTTAGCTGAAATCCCATTTTTGTACACTTTTAAGCAAGAAAAAATAATGTCTAATAATGGGAGGTACAGGGCAACTGTACTACTGATGTCACTAATGGCTTGACTTTTAATAAACTAATACCAGTTTTTTTCAGCAGGGTACTTTAAGGAGGATGCTTTAAGAGCTGCTAAATTGTTTACAGTATTTACATGGAAAGAGCACTCCAAAAAGAAGTGGTAGATGGTTTTACTGCTATCTTGCCCAGATATGACAAGGCGCAAAAAATACCATGGTGATGAGTGAGAGATGATTTGATAAAATTAGGTTTGAATCACTGTTGCTCTACAACTATTACAGTTGTAGCTGAATTCCCACTATAAGGCTTGTTTTTTCCCCTTTTAAAAATCTTCAAGCAACCAGTAAAAGTGTCACGTAAAATTTGTGGTGAAGGTTAAAGTTCTGTGAAAACAGAGTGGGGGGGGACGGGGAGAGAGTTTGTATCTATGTCTCTGTGTGTGTCGGTGCTTAGGATGGATGAATTATAAATCCTGCGATGTCCTGTGAAGAAGACCAAGGGTCTTTCAGTGGTCTTCTGTCTTTGGACAAACTGAGGCTGGTAGGAGATCAGGTGACTCATCTAATCTCTGGACATTTCACATAGATATTTGTTACTGTAGCTGTGCTTACTAGCAAGTTTTCTATCAGCAGCATAGGTTTCAGCCTTTAGAGAGCAAAGCATATATCAAAGAGGAGTATTTTCCTCTTCCTGTAAACCAGCAAGGATACAGTAGGGCAGCACTGGCACACTAGTGTTCATTGTAAACTTTAAAAACAAGAATAATAGTATTTGTTCCACAAGAAGCAGGTAGATTTTTGATGAGTGCCTATCAAAGAAGATAAGAGATGTTTATTATCTGATGGCAGCTGGGTAAATCCTAGACCTTTCATCCATGAGGAAAATTTATCTCAACAGAAGGTTTGCAAATATCTAGTGGTTGTCATGGCACATGATTTTCTACTTTTTTTTTTCTTGTAGCACATAGCTTTCCTCTTTAATAAACCCAAAAATCTTGCAGCATTTTTCACTAATCATCACTGAGGCTCTGAAAAATCTCAAGGAGCATATGTCAAAACTGTTTAGAAATAATATCCCACTGCAGGTTCTGGATTTATAGTTTCTGAATTCATAGCAGTATTCTGGCTAAGATATAGAAAAACAATATGGCAAAACTGTAGTCAGAATATGGATAAACTCATTCACTGTCACAGTGACTAATCAAAGCAAAAAGAACATAAACAAATGTCCAGCCCCAAAACAGCTTCTCCTTGCTTTTAAGATCCTTGCCTTATCAAAATTCTTACAGATTCATTTAGCTGGAGTCTCTTCAATCACCACACAGTTATATTTTCAAGGCAACTGCATTTACTATATTTGTTTTAGTTTGATCACAAACAATCATTTCCTGGTTAAAACTTAGAACATTGTATAAATCCCAAAAAGTTATATAGTATAGATAAAGATTGTCAAAGCAAAATTATTATGAAACTGGGAAAAGAAGACAAATTATTTTCATATGAGTGTACAAGAAATGCATAACTTGCACTTCTTTTTAAGAAACAGTAAAGACACATCTTCTTAGGAATAATATTTAGAGATTTACTTACTAGACTTGTATTACTCCTTGGAGTAAATAAAGGCATCTCATGGACATACCCAGCTCCTGCATACGACTGGATAGCACCTCTAATTAGTCATTTTTTAGGTAGAACTATACCTTGAAAGCAAAAAACAAAAAACAGTTTAAAGTGGTCTACTACAAGTTCAGATCTAAAGATACTTATTTATTAACTGTCCCCACAATTCAAAAAAGATGGGGATGGACTGGAGAAGGTCCAAAGAAGGGCCAAAAAGATGATCCAGGGGCTGGAGAACCTGCCCTGTGAGGAGATTGAAAGAGTGAGATCTCTTCTCCCTGGAGAAGGCTCAGGAGTGACCTTTTCTCCTTGGAAAAGTAAACGCTCAAGACGAACCTCATCACAGTATCCTTGTACTTAAAGGGTGGTAACAAAGACAAAAGAGCAATGCCACAAGAAGCTATGTGGAGAAGACAAGAGGCCACGAGTGC
This sequence comes from Corvus cornix cornix, assembly GCF_000738735.6. NCBI lineage: Eukaryota > Metazoa > Chordata > Aves > Passeriformes > Corvidae > Corvus > Corvus cornix. The sequence continues at coordinate 101,031,458 of NC_046333.1, read as the reverse complement.
AAGCTGCACCAGGAAATGTTTCATTTCAATGTAAGAAATAATTTTTTACAGTGAGAGCAATCATTCACTAGAACAACCTTGCCAAGGGCATGGCAGAATCCCCATCGTTGGAGGTTTTCAAGATGCAGCTAGACAAGGTACTAGATGATCTCATCTAGGCTGCCTTTCCCATGAAAGATGGGGCCAGATGAACTTCTGAGGATCCCTTCCCCAGAGAGCAGTCCTGGGCTGTTGTATGATCCTAGGATTCTAATTTCAGTAAATACAATGAGACTCATGGCTAATTAGTGCTACTGAAACACTGAGCCCGTCATTAAATCCTGGTTTGGATGACTAACCTTAGAAAATGCTGAGCATTATTCCATGAAAGATTCTTCAAAGAGAAATCAGATCAGAAAACTGCATGATGCTGACTTTCTCTCTTTAAATTCTTGAAAATCTCAGTCCATGGTAATCCGGAAGTAGTGATGATCACTATTCCTCTGGGGAAAGAGAGAAGACAGGCTGCTTACTGTTCTGTATTACAAGTTGTAAGAAAAGAATTATGGAACACTTCTTTCTCAAGACACAGTTTGCTCTTGTAGGTCACTGAAGGATCTTTCAGTGAACATACTTTATGTGACACTTTATAAGGTAGAGCATCTATTTCAGTGTTTGGCAGAGCGGTCAGTTTTTAAGGATCCTGCCTATACATAGTTGTTAATACATGGGCTGTTATTTCAAAATTGCTTACAAATCATGTGATTTTACAGTGCCATTTTTTTCTGCCTTTTCTCTAACCGTGAATGTATCATTCACCTTCCCTGTTACTCACTGAGCATACACTGTACATGCCCAGGAGCAGTTTAGCAGGAGAAATTTTACCTAATCTGAACTGATTTCGCCAGGTTATGACATTTCTTCTACCACTTGGAAAGCAGTTCATGGTTCTTCAAATGCTGTTGTATGCATCAAACTCTAAGGATCACCTTCACAAAACTAAGTATGTCCATTGACATTTGGACCCCAAATATTAAATCTCTAACTTCCACTGTTTCTTTGGGTTTTGGTTGTTGGTTGCTTTTTTTCATGGTTTTATTGTATTGTTGGATGAGTAGCAAATTCTCCTTTGTGGTCCAATGACACTGGAAAGTATACAGCCACTAACCCCAGGATCCCAGCTATTCAGTCCGTTTAGATTCCTCTTATCTGAATTCCTGTCCATTCTCAGACAAAAGCTGTAATCTTTCACTCCCAACCTAAGAAATATTGTATCCTTATGGTCCATAAAGATTTTGAGCCAAGGCAGAGCAGCTCTGTAACAGTGGTGAAACATCCTCTGCTGTGATGTAACTGCTTACATGTTTTGCAGGAAGATTGCAACCAGCACACTGTAGAGTCATGTATTAAAACATACAACAGAAGCAAAAGCTGTGGGGTGGTTTCTCGGAGCTAAAGCATCTGTCTAAATAATTGGTGAGCATTTTGAAGGGTATAAGAGAACAACATATACAATGTGCTGGATCTTCCTAATATTTTCACTGGCAAAATTTCTTTGTGTGGTGCAATCACAGACAGTTGATACTTTCAGTTAAAAGGAATCTGTTTATTTTATGCCTGTGTAGGGTGTTGGGGGTTTTTTCCCAGTGAATGTTAACACACAGCTCACTGCTTGGTAAATACATATTTTATGGGACGTTTGTTAAATCATTTGACACAAATAAATCTGTCACAAAACCAATTCTGCTTCCCATATCCAGGAACTAAAAACTGTGCCCAATTTGCTCTAATTCATTAATTGTAAAGAAGTATGGGAATTTTGCATCCCTCCATTTCTTCATACTGTGCTATATAAATAATGGCATCTATTAACATAATTTTGGCCACTGCAGAAAAACAGGAGACAAAACCAATGCCCTAATACAACGGGTCATTACGGAATCCAAAGTGACGCTGCATGAAAAGAGGTTCATGAATGCAGTCCAGGTTACTGAAGTTGGAGTCTCTAAATTGTGCTAAGGTACACGTCAGTCATAATAGTGAACACACGACATGACCTTTGCTTTAAGATTCGGAGACCCAGTTTCATCCACTAGCCACGTGCCCCTGAAAAAGGACTGCTGAGCTTATGAAGAAAATGGAGGTGCATGAGGCAGAAGGAGACACATATTTGAGACACATACCAAGTAACTTGAATTTTTCCAGGTCTTGTCTTGAGGAGGGCTGCCACCGCCTTGGAAGTGGCTTTCTAGTACCAGTCTTTCCTCCACAGCCCACAGCAGCACGCTGCTGGAGTACTACTGCTGCCAACACTGACTGAGACAACGAGCAAACCCCAACATTGCCTATTATTTTCTCCTACCGTCGCACCCAAAGCCTTCCTCCCACGGCATCCTTAGTCAGCGCGTGGGCGAGGAGCGGCATGTGTGTGCACAGGGGCTGAGAACCGTGTTGTAGCTGTGAGGATGCCAGGCTGGCGGGGGCTGCCTCGGCCTCTCCGGGGCCGCGATCACCGTCCGGGGTCCCTCTCAGTGAGAGGCCTCCGTCTCGGCTTCTCCCCCTGGGATGCCGGGGCAGACGTTGTCTGTCAGGGGCATAGCCCTGCAGAGGGGTAGGGGTGTGTGCAGCTCCCGCGGCTCGCACAGGCGGCACGGCGGCCCTTACAGGCAGGGAGGAAACAAGGAGGGAGGGAGGAAGCAAGGAAGGTGGGTGGCGTAGGGGCCGAGGGTCTCCCAGGCAGGGCGCGGAGCTGGAGTTCCGGGAGACCCTGGCCCCCTCGGGCGGGCAGGCGCGGGAGGCGGGGGGCTGCGCGCCTGTGTGCGCCTGTGTGCCGGCGCGGCGCCCCCGCCCTTCCCCCGGCGGCGCTGCGCGGTGGGCTGGCGCTGGGGTATTTACGGTAACGTGGACCCGGCGGTGGCAGCTCGGTCGGTGTCAGGTGATCGGCGCCGAGGAGCCGCCGCCACAGCCCGGGAGGAAGATGCAAGATGGCCCAGCGGGGCCGTGAGGGGCTCCGCGGCGCCCCTTCCCCGCCCGCCGCCGCCTGCCCGGCCGGCGGGAAGCGCTGAGGCCAGCGCCGCCGCGCCATAGCCCGTCCCCGGCGGGGGCACCGAGCCATGGGGCTCTGCTACAGCCTGCGCCCGCGGCTCTTCGGCGACGCCGGCGGCGGCGGCTCCATCTCCAGCGCCGGCGCCGCCTCGGAGCCCGAAGCGCCGGCGGAGCCTCACGCCGCCCCACAGCCGCAGCCTCTCGGCGTCCCGCTCCGGCCCGGTGGTAAGCCCGGCGGGGAGGCGGACGGGCCGCCGCTGCTGCTGCTGCAGAACGGCGGCGGCGGCAATGGGGCGGCCCCCGAGCGGCAGCCGGCGCTGCCCAAGGCCGGCGGCCCCGGCCTTGGCGGCGGGGGGAAGACGGCGCGGCAGCAGGCGCTGCACCAGCCGCCGGCGCTCCAGAGGACCTGGGAGAAGCTGCGCCTGGAGGAGCGGGAGGCGGAGAAGGAGGCGAGGAAAGTCAGTAAGAGCATCGACCGGGCGCTCAAGGAGCAGAAGCGGGAGTACAAGCAGACGCACCGCCTGCTGCTGCTCGGTACGTGTGTGTGTCTGGGCGGGGGTGTGCCGGGGCGGGCAGGTGCCCCGCGGGGCTCCCCGGCAGCGCCCCCTCCCCGGCTTCCCCTGTTTTCCTTGGGCACCCTCCATCCCTCCTTTGTCTCCCCGCTGCCCTGCCCTCCCGGGCGTCTGTCCCCGGGCTCTCCCGCAGACAGGTTTACACCTTCTTTCCCCTTCCTCCTCCCCCTCATCTCTCCTCCCCGCTTCTGGCCCTGGCAGTGGTTTTGCAATGGAGAACACGATCGGCGCTTGTCGGGCGAGGGCGAGCGGCTCCACCCAGGCGAGCGGGCGGGAGCGATGCGGATGGAGGAGCAGCGGGGTCTTCCCGGGGAGAGGAGCCCTGCTCGGGCGGGGGCTACCCCATCCCCGCGGCGGGAACTTGGCTCAGCGCCCTCGCAACTCGGAAACATTAACGAAAAAAAAAAAAAAAAATAATTTTTTAAAAGCACAGTAGAAAGGAGGAAAAATGGCCATGCACAAGATACGTGTAGCCTGTGGCTGGTCCTCCTGTGCCGCGTGTGACCAGGGATGGTTTAATGAGGAGCGGCTTGAGGCTCCCAAATGAGAGGAGTGGTGATGAGCAATAGGCTCCTTATTTAAAGAAGCAGTGAGCGGAGTAATGGGAAATAAGCGGATGTAGGTATGTACATTCCTCAAACATCGCCTCTACTACAAGATGTGTTCTTCAGCTGTTGGCTCTCAGATTTTTTTAGGGATGACTTGCCAGCTTTTGTCCCCTCTTCTCTGAGGTGCTACGTGCAGTCTGCTATTGCCACTGCTCTTTCTAAGCATTAGTTAATAGTCCTCTCCAGAGGATTTGTACCAGCTGATACATTTACAGTATGAAAACCACAGGGGTATCTAATACAAGCATCTCATTTCCTGCAGGAAACAGAACAGTCATACTGCAGGGCTTTTTTTTTTTTTTTATGGGCTGAGCAGAGGGCTTATTTGGGCTCTTAGCTGTGGTCATAAATCTCTGTTTTCTGTTAGCGTGAAAATACTGATTTGCTTTTGCGTTAGCTTGCATTGCCTGTTCTCGTAAAGTTGCGTGGTACGGAGTTTTGGTGCTTATCTAAGTGCATTCCAGATTTGGGGTAGTCTTTACATCCTTCTTTATAAAATTCTGTTTGTGTTTTACTGGATTCCTTCATTCCCTTTGGTGCGTAAGGGGAGGAGAAAATATGAAATACAGCAGTGGACAAAAGGTATAAGCAATGTTTGCCAGAACGGTAGTGCTCCATTTCCAGAAAACAAATGGGCTTCATTATTACCCATAAAATACCAGCTTGTAGGGTACTAGTGTAGCTGGTAAAAAGGAAGGAGGAAAAACATGTAATTTATACCCCATGGAATTATTATTAGTAGTAAAATGTCTCTTCTGATTCTTGAACTGTTGCAGTATTTAACTCTTCAATACACCTTTTTTAATGAAATATTAAAAATTTTAATGTTTTTTCCCCTTGAAGCATCTGAAAGTGTGTTGTGACTAGTATGGCTGCCAGAAGGCAAAGATCCTGGTTGGTGGCCTTCCTCTGGAGAGCATTGTCATTCCTTGAACAAAAGAATTCTAACAAATAGATACTGTGTGTAGTCTATAACATGGGTGGTTGTCATAGTAAACCAGAGCAGTAAACACCTATTCAGAAACAATACCGTTTGAAAAATAAATAATCTCTGACCTTTGGCACCCTAAAAGAAACTCAACACTCCCAAGATTCCTTGTGTTGAATTTTGTGTAAAATTCATGTCATAATCAAAAAAGATTCTCTTGATCTCCGTATTGCTGGGAGGAAATGTTGGATTATTGTTTCAGGCCTGGCAGATCAGGGCCTGACTTAAATGTTTCATTTGGATATAGGGAGAGCTGCAGGTGCTTTGTGTTGCTGTTTGAAAGTAGTGGAAATGCTGCTCTAGATAAGAGGAAATTATTTAGAACAGCGAAGGGTTTGTTTGTCAGAGAAGGAGTAAAGCAAAATTGCATTGCACAAGGTAGTAGGTTTCAGTCTTGCACAGAGGAAAAGACTTAGAATGTACACAAAGATCTTTTAGAATAAAGAATATTACTAGCCTGATATTTTATAGCATTTCAAGTTGTAAATAACTGAATCCCTGTCCCTAAGGTCTCCCTGGCAGAGTGAACCTGAAAAGCATACCTTTGCTAGAGAGAGGAGGAATATTTTTGTACATCAACATGGAGGAAATGCACAGCAGAGGCGAAATGGTGAATGCACTGACAGCAGAGCACCATCACAGAACAAACAAAGTTGAGCAACAGCGTTGGTGTGGGCTTTGTGTCTTTTTTTTAAACACAAGTTTGTAAATAATAGCCTCATTTTGGTTTGTCCTTTCATATCTCGTATGTTTACTGGGGCAAGTTTAGAGGATATTATTGAAATTTTAGAGAAAAATACAGTGTATATTATAAGGAGCTACTATTAGATATCAAAAGGGTATGCAAATAAATGCACTAGTCTAAGAATACTAAGAATCTCTAGAGTCTAAATAAGTAGTATATTAGAAGAGAAGCTTCTATAAATGTTTGAAAATGGCCTTTCCTTAAAAGCACACTCATTCTTTTATTGTGTCAAATGAAAGCAATCAGCTTTGTTATGATCTGTGCATATAAGTTATGAAGGTATTATGAAGTCTCAAAGGCTTTTTTTAGTGTATGTTGGTAAATATCTCTCAAAGAGCCTAATCTTGCCTGTCACAGCTTCCCCCCAGCTAATGTCTCGTGGTGCACATGATGTTTTGACACTCTCCCCTAACCTGCATTCGGAAGCACTTAATGTGTTTTGTCATAACCAGTGATTGTGAAAGGGGGGAGTGTGAGGTAAGTGCTCAAGATCAGCTCTCTGTCTGTGCCTTCCACAAAAATAGGTGTTTCAGTATCAGGTGGCTGTAGCTGTGATGCAGAGGCTTTACTGGTGCGCTGAAGTAACAGCAAACATGGTTTGGGTCTATTTGTTTTTCTTCTTCTGAAAGAAGAAGAACCCACATAAAATGGAAGCTGGCTTTCCACCACAATTGGCTGTTTCTTGCTTAACATCCACTTCAAAAATACAAGAAATTGATTGATTATTGAATTGTTTATTGGCTGCTGTATTATTTGGGGGGGGTTTTATTTTCTAAGTGAAGTGTTCATCTGTGCAGAATTCTTAGGATGCTTTTAGTAACCCTGAGATGAGGATTTTTTTTAGGCATACGTATTTATTGAACAGATTTGCAGGGCTTGATCAGTTTTGTAGCTTTGGTTTCTGTCTTGTTTTCTGTTGGGTCTTTTTTTCCAGAGAATTGCAGTCACCCTCTTCTGCAAGAGTGTTTTAGCTGCTGATTTCCTAGAAACTGTAGAAACCTTACAAGTCACTTTATAGAAGCAATTTACGTTCTCATTTCCAGTCTCATATTTTAAACTATTTTGTGAGTAAGTGGGGTGAAGGGGAATTGGCTTTAAACAGTGTTAACCATTGTGGTATAACTAAGGCTCATGTAATGTTGAAGTAAGCCATAGATGGAATTTTTTTTCCTAGAGAGCTGTTGTCTTCCAACCTCTGACTCCTATTTTTTCCATTTACCCTGACTCCTGGTTGCTATCCTAACTTTGGATGACTTTCTCAAGCAGAACACATTCTTTTACACTTCCCTGCTAAACTGAAACTGAAAGTGTTCTGAGTAAAAGCTTTTCTGTTCAACAGAAACTGAAACTAATGATATAGGGATTGAGGGAGAGGAAACAGAGATAGTAATTTTCTTCACTTAAAAGGTACTGGAACTACTTTCGTGATATTTAAGTAGTGACTTGATAGTGAAATTTAGATACCTTTGGTGATGTTCATGCACAAAAGTATAAAAAACATACCAAAAAATGTAGTTCCTCTGAATTGATGGAAATCAAACACAAAGATGCCTTCTCAAGCTTAGGAAACTCCTACGTAGGAGATCCCAGAAAGCTCAGAGGTGTATAACAAAAGTAATGGGTTTTTTTCTTTTCTTAACTATGCACCTAATGACTGTTGTCAGAAATAAACTTTTTGTTGCAAAGAGTGTTTCTGGTCTGACAGTGGCTTTTGACCAAAATTGCAGTCTTATATATATTGTGCATCAGCAAATCTTTAAGTTCATCATACATCTTCAAGCCAATTTTGACGCTTAAGCCTAACAAATTTTATTTTAAAAATAACTTTAATTTTAACTTGTATATAGTGCCAACTCATGCTTTTTGATAAATACCTGAATATAGTTTATCTTGATGTGGTGATACTTTCCCTGTGTCTGCATGAGATTGAATGCTTGAGGTATTTTTCTCTTGCCACCAGAGATGACTCCCTCCCTGGTCTGTAAGTGAGCTTGGCATATTTAGGATCCTTACAGCCAGGTACTTCTAACATGAAGATAATGAACAGATATTTTCAGGACTTTGAAATCCCAGGCTGCAAATACTGACCAATGTAATAATGCAAATGGGTTTTATAATCCCTAATCCTTTGCATAATTTGCATGTCTCTCCAAATGCTCTTCTGCTTTTCTTGTAACTTATGGCATCACAGGAAGTGGGATATGCACTCCTTGCAGATGAGGAAACCAGTAGGCAGAAGTCATCAGGACATTTGGGAATCAGTTCTTAACTTTGGGGGTTTTTTAAACCTGAAAAAACTGAAAGCAATCCCTGATTTACAATACTTAGCTTTTCTTCATCTGTAAATTAAAAACTAATTAGATTTAGCCCATATTTAGGTGTTTTAACTTATTTCCATTCTTTGATTGATTTTGCTTATCTTTAATCACTTCATATTTAAGAAAAAAAGTAACTATTTCATTTCTTCCCTGTGTTAGGTGTAGTAGTACTGGGAGGCTTTAACTGCTGTGAAAGGGTTCTGCAGCTGTTAGTTAGAACTTTCAGTTATTAAGCAAGTTTTGTGTATCAGTGTGTATTCCATGAATGCTTATTGGAATGCAGTGTCTTAATTAAGCAAACTTTGCAGGTATGTTCTATGTCATCTTAAGGTCCCATTACCACTGTAACTTCTTGACTGCTGAAATTTTAAAGAGTATGTAAAACTCCTGGATTTGAATAGTTATTTTCCCTTTTCCCCCCACAACAGTTTAGAAGAAATACAATTTGAAATATTGTTACCGTGTTCATCCCTTTGTACTGCCCAACCCATACACTCAATTTCTTGTTCTTTCGCTTTTTCATTTTTGACACAGTGCAACTACAAATTTGGGGAAATACTTAATGGTGGGGTTTTTTTCACAAAATCATGGCTTCCCTCCACTTATTTTTCAAGTTCAGGTACTGTTTGAGCTTGTAAAGCTGAATTAATTTTTTTTAATCCAGCAGTCTGTCTAGCTGTGGCAGAAGCCTGGCCTGCCTTCTGCTTACCAAGTTTAGTTTATTTGATAGTTATACCTGTTCTAGAAACATTTTACCTTTGCTGAGTGGTGTGGAAATGGTTCTTCTTTGTGGATTTTTGAACAGCAGTAGAGAATTAAAATGGTGTAAATAAGATAACAGAGCTGTCGCTTAGTCTCACATAAAAGGGATAGAATCTTATGAGTTACCATTTTGCACTGGGGAAGTCTTGACCATACCTTTTCTTAAATTCTTTGTGGTTTGGATCTCTTGTAATCTCCAATAAAAGGCTCTTCTTAAAGTAGATGCTTGATGGGTTGCACAGGTTAGTAAAACAAGCATAGAGCAGTAGTTACTCAGTCCATTGACTGGTGCCATGGTCCAAAAAAGTCTGAAATTGGCCCTTCATCAAAGATACAGATCTATTTTAAGAGATGGAAATGTATACCAGTAGTTATTACTTACTATAGTCTTAACAAAAAAATGCCTTTTGTAGATAGTTAAAATCAGCTGGTAATGGTTGAGATTTGCAGCCTTGCGTGGCTATTCAGCCCTGTGCGAGTTTTGTTGGGTTGGAGTCATCCACACAGCTTTCACTTCCTGGGCAGAAGCTTTGTCTTACTGTGCCATTACTTACAACTGTCTGTCACACAACTGTTCTAGGGGGTTTTTTTTAATACTTTGGATGTTTTCTTTTAACTGGTAATAACATAAATCAATAAGGTAGGTGGGGTTTGTTTGCTTGCTTTTTAAATACCCAGGAGTGCAGAATCTGGAAGAAATGCAGCCTTGTGTCTGGCCTGTGCACATCATACTTACGTCTTTTCCAAGAGTGGATGAGCGTGTTAAGTACACTGACTAGCATATTTCATATTATCTCTGTAGCACTGTATGAATGTATGTGTAAAACTCCTGTGTCTTGTGATTTGTCTGCACATGAATATTAAATAAAACTTCAAGAACTTAAGCTGTACAAAGAAGGAAATGTGTGCTGTTTGGGACCAGAATAGGTAAAAACTATGTAAGAAAGCTTTTATTATTTTCTTTTTCTGTGTTCATGTGCAGAAGATCAAAAAATCCGAGAAAAAAAGCTGCCAATTAGTGTGTGTAACAGAAGACTAACATCAATCACCTGTAGTGGAACTTCTTAGCTGATAAGATCTCTTTGAAGTAAGACTTGAATTGCTTCCTCAGAATCTGGTGTTTTACATTTGTTTGGTTTTAAACTTAAGTTTGAAGAATTATAAATCCCACTTAAATGTAAGGTAATGTTAGGTTTCAAGAATAATGAATTATTCTTTCTGAAAATACCATTACTGCAGTAAGTCAGATCCAGGTAGAATTTAAAATTCTATGCTGTTATCTTTATTTTAGAAAAGAATTTACATCATGTGGGAACAGCATGCATTTTGCAGCTTAAAGGTATTTAAAAATAGAAGGGTTTTTTTTCCACTAAGTATTTAAAATAAAAAGAAAAAAAACCTGAAAAGTCTTTTACTTTTTCTATGATAGACAATGCACTTTTAACAGTTTTTTGTTTTTAAGAGGACTCCATCCCTTTAAAGGGCAAAAAGGAAGCTCTTCTCAGGCGTCAAGTCAATTAAATAATCTAGTTGGTCTTCAGAAAATGAGACCATTCCTTCTGTGATATGGGTTAGTGCATGCAATGGAGATAATGCAGGCATGCAATGTAGCAGACTGAAAGACATCTGTAATAAAAACCTGACAATAAATAGAGTCCTCACTCTCTGTGGGTATCGTTTCCTCCCCCCCAGCCTCTCTTTCTTAATTTGAAAATGTGTACTTTTTGATACATGTAATATACTCTTTGTTTAATTTGTCATCTGTGGGTTAAAATGGATAAGGAAGAGTTGTATTTTTCCATCATGAAGAGTCATGAAGGCTATGTTAACCTGCCAAAAATGTGGGTGAACACGGATCTTTAGTATTGTGTGCAAGTGTAATTTATATTGAGCAACTTAATCTTTTATTGAAAACTGTCGTGAATGTTGCTGAGACTCTGCCAACTCTGCTATGCAATTCTCTTAACTACAGGGAATTAATCATTCTGTGTCTTGGAGCAAATGCAGAATGCACTTCATGATGTTAAGGCAATGCCTTCTTCAGAATCATCTTTATTTTCCCAAATGCCTCACATGTGGAGGACTAAACTATAACAAAAGCAAGTTCCTTTTTTTACTTAGGTGGGAGCACTCATTCCAGGTTCATGTTTGAATTAATTTTTCTTGTTGATTGTAGAATCATTTTCTATTCCGAATGATACTTTTTCAGAGAGATGTGCACACGTGTCTGTGCATGCACACACGGCCACTGAAGTTCTTGTAAAATGCAGGAGATCGCTCTGAGGAGTCCAGGTGAGATAAACCAACCTTCAAGAATATGTGGTTGGATTATGTCCTGGCATATCTCGTAGCCTTAAATCTTCATAAGCACAGGGCAAGTGTAATGGATTCTGTAACAAGATTGCTTTTTTTCATCCTTTGACTCACTGGACGTTTGAATTACAAAATAGGCTTATGGTGTTATCTTCTGCCTGTTCTGAGCTTCCTATATTTGTCTAATTCACTGTCTAGCAGAGATAGGAACATGATGTTAAGCACTTCTAACACGTGTCAGCCTTTGCAAAGATGTATTTTTTTTTTATGTTCTTATATAAACTATAAACCTAAAATGCAAAGAATATAATAATTTGTATAAAGGACATATGCGGAATTAATAATCTGAAAAGATACGATTAAAGAGTTTGGGGGAGGTTTTGTTTTTTTGGGGTTTTTTTAAGGTTTTGGTAGGATTTGGTTTGTTTGCTTTTTTCTAAATCTAATTTTTAAACAAGCAAAAAAACTCTCTTTTCTAAGTGGGAGGTATTTACATCTTGTAATGTGTCTCTTTGAATTTAATTTAGTCATTTCATCACCTAATACTAAAAACTGAATAAATTTAAAAATTCCTTGATGTGTATGAGACATTCTTCTGCTTCAGCTGTTCTTCAGAACCTGATAGTATACTATATTATAGTACTGTTACATGTGATGATGTGCAACTTAGTCATGTATAAACAACCAGGAAAATGGCATGAAGGACAGGCTATAACTTAAGATGACTTTCAGATCCTTTTATTCGTTGGGTCTACTGACTTGTGAGCGTGTCTTAAGGCAGAAGTGTAGCTGTTCACATGTTTTGCTTTTATCCCTTGAAAATATTTGCATGAATGAGAACAGATGGGAACTACAGGACAATAATTCTGGTTTAGATTGAGTAGTTGGTCTTCCTTTGATTTAATGTTTTGAAAGAAGAACAGAAATCTCAAATGCTTTAGAGTATTTTCTCACACTTGGGATGGGGTGAGGGGAGCAAAAACACCCCAACCAACCAACCAACCAACCACCCATCTGTCATGTAAATTCTGATGGCTTTGTTTTGTTTAACAGAGGTGTACTTCAAATTCATATTAATCTGAATTGTCCCTGAAGATGAAATAGCACTGAGAGGGAACACTAGCTTTTGAAACTTGGAGCAAGACTGGATAACAAGCTGTATTTAAATAACTGCCATGTGTTGTTCCTTTTGATAAATACATTTTTCTTCTTAATTTTGGGAATATTTTTACACTTTCTATGATTCTTCAGTGTTGTAAACTATTTATTTTCTCTTAATGGAAGACCAGTAGAGAAACACTAGAGTGAGCTTGATGTCGTGCTTCCTGACATCTTGCTTCCAGATCAGGAGCCATAGCAGTCCCTCTTCCATGAGGTTCCAAGTGCACCCTGAGTACATAAAGCTGTTATTCCAAATTATATTGTTGCTTCCTCCGGTTTTCTTATTCTGTTCAGTGTGACATCTGATTTCATGAGCTTGTCTGTTCAGTAGTGTCTTTCCAACTTAAATACTATTGAAACAGTACAGTTGGTGTGTTGCTGATTTTAGGGTTTGGGTTTTTTAAATGGGGAAACTACAGTAATATTTTAGGGGGCTACATATTCACTCTGAGGGCCTCCTACTTCTTTACTCTATGTATAGAGGTGAAAATGTTGGCTCAGCAGAGGCAGAGGAAAAGAACAAAAAACTGAAAAACTGCCTGCAGTGGTGTTTGGCTTGTGATATGCAGAACTCTCTTCTGTCAGGGGATCCTGACTCCAGGTGTATGTCAGCTATGTCTTTGAACCACCAGAGGTGGAAAGAAAACTGTTTCATGGAAAAGCTGAAATGGAGAGAGTAGTTTTTTGATACGTGAGGTTGCTCATAATTTAATGCAGAAAGGATCACCTGAAGAGCACTCTACTCCAAATCGACTTCCATTTGGCAGTAGTCCTTGTCTAATTAAAGCAGATTCACAGATATGTGATCTATCTGTCAGAGACTGAATTAATGCTTTCTAATATGTCAGGAAAAGCTAAAGCAATGAGTAAAAGGTCAAACAGCCTTTCAGATGTGCTAGAGAAGGATTAGGGCAGGGAAGATGGGACTATCTTTTCATGCTGCTTCATACTATGAACAAGTACCACTGCTTGTGATCCTGGTCCAGCTGTTTGAGGAAAAGGAAATAGGGGCTCTGATGTTCTGAAGTAGAATGTGCAGTTGTTCCACACTTGGTCGGATTCCCTATACAATGCTTAAGAGCAAGTACGTGTTAATACCTTGTTCTGCTCTAGGGGGAGGCCATTCATCTTAATACCACGGTTTCTCTGGGTTTTTGAGCATGAGTTGTGGCTTGAATGAAGTGACTCCACCATTGAGCGCTGCAGTGCCGGACATGTTGGAGCTCCAGTACGAGTTGGAGTCCAAAGCAGCGAAGTGGTACGCCACTATTGACATTGCCAATGCATTCTTCTCCATTCCTCTGGGAGCAGAGTGCAGGCCTCAGTTTGCTCTCACCTGGAGGGGTGTGCAGTACACCTGGAACCGACTACCCCAGGGGTGGAAGCACAGTCCCACCATCTGTCATGGACTGATCCAGGCTGCACTGGAAAAGGGTGAGGCTCCAGAACATCTCCAGTACATTGATGATATCATTGTGTGGGGGAACACAGCATCAGAGGTATTTGGGAAAGGAGAGAAGACCATCCAGATTCTCCTGGAAGCCGGCTCTGCCATCAAAAAGAGCAAAGTCAAGGGACCTGCCCAAGAGATCCAATTCCTATCTGTATATATGTGTAAACATGTGTGTTTAAAGTTGAAATGTATTAATTTGGGCATTGAGCAAACGGTATGGAATAAGGGGTGGAATGTCCTGGGGTGATGTTGTGAAGCCGCTTTATTCCTTAACTGTCCACTCAATGCCCAAGGATGCTGTGCCTTTAGGATGGACCCGAGTGCGGGGCAGTTGAACGGCCGGGGCCCAAGGGCTCGGGGGCTCTGGGGCTCAGGAGGGAGTGCGCTGGGAGCACTGTGCTGCTTTTTGGGTTTCTTTTGTGTTTTGGATAGCTGGGGAAAGGTTCTGTTGTTTTTTTTTTTCTTGTTTTTTCCCTTCCCCTTTGCTCACTGCCTCCCTTCCCTCCTCACCGGTCCAGGGAGCCTGTGGGGGCAGCCCCAGCTGGTCCAAGCCCACGTGTCTGTTCCCTCTCCGGGAATTTGTTGTATTTTGATTTTGTTGTATCTCCAGGAATTTTGTTGTATTTCCCTGTTCTACCCTGTTTTGTTTGGTGTTAACAAACAGTTTGTTTTTTCCACTCTCACTTGCTGTGACCCACTTGTCTTACTGGTGGAGGAAAAGGGAAGGAAGGCCCTTTTCCCTTCGGAGGAGACACTTATTCCAGAGTGTTTCCTCCTGAAGTTTTGTCTCCAAAATGAAGACAATTAGTTGTGCAAGCAATGTCACAGTCTGCCAAGGTTCTGCAGCACCTCCTGTTCTAGTACATGCAGACTGTGTGCAGGACAGAAGAAATACATAACCTTCTCAAGCCGAAACAGCATAACATCAGTACATCCGATTATGCTGACTGCCACTGAAATGTAACCTTTTCTTAATAACAGGATTTCTCTTAAGATAAAGATGGCTGGACGAGTATGGGAGCAAAAGTTTTCATTTTGTTTTTCTGTTCTACCCTTACTCTTAAAAGTAAGAACTTCAGCTGTTTTGGGATTGTTGGTAGGAGCTTTTTTTCATATGTATTCTTGTATCCTGATTCCCTGATAAAATCTGTTTCGATAATCCGATAAAAGAGTAGTTAGAAACTTCAATTAATTGGCTGTTCAGATTATGTGCAAAGAAATGTTGAATTAATCTCTCTTAATTTTAGCTCAGAAAAAAACAATTTGAAGATACTACTGAGTTCCACGTAAATAAATAGACAGCATCTTTTGAGTTCAGTCCTTTATTCCCTAACACAGCTCTCTCTAAAGTTAGACTGATAAAGCCTTTGGTATTGGTAGCTGCTTCATCGCCTTGAGATAAGCAATCAGACAGTAGGAGTTTATGAATAATTAGACTAAAGTCCAGAAGTGACTAGTAAGATTTTTCCATTTGACTATATATGTAACCAAGACATTGTTTCACTTCTTCATAGTCTCTGTGCTCTAAACTAATAAGTTGCTTGAATTTTAATGTGCGTATTATACTAAATGTTCAAGCAGTGTTATTGTTTTGAACCCTAGTTCAGAATAGGACATACTTTGTCCCACCCATCAACTTCAGCTTCTGCTGGTTTGGAAGCTGTAACTCACATAGTTACTCCGTTCCTTGAAAGAAAACAGTCTGGAATATATTCTTTAAAAGCTAAATGTGCTCATCACCTATTGCTTTTGTCTGACTGTTTTTTCCAATATGTCAGAAGTGGGCAGTGCCTGCTTTAATGGTGTTTGTATTTCTTTCCTGCAGGAAGCATTGGTTTTATTTTTTGAATTTGTTTATCTGACGATTTATAATTAATATATATCCAAGTGTTTCTGAAACTGGCCTATAAATATCTTTGTACTCCGCTTCTAGAAATATGACCTTGCAGTGGCTCCTGGAAGAATACTATTGACTGTACCAGGTTTATCAGAGTTGCTGTTCTCCAACATTGCTGCTTGTCTACACTTGAGTCTTTTGATAAGCTAACATCATTCACAGTGGTATCTTTTATCAGTGGCTAAAAGTTTATTGTAACCACTTGATGATTTACACTTGATTCTTGAAATCCGTATATTATCTGATTCCTGATTCACTTAAAATGTGTTGTATCGATTGTTTGCAGAATAACATCAGGCATACATGTGCTGCTTATTTATAATATCAAATGTCTTATATTGACATAAGCCTTCAACTTAATCAACTGTGTTTGCTGTCAATATCCCTCAGGCATTTATTTTTAATTAAGGAAATAACTTATTACTGATTCATTGGCATTAGATAGTGGATACCAGTCCTGTACTTGATGGAATGTGATTTTTCTCAAACTGTGTGTAATCTAACTAATGGGATCTCATACCTGAAAAAGTCTTGATTTTTCTGATGCCCTCAGGTTATCTCATAGATTAGGAGTAAATGTAATTGACATTCTTTACACCATTATCTGTTGTGATTTGCAGGACATGCTCAGATCCTTTCTGTAGAGAGTTATCCTGTAAATATTAAGAAAAGAACTGTTCAGCTCACATTGTGAAGACAGAGGGCAAGAATCTCTGTTTAAAGAATTAACTTGTGTTGACACGCAGGGCAGTTTGCTGTTACTGTTTTAAGGTAAAGAACCTAACTTGGCATTTCTGGGTGAATGTGAATGTTTTTGTTAAACAATGAATCTGGTTGACAATGAAGTCTTGGTCTAGCATGGTGCAGAAGAGGAGACTGCTATTATGATTTCTTGTAAAACAAATAGTTTTGTTAACTTGAGATACTTTGGAAACAGCAGTACTTTGCTTGGTCCTTTTCACCTCTATTATGTAGTCTGGTTTTAGGGTGTTTGAAACTGTCCACTTCTTTGTCCTTTTCTTAAAAGAGAAACCAGCTGCCTATTTTTAATTTGATAGTTTCAACAAGCTGAAAATGCTTTATCAAGATCAAGTACTAGGCCAGTTAAATACTTACTGCTACTAAAGACCAGCACAGGAGAAAAAAGATAACCTCATGATGTTGGTTTTTTTGTTTTCTTCTTTATTTGTTACTGGCTGTGGTCCAGAAGTGTCTTCTGTACCATGGTAGATCTTGCAGGCAGTTGCCTGGACCTTTTATGAACACTGTCTTTCAAATCAGCTGACTCTTGTTACTTTTTGCCTTCTTTGTTTATGCCTGGAAAATTACTTATTCAGGTTTTGAAACAATCTTTACCATAAAGGAGTCCAACTCAAAATATTAAGCTCTTAAATTCAAGCATTTAGTAAACTAACACTTTTATTTTAGGTCAGGTTTTTGGTGGCTTTTTTTTTTTTATAGTAGTTAGGAAGGGTAACATCTGTTCGAAAAACTACTTATTGCCAGAATTCTTATATGTGATACATGCTGCAAGTCAATTTTTACTCTAACCTTTTACTGAAGTAAAGGAAGAATTCTTACCTTCGTAGTCCTCTTCTTTATTAGTAGGTATTTGACTGATGAATTAAGTCTCTGTGAATGCATTGGGGTAGTCTCATTTTTTAACTCATGCTAAATGTGCACTAACAATTATCTCAATTCATAAAATACCTGATTTAGTCTGTCATCCCATCATAGACAGTATGGGTTTTGATTCTAAGGTGTACACATTTTTTTCAGAGCATCAGATGGCTTGAAAATCTTTCTTGACCCCAATCCCTGGCTGACAATGTATTTAACATTTCAAAGGGTAGCCCTTCCTCTGTGGGTGTTCTGATAAATGCTCTAACTGGAGCTAGGTCTTCTAGCATTTTAATTAACTCTCCACACAGGGACCCTTCCTGTGGAGAAAACATGCATTTTCTTTTAAAAGAATTTCCAGAATAGATTGTGAGAATAAACTGTGGAGGAGGAAAAATTACTTATAAGTATAGGAGCAGTTGTGTTTCTGATTTTGCTGTAGCATATAAAGATCTGAAATTCTAAGTCAGTGTAGTATGAAAGTATGTAAAACACACGCTTTTTACACTGAAAGCATAGTAAGTTTTGCTGTGACTGCAGGAATCCCAAATGTGAGCTTAATTTTGCAGTGTCATCAGTCTGCTCAAGTTGGAAGAGGTAGCTGAGATCCAGAAGCATAGCTGAAAATTTTCTTGAGTGTCTGATTTCTCAGTTTGGTTATGGCACGTCATCAAAAGTGCTTCAGAAGTACTGAGTGGTTTTGTCTTCTACCAATTTCACTTGGAGTCAAATGGTCATCGCTGATGAAGCCTTACAAAAGTGTTTTGTTTCATAGTCTGAATGTATCAATTCCTTCAAGAAGAATATTTTTTATTTTTGTTTTAGTGGTATTTTTGACACTTTGTACTTGGCTCAGTCCTTGAATATGTATTAAGTGATGTTAATAAATTCATTCATTTATTTTGAGTTGATTTTATATCTTTAAGGGCACTCTTATTCTGAGCCTTAAAACAGAAAATACAGTATCTTTTGCAAAGCCTGTAAAATGCAGCGTGCAACCCCTGACTCAACAGCAGGGTGCTGACAAAATTAAGGTAGATTTCAGAACAGCAGATTTATTAAAATATTGACAGAAGCGCTTCTTTTGCTTGTTTTCCTAATTTTCCCTTCTGGTCATAAATGTCTATTGGTATTAATGATGGAAAACTGAGAATCAGCTGGATAGTGTCATATAATGAATATCATTAGGAAGACTCAGCTATAAGGTTTGATTCTACCTATAGTCAAACTGTCAAATGTACATGCAAACATTGGGCATTCCAAACTTTGGTACCTGTGCTTTATTTCAACATGTGTTGTCTTGGATTAAATGACTGACTGCTTTCTTTCTGCATTCCTCATAGTATTCTCATTCCTTACAGCATGTACAGTATAGAATAAATAATAGTAAATGAATGTGACATGTTGACTGTATGTCATTTTTTTTTTTGATGTGGAATAATTCTTACACTGTATACCAAAGTCCTTGGTATCTAGTGGGGATTTTTCCAAGGAGTGGACCATTGATGTATTTCCTCTTGTTCAGACGGAAAATGGAAGTAGAAGTGGATCATGTTCAAATTTACATATCATCTAATATTCAGCTATTAGTTTAGATGTCTACAGCCTGGCCTACTTCTGAAATTATTTTCGAGAGCTGTTACAATGAGCTGCTACCTTTGGTGTCCAAATGATTATGCTGATATTTACTATAATTTCTGAAAATTGCTTCTCAAATTAAATAATCTTGTGAGTGGGGAAACATAGCAATAATGCTGCAGCTGTATGGCCTCCTCTGATGGTTACACATCCAAGATGTGAAAGCCCAGCTGTAAAGAAACTGAACTTTCTGGTACTGTTTTTATGTCCCAATACCAGCCTAATGATCTGGGCCTCTCAGCTACTGGTCAGACAGGTTCCCTGTCTTGACAGCATGAGAATGTCTTCAAGTCTTAAAAGTACAGTGTTCCTGGCTTTTCTGTATTCAATCTCCACTTCTAGTCCAGTGAAAAATGATAACTGGTAGCAACTGTTGATATTCTCTTGTCTCGCTTCAGAGAAGCATGAGATGCAGTATAGTGGAGGGTGTCTTGGCAGCAGCATGCCAGGTTGGGATGACTACCCCAGGTTGTCAGGAGATTATCAGACTGCATTGCTGCTGCAGCTTTCCATAACTGAAAAGTCTCCATCTGACCAGCTTTGGGAGCCAGAGGCCAAGCAAAGAATGAGTCCCTTACTGCACCGAGCAAAGGTTTCTGAGCCTAGACAGATAGACAGCCGAACTCCTGTGAGGGAAAACTTTGTCCCTGCCCTTTGCTGCTAATGCATGTCAAGAGTGCATGGAAAAAAAATGAGGCAGCAGCTCGTTGTTGCAGTCAGTAATCTGATTTACCCCAAGATGAAGCAGATTCCCAGTTAATGAATTGGAGGTTACCATGATTTTCTTGTATGGTCAAGTTCCTGCATCATGCTCATGGCCTAAGTTTACCGTCTCTGGTCATAGAACTGTTTATGTAGTGGTAGAATTTTTACTACAAAGCTTCTGTATAATTATTTGGTCTACCTTTTTTCCTTAGAAAATGCGTGTGACTGTAAAAGTAACACTTCACAAATATTTCTGTGTGCAGTATGAGTTATTGAACGTGTCATCAGTGGGCTTGATAACAGTGTAGATTGGAAATCCTGTATTCTTTTACTGGAACAAAATGGGATCCAAATCTTATTCAAAAAATGATGCAATTTTATCTTTTTATTTTAGATCACACATCTATTCTGTTGCTCAGTGCTTGTCTTCTATCTGTGGTACTATGCCAGAACTAATGAATCCTGTGGGATCTTATCTAAGCTGAGGTCAGTGTTGGATAAACTATGTCAGTAATTCAGAAGTAACTGAGTCACAGGGTATTGTAACTTCTGGGTATTGCCAGTTGCTCTAAAAAAGCCTGAGGAATTACCAAAAAAAGTTCAATAACTTGTTTACAAATATGGAATAAATTTAGACAGAATTTGAATGACTATCTGAACAGACACTGTGTACTCAAAAAGAGGCTGTGACACTCAAAGCTGTCTCCACCCGTGTTCCCAGTTACCTGCTGGTTCAGGTGTGAAGAACAGTGCTGCTGGATATGAAGGCACCTGCGTGTGTGACCTTCTGTGCAGTGAAGCAAACATCTCTGTGGCAAAAAGCAGAGGATACAGTTCTTATTTCTCAAAGAAAACTGTAGCAGCCTCTTGGCTGTGCCAAATGTCTTCTTACACCAGTTTCACCAGTTTATAGGTACCATTGTACCACCTCTATTTGCTGTTTACTCACCATTTGCTTTGCACTGAACGAAGCAGGATTCTGTAGCTAAACAGCCATGGCTTATACCACAGCATAATTAGAACTGTTAATGCTGTCTTTGCAATTTGGAGAATCAGAAGTAAACTGGGATAGAAAACTTGTGTTAATTTTATTATGAAGGCAGCATTGATTTTAATTTTTTTTTAAACTTGGGGGGTGCATGGTAGTTAATTTCAAGATCAGCTCGTGAAATACCGTATTCTGATGACGCTTCTGTACAAGACGGAGGCTGGTCTAACGTTTTTATAATGGTAACCATTGTTTTTATTTCAGACTGAAGAAAATTCTCAGCTTCCTAATGGCTCTTTAGTAAAGAGATTCAACCTTCACATGGCTTAGTAGATGTTCTTTATCAGTTTCCACATCTTGCCTATGAATGAGAATATGCAAAAGTCAGCTTTTGTTTATGGTTGTTTATTTTTCAGCCCTGTATATTTTCAGTCATCTTCTGCCAAATGTAAGTTAAAACTTCTGCAAGGCGTTCTCCCCACTAATGGTAGGAAATAGTTCCTTTTGGAGGCCAAGTGGTCTTTAAGAGCACTTTGATGGAGTGAGGTGCACTGGATTGGCACTCATTCATCACACCATATTATGGTAGATGCAGATGATGGAACACTGTGGGTTTACCCCAAAAAGGCAGGTGCAGTAGTCATGGACACAGGGATGTGAAGACAAAGATCTAGGACCTAATGTTGGATGGTATCTCACTGTGCAATACTCACATGTTGACTGTTAACTCCTTTAAATATTTCTTAAGCTATTTTGTGACGTTATATGAGGAAGACTTTTTCTTGCATCTCAAGTCCCAGATAAACCCATTGCCACCAAAACAGTAATTGCAAAGACCACTGTGAATAGTCTTAGTGAAGATCTATTGCACAGGTTGCATTCAGACTTTGTAGTTAAACAGTGATAACTGGTCCACTGTAGACATGGAAACAGCAGCTCTGAAGATGTTTGTCAAAGTTTTTTACAGCTTGTGATTTACTCTTCTTCCTACTCCCACCATGCCCCCCTCCAGGTTACACCACATTTGGGATGAAATACATACATTTCCATATTAATGCTTGGGTAGCAGGTAGCCAGGCAATTCAGTTATTTCCCTCCTGTCTCACAGTTTCTCCAACTTGGCCATTTTTTAGCAACCTCTTTTAAGGAGAATCTTCTCTGGTTAAAGGTAGGTATTGAAGACATTGAGAGCTTTAAAACCAGTTCATGCACCCTTCATGTTTTCTACAACTGCTGTTCCTGAAGCCATATGGGAAGGAAGAATGATTGGTGATTGTCCTTGACTCAGTGGAAATGGTTTGAGTGGTGGCGGCATCCAGTGTTACTCAGGGTTATAACTGCATTACCCTATTTCTTGTAAAAGCAGTAAGTCTAACCAACTTTGTCTTAGACAACATTGGTGTTGATTCAAGGTGCATCTGATTCTTCTTTTGCAAGCTGTTTGCCTTTCATCTCTTGAGCTTTCCTCTCACTTTTGCACTGCTGAATGCATCAGACGTAGGTGAGATCACCTTTAATCATCCAGAAAATAAGTTGATCAAACAGACAAACTCTTCTGCTGACTGGCCTTCCATCTGATATCCTGATTTAAACCTCATAGAAGCAATGGAACTCACTGAAGGAATTATCCATTCTTTAGAGATAGTAAGATTCCCATCTGTTAAACTCTGTGTTGTAATAAATCTTAGCCAAGATGTGGTAGATGTATATGATTCTAAAATCACATCACTTTTCAAGATACATGGCTTTACTTCTGTATACACAAACGTGTTGAGCTTGAGGAAAGCTCGAGTAGAAGTGTTCCCATAGGTCCATCCTCTTTCTTTTTGAGCAATGTGATGTGCACACTTACAGTACTAGCATGCATATTAACTGCAGGTATCAGTCATTTGAAACTCATTCACAATGAGTAAATAATAATAAACTTGGAGGTCTCCAGGTGGGTGTTTCTAGCTTCTTGAAATCACCCGAAATAGTTTTCTTTAAATGTGATTTTACTTTGAATTTTGAGAAAGAACTGATTCAAACTGAAAAAGGGATGTCAAGTTTTGGGAGAAAAAGAAAAGCCTAGAAACCTTTCCATTTTCTGATGCAGAAGGCATAGCATATTATAACTGATACTTGGATTAGGAAGGTTTAAATACAAATATTTAGGGGATGTCATGTTTCCTTAAAGATGTTGGGAAAGCAGCAATCTGCCTTGGTATTTTTATGAGCGAATGAATAGTGTCATTGCAAGTTCTTGTCTTCTTAGGGGACCACACATCCTCAACTACTACAGTTTTGTGTGTATCAGCTTACCAGCACTATAAATATAAATGTTCTGATGCAGGCTTAGTCTGCTACCAAAAGCTGTAGCTGAAGAATTTAAGAGAAGTCTGTCAACCTTGATAATCTGTAAAATTACCAGTGCTTTGTTCTTCTGATTTTAAAAAAACTAAGATGTGGTTGTCCTGTTATATTTTGAGAAAACTAATGACTAATTGACTGCTTGTGACTTCGTTGTTGTTGTTGTAAATTTGTGAACAGATTTGTTTATCAAAACAGCATGCATGACATTTTAATGGTGATGTTAATGAAGTAGTGCTACTGTCTCTAGGAATATTGGACTCTTTACCAAAATTTTTATGGTTGTATGGACCACTGAGAGGATTAGGAGGAGGCCTTATCTTTCAATAAAACTTGGGTGCATAAATTGTGTGTAAACGTGGCAGGAGGAATGAGAGTGGTGTGGAATCTCAGCTGAAGACTCTCAGCTTAGGACATAGCCTGTTTGGAGAGTTTCCCTGCTCGACTTGTCCCTGACTTCTCCCTACTTTCACCCTTTCAAGGCTTTCAGAGGGGATTAAGAGTGATAGGCTGGAATGGGGTAACAAACCCAGAAATGGGACTGACCAGAGAAAGGTTTGCAGTTGAGTGTTGCTTTTCACCAGGTGTTCTGGAGGAATTCCGGTATTCTTTGCATTTTGTCGTTAATCCTCGTGGTGGCAGCACGCACCAAGAGAAGGGGAGCCAGCCGAGTGCTGCTGACCTGGGTTTTAATTAGTTAAAATGAACGTGCTCGGACTTATATTCTTAGCTTTTGTTTCCAGTGAGGCAGCTCAAAAAAAGAAGGTCAAAATTACATCATCTGCGATTTCAGATTTTATGAACTTCTGAGAGACATTTAGTTGGGAGAAATATTTCTTCTCCTCTCCACCCTCTCACCAGCAGGTAAAGGCAGTATTTGTGAAGATCCTGAGCTGCTGAGAAAACTTACATGGCAGGGTTGGAGTTTCAGTTGTCCAAAATGTCATCCAAAGACTATTGAAGTTTTTGAATGGTGAGGGTTTTTGTTAGCCCCAGCATGAATGCCAGGACTCTTGTTCTAGGCACTGCACTGCCTGAGTCTTTCCTAAATTTGCATACAAAGTCAGGGTCTGTCTGATGTATTCCAGTTGGAAGCAGAGAGACAGTGTCAGGCATCCAGTGAAACCTATCAGCACAAGGCAAAGAAAGAAGTACAGAATGTTAGTAATGAGGTACTGATAACCAAATAACTGGAAAGAAAAATCACTAATACACTGGAAAGTTGGCTGCAGATTTAACACTGTGCTAATTAAAGAAGGTAGATAGAACTACCTTTTGGTATCTGAAATAACCTTTTCCAAAATACCGAGATAGGAAAATTTCTTACAGTAGTCTGACTTGATAATGTGAGTGAACAGTTATTTCAGAGTAGTAGTGTTGGTTTGTAAACCAGCACAGGGATGGGTTCATTTCATGTCATCTGCCTGAACTCAGAATCACACATCAGTTTCTTGAGATCTTTTTCACTTGACCAAAATTGTCAGGTATTTGCTCTGTCTTCTGTGTTTCCTTGGTGTACTGTGAAGCTCTCATCATGTATCAAACTCTTAAAACCAGAGTCAGTATTACTAAAGTTCATAAATAGCTAGAAGAAGGAAATAAGATAGGAAAACAAGCAGCAGTTTATGGAAAACAGGTGAATGTAGTCTGTACACACTTTTCACAGGACTACTGATATCTGACCTTCAATTGTTTAAAACTACTTCAGGTGTCCCTCACTCAAGTAAGGATGAAAATATGCTCTGTCTGCACTGTATTCCAGTTAGAAGATTTGAGAACTGGAAAATGGGTAATAAACATTTAAATGAGGGCATTTCCTGTATCTCAGAAGTGGGCTAAAAGGCCAACTTAATGGCTCTACCTTCCTGAGCTGTTTAGGATAGAATGCATTTTACAAGTAATACAAATTGAAGGGATACACCATTGTGCTTATAGACATCTGCTTCTTTATCTTTGCATCTTTATTTTAGTTATTTGAAGTCTTTTTTCAAATAAATTTGAGAGCTCAAGATGGAAGTCTCTGCAGAGCTAGTTATAGGACCAGAATAAATTGTTACTGTATGAGAATCAGGAGAAGGATTTTTTGCTTCTCATTCCATAAAGGCTGTTAAAATACTACCAGGGAAAAGAACTATATGTTCTCTGTATTCATGCTGGTCTTACAGGGAGCATGCATCAAGCCCAACTCAACTAAAACAGGAGAATATTTTCTAATATGAGATAACTTGTATGTGAGCTTAGGCTGCATCCTGTAGAGTACAGGCTCGTGTGTGCAGCTTTTCATTTGCAGTCATGCAAGTTTAAGAGCTAAACCAGCAATTCTCCAGAAAATCACAGTGTTAGATCTTAAAACTACAGTGTTACTCAACAACTAGCAGATCACCTTACCTTTCCATAATACTTATTTTGCCTT
Source organism: Corvus cornix cornix (assembly GCF_000738735.6). Taxonomy (NCBI): domain Eukaryota; kingdom Metazoa; phylum Chordata; class Aves; order Passeriformes; family Corvidae; genus Corvus; species Corvus cornix. The sequence goes on along the minus strand of NC_046333.1, from coordinate 101,005,904 downwards.
CTTGCCACTGTCTCATTCAAGGAAATTTTTGAAGCTCAATAGCCTAGTTTTATGTTGTTAAATGTGGTAGATTTATGAACTTCCATTACCCAAATCACTACTTGTATTGTAAGTGTTAATGATGGGATTGCCCTTTCATGTAAATACAAATATAATACAGTCTACTGACCTTCACTGCTGAAAAAGCACTATTTTATGCAGTGTGGTTATGGAACAGAGTACAAATAAAGTATTCTTTCTTTCTTGGTGACTGAGATGGATATTCTTTTCCTTTGTTCATCCTGTTAATTACACAGTGTAAAGCAAGTTTGTGGGAAGAGAACTTACATTAGACCTATTGGGATAGTTGGAAGTGGGCAAACTGTTGTGTACATAAAGATTTGTGTGTTTTATGGTCAGAGCATTGCTTTTCTTCTACAACCCAATGTATTGCAAAAGCTGAACCACCTTTGGAAGAATGCAAGTGTGGGGTTTTTTTCTGTATGATCAGAAAGGGGGGAATGACTTGATATTGTTTGTTTTGTTTTCTTTGAGCATGTTGTTTGTTTTGCTTTTTTTGCTGAGAGTTTTGAAAAACCTTTGAAGAACCCTACAGGGTTCTCCGTGCAGGGCAACCTAAGACTGCATTGAAGAACACATATGGTAATAGAAAATGCCCTGTCCAACTGTCTGACATGCAGTGTCCTAGAAAAATTGACAAGATGTAGGAACTCAGCAAAGCAATTGATACTTGAATTTTGGGACAATTGGCTTCTCTGTGAAGTACCTTGGTACATATACTTGGTTACTTGTTTTGTAGAAGGGGCTGCTGCTTTGTACATGGGGGAAGGGAATGGTGGACACTTGTGGATGCATTAAAACTTGGCCAGCAGTTGGTGCACTTATCAAATAGTGGGGGTTTTAATCAATGTTTGGTGTTGCATGCAAAACTGAAAGGTGCAGAAAATAAGATGTAATTGCTGTAGTCACTTATAGGCACTTGTATCTGTATAGTCTTTGGAAGCTGTGTGGTTTCTGTAGATGGACCATAACACTTCAACCTTTTATATGAAATTACGTACTTTTTTTTACTAGCATCAAAGTATGACCTTATTGCCCTTTGATGCTTTTATTTTGACACTGTGCAACATACATAACCTCTAATTGTTGGACAGCACTGATTCATGGTATTTGTAACAGATAAGTAACCATTCCCGAGTTCAGTAGGTGTATACTACACAAAAAGTAATTGCTTAAGAAACGGGCTGGTTGCTTCATCTGTTACATATTTTGCATTTAAAACTTTGTGGTTTTCAAACCACAATGTTTCAGTGGTATTGGCAACATTCAAAGACTAATATTGCTTATGGGTGGAGTCAAAAAGATTTCTGTACAAAATACTGGCAGCTGAGTCTGGCGAGATTCACTTTCCAGACTTAGTAAGCAAATCCTTTTAATTGGCCTATGATGTTATGTCTTTCATCACTTACAGAGTATGTTACCAAGGAGTTAAGGGCAAATACAATGATTCCCCACTTTGTTACTGTACAATAAAGTGACTATGGACACTTTTTACTTTATGGAGTCTTGCCGTGTCCAAAAATAAGTTTTTGGACATGTTATCCTTTCTTATATGGTGTTGCATGGGGAGGAAATCTGTTCAGCTGCTGAGAGCTTTGGGGAATAAAAGTCTAAACTACATACTCCTGCAGCATGTCTGTCACTAAGTAGAAAATGGTTTTTTATATAGCTATTTGACAGCATCTATAAAGTTCTCCATCACTTTCTTAGGCTATTCCTTTGGAGAGGATGAGTTGGAGTAAGTAAACAAAGACTTTGGGTCTATTTTGAAATCTCTGTATAAACATATGGTCTTCTGTGTCTTTAAGATTCTTTTAGGCATAAGTCAGGACTTTAGTGTAAGAAGTGAAAATATTTTTATTAGGTGGGAGTGGTCTTGATTTAGAGTTGGAGTATTCTTTTGCCTGTGGTACTGATAAATTCAGTTTGTATATCTGTAAAAGATGTATATGTGGAAGTGTATTGGATATAGTAAACAGATTTCTGTTTAAAAATGCAGTAAAATCCTTAAAAGGCCATCTAGCTGCATCATTTTTGAAGGACAAAAAAATACTGACTAACGTTAAGAAATCTGGTTTAGGTTATCTGTGTCACAGTCACTGAGCTCATGTCCTTTCCCCTTCCTTTTTGTTAATCATTCCCTCATGAGCTCCAGTCATCCATTTGGTTCCAGAGGGATCGGTCAATTCTTCCTGAGTTAAAATGCTGGATCTATAAACTGCAACTCTTAACATGTCTGTCGTGCGTCCAGATTTTTGAGACTATGTTCCTTGTAGAAGAAAGAGGATTCCTAACCCCTGACTGAAGAGTCTTTCTAAGGCACTGCATTGCCTGTTACAAAGAAAAAAAAAATCCTGGAGAATGTCTTTTTAAAACTGTGAACATACCTACAAGTCTGCTTGTCTCTCTTCTGGGTCGGAGAGATCAAACCAGCTTCCCTTTGCAGCCCTCTTCTTCCATGTAAAATCTATTGGGGTTTTTTACAATCGGTATACATCATCCTGTTTTCTTTTTTTTTTATTTTATTTCAGTTTCCCTGCAGAGGAACTTCTCAGCTCCAGACTCTGCTTTCTAATCTTTTTTTGGAAGAGTGCCTTTTGCAAATCCACATCGCCCTTTGCTGGAGGTAAAGCAGGGGTTTACTGAGCTCTGCAGCTTCCTTGGCACTCCTTCGCCTGTGTTTGAATGTTTGTATTTAGTAAGCCATTTTGGTAGTCTCGTGAGCAGGCTACAGTATTAGAGCATAAGAGGCTGTAAGACAGATCATTAGAATTAGCTACACGGGATGATTTGAGTAATCCATCAAAGTTTACAGAAGCTTTACCTTTTAGAGGATTATATGCACTGTTCCTAAAAATGTTGTGTATTGGTGTTTTTCTATTATGACAGTACTAAAGCAGTCAGTCTGGTTGTATTTCTCATTAATGTTGAGTCATATATTTTAATAATAGCTGTATGTTTAGAATTTCCTAGGATTTTATACTTTCTAAAGAAAGAGTGAGGTAGGCGAATTAATCTTTAATTTAATTATGTGGCTATGGGCCTCAGATAAATTTGTTAGATAAACTGTATGTGTTACGAGAGTGCTGTATTTGTCTTATGTACTTATGAACTTGCTATTAGTGCTTGTTACGAAAAGGTATTTTTAAAGACTTGATGTCTGTAGAATGAACATTCAAATAAATACATGAAAAATGCTGCAGGTGCGGTTCAGCAAAGTGTGAAAGTGGATGAAGAAATGGTACCATTTTAATTTTTCTAGGTAAATTTTTCACAAAATGCCTCCCTTTTTTTCCTTTTTTTATGACACCTCCACTTTCTTCCCCTCTCCCCAATATTATAACACATGCATTTCAACTTTTTTTGGATCCTTGTAATTTGTGAACACTTGCACTATTCGCACTTCCCACACTTGTCAATCTTCAGTAAAAACGCCTTCATAAGGTAGATATTATACAATTTAAAACATAAAATCCCCTTTACAATTATTTGTAATAGCTGTCTTCAGCTTCACTGGGGTAGCAGCAGTGAAATAGTTCCCACTTGCTGATTTCTCATCATGTGGCTCTAGCAGTATCCCCAAGTGCATATTTAGCATGGGTGGCTGGGACCAGGAGAAGTGGGGAAAAGGAAGATGTCCAAGGAGCACCTGGGGTTGTAGGAGACAGCAGTGCTTCTTCATTTGGTTGAGGGGTGCTTCTTTTTTTGATCTTGGAAAGACACAAAATTCACAGTAAATAAATGATAGTAGAGGAATGAAATGAGAGCCACGTAGGTAATATTAAAACCAGAAAAAGTCAGTCTTGCCTTTTTCCAAGGATATTGCTAAGTATGTGCTTTGTTCCTATTTCTTCACATAATGAGAAGGAGGTGAACTGCAAGCAGAAAAGTCTGTTCTGCCTAAAAATGGTGTTTTAAAAATCCGGGTTGGCAACCCTTGAGTTCATTGCAGTTGAGAGAAAATCATCTTGACTGGTATTGGTAAAGTGTTTTCTGCTACAGCCTGGGCCGTTTCTTGTGCTCGCTAGAAATGTGACACTCATTGTAATGACTAAGTCAACTAATCTCTTTAATCAACCAGTCGGATTAAATCCTGCCTACTCAGGACCTTCAGGAGAATAGCATATGCTGAAACCTGTTTGTAAACGTGCAAAAAGGTGCAGTTTATAATGCTTTTCTTCATTAAAATCCACGCCAGTGAATGCAGGTGGTGTTACCCAGCTTCTTCCTCCTGTCGTATGCAGCTGAGCAGCGTGTTTTTCGCAACAAGGGTAGCGCTATAACCAGCACTGTGGGAATTCAGACTGTGGATCAGTTTTCCCTTCCAGACTAAATGACAGTTAAATGTACTTTCCCAAAATCTTAGCAGTGTCTTATCATAGCTGCAGGGTGTTGTTCTTTTTCTGTGTGTGTGTGCGTGTGTGTGTGTGTGTACACCCCCTTCTTTTAAATGCACTCCCATACCTTTTTACTTCACTTTCTCCACTATTACAGCCCACCTCAGGGGTATAAAAAGGGATTTCCAGAACCAGGTTTCCTATCTCTAGGATCTTCTGGCATTCACTGCTGCGAGACAACTGGCATGATTGATTCTTAGGGAGCTTGAAGGCAGTCTTGGAGCTGAAGGGGAAGTAGGTCTGTTATAAGAATAGCTTAAATATGGCAAGAAGGCTCTGAAACAGTTTTATGTTCTGGAGCACTCAGCACCAGTGATGCAAAACTGAAGGCTTAAGGATTGCAACAGCCTTGGAGGGAGTAATGCGTATGGGTAGGTAGTAAGAGGATTTATAAAAGGTCATGGGAGACCCAAGGCAGTCCATCAAACAGCAGTGACTAAGGACTGTTGAGAATCCCTCTATGAAACTCATGCTCTAAATGGCTCTTCTTAACTGCTCTGTCTTCTACCCCGGGTTCCCTGAGACAGCTCAAGATGGGCTGTTAGCAACAAAATTACTCCCATGCTTTGATAATAATTAATAACTCTTATATGCAAGTGTCTGGGCTGGGGTGTGGGGGTAACAACCAAAATGGCAGTAGGTCATCTGTATCAGGATTTCATACCTGGTTTTTTGTGAGATGCTGCACTGTGTGAAGGGCTGACCATCAAAACTGCCCCTTAAGAGAGGCACTAGCCTATGGTAAGCCATGTACCAGCTAGAAGATGGGCTTGCATTGCACTACATGGCATACACCATTGTTTGGGAGTACTGGTCTGTGATCAAACTTTAATGTTTTACTGAAGAAAAAAACTTTCTGACCACCCGAGAATATTCAGTTCTGCCACAAATTAGTATTGTAACTTTTAATGAATGGCTGTGCATTTGCACACTGTGTGAAACTGGGGTGGTATCCTTCCATTAATTCCCTGAGAAAGCTAGTATTGGTACTGTTACTGACTTTGAGTTTTGAAAATAAAACTAGGAGCCATGTCCAGTTAGCAGCATGATGGTAAATTTTCTGCTTAGGAAGGACTCTTCTCAGGTGCCAGTCCTTTATCACATTTTGGAAAAGTGGCTCGTGGAAATAGTATGAAAATGAATGTTATTAAAGCTAGGGTTTGCTGTTTTGGGAAAGGGTGTGTGTTTGCAGGCCCTGCATAAATATATGGTATGTCAAGTGCTGTGTTTTTGTCAGTTTTTAAAACTATGGTATCAGTCGTGGCTAATACTCCTTTTCAATAGGAAATAAAATTATCTTTGGTACACATTTCTACTCTGACAGGTTCATCTTCATAGTCTTACAGTGTCGCTTAGAAAAGCAGTAATTTATATAAAGACTGAATAATTACAAACTTTATGGTCATATTTTGCAAAGGAGAAGTTGCTAATAGTCCTCCAAGTTAATAGCTGGGGTTAATGTGTATTTTTTAATGGGACAGATTTATTTTCATGAGAGCCAAAGTTCTTTCTTGCTTAGACTGTGAATTCCATAAGGGAATAGTAAGGAGTTAAGAAGGAAACATGATGAATTGTTGGTCTTTGCATCCAAAAGAGGATTTAAGTCATGAACTCCTGACCTTGTGATCCTCAATTACTTATCCCGGGTGAGGGAAATCTGTTCTACTTTAATGTTTTTATTAATGTGACTTGGAATGAATGCAAGCATTCCTTGCTCTTAGAACGTGTTTAAAGAAAATAACTCTGGATTAAAAAATACTAGATCTTTTAATTTTTAGTCCAAGTTTTTTTGCATAGCCAGTTTCTAACAAAAAAGAGAGAGGATTGATTGTTGTTTTACAGGGTACACTGAACCTTGACAGTGGTACACTGAGAGCTGATGGCCAAGTATATTAGAATGTTACCTAATAAAAAATATATTTAAGTCACTGTTATGACTTGCTTCTATGAAGAGCACTGTAAAGCCTCAATGCAAGGGTTAGCCAGTGGTTGCTTTACCCATCTTCTGCAGGTATAGGAAACCATCCAAAAACACTGCCAATTTTTACCAGATTTCCTACGAAAAGTAGGTTTTGTCTTTATTTCTAATGTGTCTTCTCTTTTACCAAAAAACAGAGAAAAATCAGACCCATGTTTTGTGTTCCTAAGTGTCTTTCTGCTAACCATTTTTGAACATCAGGGCTGTTTCCATGTACTGTGCCTTGTTTGCCTTTTTTATTTGAAACATGGAAAATTTCTGTGAAGTGTAGGAAAAGCAGTGCAGATATGTTTATGCAGCTGCAAATAAGTCCCCACTTTAGAGAACTCATTTGTAGGTCTCAGGGTTCAGAGCTTCTTCAGTAAAATGTGAACTCACATGAGGATGGAAGAAGGCAAATGGAAATGAGTGCTAGAGCGGTACACTTCTGTATCACTGAAAATTAGCTCCTGACCTAGCAAAACACCCAATTTTTAAATCTTTTTTTTCAAATGATAAATCATGCTGTTGTAAAAGCCAAATATATTTTTTGGTGTGCTGTAGCTCGAGGTCTGCTTTAAATTAAGGTTACTTAACTTGTCATTCTGAATGCTTGTGTAATGTTTTGTTAAGTGTTTAAACTTCACAAAGCATTGCATGCATTTGCTTTACAAAGCTGTGGAAATCTCTGCAGGAAAGTAAGTGAAGAGAGAAGAGGAAATAAAATTGTCAGATCCCAGGATCTGACCTGATATCACCAACTGGTAGTTCCATCGATTAAGTTGCAGATAGGGTTTTCAAGGCAGACTATTGGATTTTTGCTGTGGACTGGGAATCTCATATTTTTGTGTCTAAGATGTCAAAGAATTCTTGTGTTTGGATTCTTTGTTTCATAATATTAATGCAGTAGATTTGCATGTATTTTAGCAAATATCACTGGTCTGAAAGCTATTTTTGTCAAGTGTTGGAAATGTGTTTTAACAATTCCCAAAGATTGCTTTAGAAAAAGTTTATATAGGCTGTCATAACTCACATGTCAGTTAACAACTTAACATCCTTGAAGTCTTTCTTTAATCATTTTTGCATGAAAAACTTAACTTTCATGAACAGAAATAAGTACAATTGTTCTCATCTGAAAAGCCAAGTGAACATAAGCATGAGGAACAACTGCCTGAGAGGCAGCACATCTCTAGCAGTAGACTGCCAGTATGCTGCTGTGAATACTCAGGGCAGTGATAAGCTCTCCCTAAGTTACTTTCCCATTCATATATTGAAGTTAATGACATTTTCTCACTTTTTTTTTTAAAGCAAAAGCAAAGTGTTAGGTCATTCATAACCGCTAATATTGGAAGCACGGAGCTCATGCTCACTTAAAACATGTGAAGACTGTTCTTCTTTTTTCCTGGTTGATGCCTGCAAAGGCACTTGTTTTTATGCTTTGGCACAAGCAGCCAAAGCAGGCCTACTGCTGAATCCACTCCTGGCTACCCTTTGATAGGAAGCTCCTTACAAGCTCTCTGTATTGCTCTGATTCTGGCAGTCTGATCCTCAGGCATCGTCTTTTTGCCTGAGCCAGGGCTGACTTGGTTAGGATGAGCTCTTCTGTGACTTTGCACACCACTGTTTGCACAGATTTCCCAGGTGAAAGGTGGTGAACATGTGCAGTAATCCTACTTAGATGATGAGGAAGGGTGGCACATGGCCTGCATGACTGGAAGGCTGAGATATCGTGCTAGGAACTGTTTAAACAGTGCTTTGGAGACTGATTTGTAGTTCTGAGGCTTTTTAGAGCACTTGCCACCACCATGTATGTGGATTTCAAAGATACCAATACACTGATGTGCATAGCAGCTAATTGAGAGAAGATTTTAGTAGCATAGGCACCTGGAAACTGGATCTCATAGATTATCAACTGTTTGTTAAACTGTGGTATGGGTTGAGTAGTTTGGGATTTTTTTGAGGTGGGTTATATTTATCTAGTTCAGGGCTCCTAAGACTTTCCATGCTTTCTGGTAAGCACTTTGAATTACATGTTACATTTTAAGTATTGAGCTCATGATACCTGGATATTAGTGGCATGGCTGCCAAGTCCAGCATCTGGGACACAAAACAAAAACAAAAAACCCTCCAAAACAAACAAAACAAAAAACCAAACCAACAAAAACCCAACAAAAAACCCAACAAAAAACACCACATGCCAAAAATCTGAGATGAGTGCTTGATTTAAAACAATTGCCTAAATTCACACTGAAATCCTATGAAATTAGAAGAGAGTATTTTTCACGTTCTGTTTTGTTTTGAAGAAATTTTCGATTGCTTTAATGACTTTTGCAGTTGATTAACTCATTCACTACAGCTTTGCAAGGGAGGAGTCAAGAGTCCTAAAAACAAGTACCCTTTACTGCTGGGGTCTCCCCCCCTTGCCATGGGGTCCTGGGAGAGGGGCCCTTGGGGGAGACACGGGGTTTCCCTGCCCCTGGTCAGCCTCGTTCCCCATTGGTTGTTTTGTGTTCCCCTGTGCGGGCAAGGACCCTCGGGTCCCGTGATTGCCTCAGTTCCTCAGCAGCCATGCGGCTGGAGAAATAAACATCTCTGAAACATCTACCAAGAATCGGTCCATATCTATTTCTTTTCCACGGGCCTCGTTGTCTGATACACATGTTGCAGTATCCACACTGTAACAAATGGTGGTGAATTGCGAGCAGAACGATCCCCGATCCCTAAGGACAGTGACTGATTTGTGAGTAAACTCTGGATTTCTCTTCTTGTTTTTGTTTTGCTGTTCCACCTCTAAATTATGGAGGAACCGTGGAATGACTCTTGGCTCTCAGAGAATATTCTCTTCATTAAGAAGAGAATATCATTCCCAACTGAAGTTCCAGTTCCCATTTATCTTATACTTGAAAAGATTCTAGAACAACGATTTGTAAATTTTAGCTTAATTCAAGCTCAAAAGGAACTGAAACATTTCCTTTCATGGTTGTTTAAGAACTTTTTCTATGTTTCTTGGGATTTAATTCTTACCAAAGACTTTTGGAAGACCGTTTGGACACAGTTAATTTTTGAGTCAAAATATATGCCGATGGAAGAATATTTTCATGAATATTATTTAATTACCAGGACTGTTGAACAATGTCAGCTGTGTCCTGGCGAAGGGAAGCATGTCTCAGAGTCCGTGCGACCCAGGCCACGTGGACTGAGCCCTCTGCGAGCAGCAGCAAGGCAGTTCCCTCCCGCGGGCGGAGCAATGCGAGCTGCACTGTCAGCAGCAGAGTGAGGTGTGGCGGGAGCGGCGCGACCCGGTGGTGCCCGCCCGGCCCCGCGCAGCGCGTGGTGGAGCGAGCCCCGTGAGAGGAGCGGTGCCACCAGCAGTGGCCGGCAGCGGTGGCGGTGGAGTGGAGCTGTGCCTAGCCGAAATGCGCGCTGGAGCAGGGCGCGGGGGGGTCATCGCTCGGGCGCCCAGCCGAGATGTGGGCGCGGCACCAGGCAGCGGCAGCGCAGCTGAGAGCAGAGGCAGCAGCACGTGGGGAGCTGAACAGCGCAGCCCGGCCCGGCCTGGCCGGCCCCAAATGCGACCCCAGGAAAAGCGTGCAGGCACGAGCAGCCCCGATGGCTGCAGCAGCCCTGGCAGTTCCAACGCAGGAGTGAGCAAAAGAGAAAGCAAAAATTCAGCAAGGCAGAAAACAGCAGCCACTCGGAAAAAGGAAAAAATCATTGTAGCCAAGGTTTTAGGAATAGTAAAATGGTATAATATTAAACAAAATTATGGTTTTATAACAAGATGTGACAACCAAGAAGACATATTCGTTCCTAGAACTACTATTAAAAAGAATAACCCTGAAGAATGTATCCCAAACTTGGGAGATGGAGAGGTGGTGGAATTCAAAATTGTGCAAGGTAGAAAAGGGTTACAAGCATCGCGGGTCACTGGGCCTCATGGTGTTTCTGTAAAAGGCAGTATATATGCTAAAAATCGTAGTCATGTTAGACAATATCTCCATTATAAGGCCCCCCTACAGTCTCCCTTTCCCAATCCCAGCTTTCCCTTTTACCCTATATCCTATTACCCCCAGTGTATTCCCAATCTATCTTCTCACCCATGGTTTCCCTCACAAAAACCATGCCTTTGCCAATTGTTTCCCAAAAAATCCCTTTCCAATGCTGAGTGGGGGATGAAGAGGGGGAGGGAAGAAATTAACTATTGTTTAGAGTTCCAACAAGTACAAATAGAAGAAATCCTCTCCTGCCTCAGTTTCCCCACAAAGCATGCCCAGAGAGTCCTGTCTCCCTTCTGTCAGCCTTAAGATGTTCCACAGAATCTGTTTGGACATTTAAAGACTCAGGACGGTGGCTTGTTTTGTTTTGAAACTGTTCTTGTTACATTTATCCAGTTGTTTTCAATGTTAAGTTTTAAATCTCTTTTTGTTAAAAATAAACGGGTGAAATGTTGCAGTCCCTTCCCCTCTGCCGTGGGGTCCTGGGAGAGGGGCCCTGGGGGGGAGGCACGGGGTTTCCCTGCCCCTGGTCAGCCTCATTCCCCATTGGTTGTTTTGTGTTCCCCTGTGCGGGCAAGGACTCTCGGGTCCTGTGATTGCCTCAGCTCCTCGGCAGAGCCCCGGCCATGCGGCTGGAGAAATAAACATCTCTGAAACATCTACCAATAATCTGTCCATATATATTTCTTTTCCACGAGCCTCGTTGTTTGATACGCGTGTTGCAGTATCCACACTGTAACACTTTACAGCATAACACTTGCTCATTCCCAGAGGAAGTCAGTTTTGTGCTTAGCATGAGGAAGGAAGCCTGCTGGGAAAAACAGGGCATTGTCATTTAATTGGACCTTGCATCATAAAACAGATTCATGAGGGAGAATGGTGTGGAGAGAATTAGAGTCACACAGGTATCTGTAGTTTAGAAGAGTGTGTCTTACTAGTTCTTGTATTTGGATTAAAATAAGCTTGTGAGACATGCTAGATCTTACATCAGCTTGACATGAGCCACCAGAAAGGTTCTTGTGTTGTGCACTGTCACATCAGCATGACCAAAACACTTTCTGTTTCCACTCCTCTAACCTCCTCTAGCATTGTGTTGTCTGTGATTGCCACAAATAAGTTCTGTCTCACAGGACCTTTCCGAGCTGATGTTTACTGCTTATCAAGATACTTGTCAGTCTCAGGTCCATAGTTTATCAGATTCATTTCCACTCACTTTTCCATTTGTCTCAGTTTCCTTCCAGAAACAGCCTGTCTTTTTCTTTGACCAAGCTCTGGCTGACATCACTCCTGCCTGATCTGTCTTCCACAGTTACCACTTCTAGGTTCTCTCTACTCTTTTCAAATAATCTGCAGACCCAGTAACTTTTCTTGTAGGAGCCCCTGCTCCTGTTCTGCATTTTGGTGATACCACTTCTAAGTCCACGAAGTTTGAATCTTGCACAGAAGACATGGGGAGCATATGTTTTTTCTAGACTTCCCTGGTCCCAAATGAACTGCAGTTTTGGGAATACAGAAATTCTCATGGGTTGAACCATTCCACCTAGGGAAAGCAAGTATGTACCAAGCAGGTGCAACATTCTTATCCTTCTTGACTCCACTTCAAAAAGAAAATGCTTGGAAAATTGACTAATTTTGGCAGATTTTCACATGGATAGCAGATGGGTCCCATTATCTTAAAGTTTACATTGCCCTGCAGACTTCCAAATCTTGACTTAAAGCCTATGGATGCTCAGACTTGATTATATTGTGTTTGTGAGCTTTTTGTTTGATTTTATGATGTCATCAGAGTATGTTAAACCAGGCAAAGCAATCTATATTCTCTTTGTTCACAGAAATAACCTGTTTTGGCTAAGTTTTCCAGAAAGTTCAGTCTGACATGACTCTCGGCACGGAACATTTCTGCACAGTAGCTAACATTTGGCAAAGTCACAAGCAGTTGATAGCAGGGTCTTATAATGGAAGTTGTCGGGCAATACAATTAATAGGCAAGCTTGGAAGCACTGCTGCTGATCCATCTCAAGAGCTCCTTAATTTGAGGTGCCTAGGTGTTTTCTACCCCAATATATTCTATAAAACCTAGTGTATATTTTCCGTAAAACTAGTCATTCATGACAGCCACTGAACTACACAGTTACGTTGCTTATGCAGCAGTGTGGATGTGTAAATGCAGTTGTCTGTCTATTTTTTAAAGTCTCAGCATTGGTAAGGTTTTATTGACAGACTAAGGACCGTAAAAAGTTTAGGAGCTACTTTTAAATTTCTGCTATTGGGCAGAATTTTAATTTGAATTTTGAAATTTTCAAATTATTTTTTGTAGTTTGGTGATGAATATGTTTCATGCAGTACTGTTAGGAAGTCTGGATTTAAAAGGAGACACTATTTGGGTTGAGATGTCAGCTGTAACTTGTCAATGATGATGACAGCCTGCATATCCTCCTTAGTCTAGGAAGGACAGTCTGGACTGTTTTAAGCCAGGACACAACTTCCTGTCTGCAGGGCAATTTGGTCTTGGAAAATTTCAGGTGTTTGTCAGTATTTGAAATAATTATCTTCGTAATAAACTTGAACCTGAGCTTACATCCATCAAAATAGAAGAAAGGTCAGGTTTGTTGTTGGAGCAATGATGATTAGGCTTATGATGATGGGCTTTCTTGATTAATTGTTGAAAAGTTCCATTTGGTTGACATACTGCATACACTATTACGAAATTCAAAGTATGCTCAGCAAAGACATTTGAATTGCCATGGTTGGACTTAGAGTAAAATAAGGTGTCCCTTAAAATAATAAAAATACAGGGTTAGAAAAGACCTTTCAGATGGACCTCCCTGATAAAGAGCTATATTTAAGCTCTACCTGACAAACATTTTTCCAATTTGATAATCCTCCAGTGTTAAAAGATTTTGTTGATCCTCTGAATTAACCTGTTGCAGTGCTTATGTGATTCTTGTAAGTAAGCCTTTTCCTGGTATCAAGCTGAACTCTCTCTTGCTACAAATTAAGGTAAATATTTCCTGTTCTCTCTGACTGAACTGATCAGTATCTTCTTTGCAATAGTCTCCTGCATTTTAAAAAGTATTTTGTATTTGTTTCAGGTTAATCTCTTCTATATTAAACGAAATTTGTTCAGTCTTTCTTTACAGATAAGGTTTTTTGTACATGCTACAGTGTCTGGACATTGTATTCCAGAACTGATTTGAGAAAATCTCATCAGTTCATCTTAGTAATTCCTGTAAAGTGTATTAAAGAACTTTGTCCTCTACCTATTACTGGAATATCCTCCTTTCTGTTAAAAATCTGTATTTAACAATTAGGATTAAACTTTGGGCACTATCCCACCTGTAACTACGCAACCACCCCAGTATTACCTAGATCATCCAAATGCTACGTAAAGAGTGGTTTGACCTCTTGGCTCTTGTGACTTTTAATTTTTGACTGGCATGTTGGAGAAATTGTAAGTGAGCCTATTGAAGTAAGTGCAGAATAGAAACTGAAAGCTTCTTACCCACCTGAACAGTGTGGATTGGGACAGCAGGCTAGTTCACAGTGAGCTTGAATTACTTTATATTACCAAGCTTGCACAAAACCCTTTACAATGGATTAGGAAATTCCTATGAGGAAAAAAAACCCGTATCTGTAATATGGATCCTTATCTGTGTTGACGTATCCAATGAATTTTGAAAGGTAGCAAGACTGTTCATTTGTTTACTCTATAGTCCTTACATTTATCTGACATTAGTTCAGTTTCAGTATTCTTGACTGTGGAGGGAATTGCAGGGAACTTCTCTTTCCTTTTTTTAGTTACACTTCATGCGTAATTGGAGTTCAGGCATGTAATTTTTTCTTTTAAGGAAGTCTTCATGGTTATGCAGAAGATTTGGCTAGAGACAAAATATAATTAATTGCCTAATATGCTGCTGTGTGTGGTTTCTTGCCTTACTCGAGGTACTCAGCTGGTGTGTGCTGCTTGCAAGTTCATTAACACATTTCCTGCCTTGGCAGGAACCTCAGGCACTGGTGATACCCTTGACCTTGCTGTTCTTCCTGGAACGATTTAGAGTTAGGACTTTTGCTCTTTTCTGACATGCTCACATATATCAGCATGTCATGTTTATGGCCTGTGGAGCAGAGCAAGCACTACCAGTGTACTCTGGACTCTTCTGAGCTAATTGCCTTTGAATGATTGTCTGTGATTACATGAGCTCGCAATGTTGTTCATGCATTGCAGGCCTCTGTTCTTTGAGACACCATGAGATTCTGTCTAACCATCGTCCATGAATTGTCCCTGCAGGTGTTTTTTTCTGATTTCTGTTTTCTTTATGAGTTATGCCTTTTTTTTCCTAGGGGCACTTCTTTCTTCATCTACTCTGTGTCCATGTCTTGAAAATTTACTTATTAGAAACATTTTTGATATCCTGCTACTTCATGCCAGTGCAAAGAAAAAAAAAATAAACACACACAAAAAAAAAAAAACCCACCTAGTAAGAATCTGAAACTTTCATGTTCCTTTAATGTTCTAACTGAAATGAAAATAGTTCACCACATTTTTAAAATGGCAAGATTTTAAGTAATTTTCTTTAACAGAGCAGTGACTTCCTTTATGGATGAACTTGTTTCACTGCTGCTTGAAAATTCTTAGGAACTTGGCATTGTTCCCTTCTTATTCATATTCCTTGAAAACCTTTTTCTCTCCAACTGATGGTGCAGAGCAGTGAAATGCCATTCAGAGGACTGAAGTCCAGAGTCTATTTTAGCTACCAACTTAGACCATAAAAATTAGCATTGTCCTTCTACAGTAAGGCCAGATCTTTAGATTCCAAGTATCAGAAATGGTCATGTGTGTGTGCTGTAGATTTAGACATTTTATGCAGAAGACTCTGCATATTCGTTGTAGGACCTTTAGTTTTCACCTTGTATTGATAGACTTTATTTACACAGCACACTTTTAGTAAGCATATTTTCAAAATTACTTTGGAATTGTAATTGAGTCTAATTGAGTTTCCAAAAAAAAAAAAATACAACCAACCCAGAAGTCATTAAATCTGTAGGTCTACATGTATACAGTACTCCTGTCTTACCCACTCTGAAAAGGTAGGTGGGCGTTCTTAATGCTAATACAGTGTCCAGAAGTATAAGCTTATTTAAATTTTGTGGGTTTTTTTCTCTTTCTTGCAATGTCACCCACATTCATAATGAATACTGATTCTAAGTTTAAAAAGTAACATTAGTATTTGGATTCCTGAACGTTGTATGAACTGCACTTCCTGGTAAGATGTAATGTATGGATCTGTACAAAATACTGTAGCACTGCAGTTCTAGGCTGAAATCAATTTAAACTCAAATCCAGAATAGGCTGTTCTTAGCTATACCTTTGAAATTTATTTTGGTTCAGACTGTGTTTACATTGTTAATATCTGTCTTGAAATGCTTAGCAGACTTTAAAACGCTTCTGTCCTTGCTCGCTCTAATTCATTTGGAAGAGCACTGGGCTTTAGAAGAGAATTTTTTTTGTTTGCTTTTAATTTGGGGGAAAACGCTAAACATATTTTCGTCTATTTTTAATAGAAGCTATAATTATGTCAAAAATACCACAATGAGGAAATATTGAGTATGTATAATGGGTTTTTTAATGTATTTACCATATGGTAAAAATGGAGCCTGAAAAGATTTCTACGAGGATATATTAAATTAGTGCAGAAACATGCTAAACTCCTTAAAATGGATAACAGTAAAAGTCCTTTCTATATTTTCCCAAACCATAATGAGTAACTTGGTGAAAAAATTTTGCTTGCACAAAAGCACTCTTAAGGGAAATCAAGTATGCCAGAACTCTAGAGGATGAGTTCCTCAGTCAGCCTAGTAAGTACAGGCTTCTCAGTCATCATGTAACTTACCTGTTCTTATAACACTTGAAAATCCACAGAGTTAAAACAATCAGAATTATCAGGGCATGTATGGTAAAATGTTCAACTGTAGTGTTTGGATTATTAGAAAATAGCTGGTTTTCTGCTTTTCTGCCCATTAAAGTTACTTTTCAATGGGAAAGAGTTATTCTAGGAGGGAATTAAAATTGGGAGTTAGTTTAAAGGGTTTCACTGTTTTAATTTTGAAATACAGGATTATCATGATACCAAATACGTAAAATCTAAGAAATTAGTAATCAAAACTAATTTGATATGTAAAGAGAATAATAAGTAATGAATAATAAACTATGTTAGAATAAGGAAACTTAATTCTGCTTTCCTAGAATTTTGGACTTGTGAGGTCCAATGTGTTTAAGCTCTTTTAAAATGTGTTACTAAGAGACAAGGCAGTATCCATAACAGCATCACAATCTAGCAAACTTGAAGGAGTTCTTCTAGCATTCAAGACAGACTTAATCTTCAAAATGTACTCATGTCAAGCTGGGCAGGTATTTGATATTAAAAAAAAAAAAAAGAAGCAAATGTCTGGAAAAGAAAGAACGTGAATATAAAATGCAGTGAAATTTCTGCTGAAGAACATCTGTGGCAGACAATTGAACCAGAACTTCAGCAAGACAAGAAAAAGAAATTAGTAGAACACTGCAGAGATATCTGTCTCCAAAAAAACTACCGTAAATGTATTAAATTAACAGAAGCAGTTTTACATAATTAGTGATAAAATCACAGGTTAAAGGTATTTACAGTGCCCAATTTTAGACTCCTGCAATATGATATAACTTTCTCAACCGTGAAACAACAATTTATATAAAGCATCTGAAATAGATTCTTCAAAGCAGTAAATGGTTCAGCAGTATAAGTTTAATTTTCCTGTGTCACCCTTTCCCATTCAGCAATATCTCAGGAGAAATTTCACTCTTTGTTGCCAAGAGAAGGAGCACAGGGAGAATCGCCACATGCACTGGGTGCCAGAACAGTCCTGCCAACTGGCCTGAAGTTAGGACTCAGCCAAACTGCATATATAATTTAATTTCCTGTTACTATAATCCATAGATATGTGGTCATTTTTCTTATAGTGTGTTCTCTAACCTGTTCTAAGCAGTGTGCTGTCTGAGTTTCAGCACAATCAAGAACACCCTCAGTACTGTCCTGGGGTGCATCAGGCACAGCATCGCCAGCTGGGCAAGGGAAGGGATTGACCCCCTCTGCTCTGTGCAGGGTCACCATGAGTCCTGTGAGCAGGTGTGCCATAATGTAAGAAGGATGGAGAACTGTGGGAGAGCATCCAGAGGAGGGACACAAAGATGATGAAGGGCCTTGAGGGGAAGCCACGGTCTGTTCAGCCTGGAAAAGAGGAGGCTGAGAGGAGACCTCATTGCAGTTACAACTTCCTCATAAGGGAAGGAGGAGGGGCAGACACCGATCTCTTCTCTGTGCTGACGGGTGACAGGGCCAGAGAAAATTGCATGAAACTGTGTCAGAGGAAGTTTAGGTGGGATATTAGGAAAAGATTCTTTACCCAGAGCATGGTTGGGCACTGGAACAGGCTCCCAGGGAAATGGTCACAGCACCAAGCCTTTTAGAGTTCGAGAAGTGTTTGGATAATGCTCTCAGGCATGTGGTGTGACTCCTGGGGTGTCCTGTGGAAGGCCAGGAGTTGGAGTTCAATGATCCCTTTAGGATATTCTATGATATTATGACTGTTGGCACCAAAAAGAAAGTGCTCTTTAAATTCTGCTCTCAGTTCTACCCATGAATGAAACATTTTGATGTTGGGGTTTCCTTTCTCATCTGTGTTTTCCCATTGTGGATGTTTTGAACAGATGGCTTCAGTTTTATGAAATGTGTGGCAGTACCTTCCATTAAACTCTGTGAATTAATAATTGTGTGTTTATATTTGGTAAATTGTTTACTGTGTTACTTTTATCTGTACAAGGCATCGTTTTTCCTTTCTTGAGGAAGTTTTGCCTGCGTCTGAAGCTTAAGAGGACTTTTTGCACTGCTATCATTGGCATGCACTTTTTTTTCTGGATTTCCCTTGGTGGGTCTTTATGAATCTCAGTTGTGTTAGTGCCTAAAAGTTTCAAATAAGGATTGGAACTCAGTCTTAACTTGCATTATAGGAATGTGCATAACAAAATTGATGGCTGTACCTGGTTTTATATGTGCCTACCATAGCAGAATCCTTTAAATGTTTCCCCCATCTTTTTTTTTTTTAATGTATATTGGGAGATGTTGTTCATTCATTTTAGGCAGAGGGTTGAAATCTGTATGGCCCATTAAGTGTAAACTTATATTTATGTCTTTTAAACTTATTTTATTAAAATCTTTTTGGTATAGTGTGGAATGGATTTGCACCTTTTCCTTAGAGGTGTACTAAATATGGCTTATAATAATGCATTTTATGTAACTTTCCTGCAAAATGAAAATTATGTTTTTGAAGGAAAAATTTGTCCCATCTTCAAACATGCTCTAACTTTTTCAAATATCTAAGAATAGATTTTGGTGGCTGCTGATCCTCTGAGGGGATCAAAATATCTTCAGGGACAGTGAGAAGCCCCTTTCACTGTAGCAGATGTTTCATCTGTCCTCTGTGTGTGTTCTGGGGCTGGATGGTTGGAGAGCAATTACTTTTTTGGAGATTGCAGGCTTTGCTGTGTAATTATGTTGACATGCCTGTTATTGTCATCTTTAACTCTTCCCCATGTAGAAATTAAGCTTTAGGGCTAAAGGATGGATGTGAAATTTCCAGACTAAGTTTGCTTAGCTGCTGCTGCGAGCAGCAACAACTATGCATTCGTGCCTGACTTTGAGAACATTTCCCTTCGGGACTTCCAAACTTTTAGAAACTTGTTCAAGCTATGATACAGTACTTCTAATTGGGCTGCCATAAGCGGAAAAATTCCAGGCATTTCTGTGCATGGATGTAAATCAGCTGTACAGTACAGCTGCAGTAAGACCAGCAGAGGAGGAAAAGCCACATGCATTTATTTCTGTCCAGGAAATCCCAGACAAGGATGGTAGCCCAGCATAGTCACGCAACATCTCCTTTCCAAAGTAGAAATTGATCCTTCTCAGAATCCCATTCATCTCCCTGATCCGGGATGCCCATGCCAATATCCTAAGCCCCATGCTTTCCTACCTCTGGCTTCTCCAAATTTGGACCCTGTTCAAATGTGCTCTGTCACACATGTCACTCTAACCTTATGTTCCCTCCCTTCCTGCTGCAGGTCCTGCTCTCTCTAAAGCAAAACACAATCCTGCACTCTTCCTTTCCTTTCCCTTCCCACTCCCGTCTAATTGATGCCTGCCCGGCACACATCTGCTCTGCTCTCCTATGCTGCTCCTCCCTACTGATGTGCAAACAAGGTCCCAGCACCATTCCTGCCCTCACTGGTGGCACAGCCCTATGCCCTGTAGCACTGCCCATATCCCATGACAGAGCCTCCTCCTGTCTGCCGACTCGGAAGTGTGGATCCCAGGCAGGCTGGTTTAGCCTGGCTGGGTGTCTGCAGGCACCTGGGGCTTGGCGCAGCTTCTCAGAGCAGGAAGTTTTGGTTGGCCAAACAATGATCCTTATCCTGCTACTCCTGTAGAAGGCTGAGCCCGGGAGGCACTGCACTGGCTCTGCGCCCTTACTGTAGGCATGTGACAGGTGGTGCAAGCACCGGGCACCAGGCACTGGATTGATGAGATCCTAAAATCACATTGTGGTAGATTTTGGTGTTTGGCTCTAGCTGGGAAAGGACTGTGCTAAGCTGTTGTTATTTCACCTGCTAAATTGTTTAAATTGTGGGAAAATATGTTTCTTTCTCTTTTTCCTGGTAGAAAGTGGGGAAAAAACAGTGGATTTGCTGTATACACTCCACTACCTTTTTTTATTCTTGCAACTTTTGTTTCCCTGTGTTTTACAAACAATTTTAGGCAAATACGTATCACAAGACATCACTGTCACCATGTCTTGCTCATCGCCTAAAGTGATCCATGAAATGATTCCTGTTCAAGGAAAGAGAATTCTAAAAAAAAAAAAATTTAATTGGACATTTGAAATATACCATGGAAACTGGTGCCAGGTGTTTACCTGGAATGAGATTAACTTTGGCAGGTGGGGAAACCCTCAGCAAGCTGATTTGTTGAAGTGTGGGTTTGAAGATTGCCAGGTCTGCTCTAACAGTGACAAGAAGCAAACTTTGTTTCTTCATCTTTAAAAAAAAGTCAAAAAGATAAGAGCGCTCAGATGTTTTCTCCCAATAGAATATAATTAAATAAAGGAAATAGTGGAACAAAAATTTTACATGGCAAATTTTTACATGTTCTTGGTGTGCTCTGCAGCCTGTCACATTCTCATAGAAGTGTGAGTGGTATTTTTTGCTTTATCTTCTACCACTTCCTGATATTTTCTTTTCCTGTCCCTCAAATAGCATTCAGGCCTTTCATATCAGACACATATTTAATATAATTTCTTAAATGAGAAATACATTTTTTCACTAAAGAAAATTATTTTCAAAAGTGTTTTAAAGCTCCCAGGGTCTTGGATCAAATACTCATTCAAGTCTAAAAACAGCCCTAAAATATAGTTCAAACTCCATATTTAAATTTAAAAATACTAAATTGAGTAACTTCTTTTTATAGAAGATATGATACCTAGAGCTTAAGTTAAACTTTGCCTTCTTTATTGCAGTGAGAGCTGCCCTTACCTGACCGTGGTCTAACCGTATTAATATATTAAGCCAAATCTAAAAATACTGAGAAGAGAAGGTAGTTTGGTATACCTTATGCTTTATGTGACTTGTTATATTTATTAACTATATATATAGTTTCTAAATAGGTAGAAAAATGTGGAAAGCAAAGCTTAAGCAGACCTAAATCCCTTGGAGATGGGATTCCAGTGAGAAAAAGATACCCTTCAAATCTCTGTCCATAAAGGTAAATATTCATTAAATATGCAGAAGTGAGACATAGTTTACCCATATGTCTGCTCTCTCAAGTTTCGTGAGACTCTTTGAGCCTGGATTTCCAATGTTGGCACATAAGCTAGCAGAACTGATGTTCTTGTATGTTTAGGCTTGGTTCCTCCTTGCCTGGGAAGCAGAGGAGTTATTAATAGCTATTACTACTAAAATGGTTTGTGATTTCAGGCTATATCAAATGTGTGACTGTCTTCCTGCTGCACTGCATGGGGGACCAAATTATAGGCAGGACTCAGAATGTGCTGCTACAGAGGTTGCCAGATGTTTGTTATTTGCCAAATTTTAAACAATTACAAAATTTCCACCATATCTTCAGAGCACAGCTTCCTTCCGTGCCCCCTCAGCCAACTTTCCCTCTCCCCTCCCCTTCCCTTGGCTTTGCTTGTAGCTGTGAGTGCTCGTTGTTCCTGTGGATCACAGGCACTGGTTTCTGCTGACTATGGACATTTATTTATGTTAAGGCATTTTGCACTGTTAGGTCTACAAATGCAAGCCAGTGAACGGTGGTTTTTTAAAAAGAAATTTAACTAAAGCCTCTGGAGAGGGGGAGAAATAATTTAGACCTTGAGTATGAGTGAAATGTATGTGTAACAGCTGAATACAAAGTTCATAGTTTTTGATAATGAATTTACATACATTTCAAATCTGGGTTCTTATGAGATGTGTGTTAAGTTCAGCTGTGCTTTTCTCAGAAATTTGTAAAACAATTTCAGATCACTGTGGTTCTGGTGATACACGACACAAAAGAAGTGGAGATCACACTGTGTAAGGTGCATGACCTTACATGAGGTTTTAAATGCATTAACATTTCTTCATGAATGAAATGATTTAGTGTTTAATTAGAGCTAATATCCAGGCAAGAGGCTTCTAGTATGTGGTGTTACAGAGCCAGGAGGTGGTTGCATAGTACAAGAATTAACAATTACCAATTTTGTAAGCAAATTTACAATATTTTAATAATAGAGCAAGTGTTTAGATGCTATCTCTAAATTCAGAACCTACCAAACAGGTATTCAGCCATACTATTTTTATCCAAGTGTCACTGTTTCTCAAATCAAACATCCATCCAAATACAAACTTACCAAGGGATCTAGAGATGAGAATAGACTCCAGTTGTCCAAAACAATATTCAAATGTTTGAAATAAGATAAGCTGTTTTTGTCTATCCGCAGCCCTTCTCTTGTCCACATGTTTGCTCATATTATTTGACCAGGAACTTGCTTTGTAGCCTTTTCCATGCTGCTGTCTTTGTATTGTATGGATGCAGTTCCACACAGCTTCTGTGAAGGTGAAGCAGGACTGAGAGAAAAGTCTTCACCTTTGCCCTGAATCACGCTGAAAGCAGTGGCTTTGCTCACTGAAAGGAGTTAGATGACCTACGGAAAAGTTGATACGCCAGCCTTTAATTACGATCTTAGATCTTCCTGTCCATGCTGAGGACCAAAATAAGATTGTTCTTCATCCTCTTTGTTTTTATAATACATACTTGTTGCTGCTTTGTTTAGCAGAGTTTGTAGTTATTACTTGAGTATAGTTCTTGTAATTTAATAGTCATCCGTGATACCCAAAGGCTGTTTTTTCTGGGACAACAAATTAAACATTTCCTAGGAAAAGTGGAAGAGCATGCACAAATTGCAAGTTACTGTATTGTATTAAATTTTCTAGGTGTGCAGTTATCAGTTACGTTGTTCTGGTTTTGTTAGCCATGAACTTTAGAGATTTTCAGAAGCTTAGCTTTTGTTAAGACCTGAAAGCACCTTGTGGGGAAATACTGGTATCTCATTACACTTTGCATTGACTGGTTTAGACGTTTTGGTTCCTATTCTAGCACCTTTGACTGTCAAATAAATTGGATTATTCCAGTACATTTCCCTCCCATTAAACCTTTGTATTTCTTCTAAAGTATTGTACACTCTCAATTAAGATTTTGGTTTTTTATTGTTCAAGATTTAGATGTTATACGTATCTTCTTTGGAAGGTACTTCTATGACTTCTAGCATCTGTTTTGAAACAAGCTTTGAAGCACATATGAGAAATACCTCACTGTTAGCTATATGGTTTCATAACATAGATGTCCTAAACATTTACTCTGAAACAAAAGTAGACATTATCAACACTATCTGAAAAATAACTACTAGACAACTTGCAGTGTGGCCAGAATCCTGAGACTTCAATGTAAGAAATCCTTTGGCTTCTAGGAGTTGGGCTTGCTTGCAGCTGTCAGTGTCTCCTCTGTGACCAAGTACCGTACTTCAAGACATTCCATGAAACTTTTTCCTAGAGCTTGACTGTTGGCTGTGTGTTTGGGCAACAGGAAATCCTCTTCTCAAAGATGCCTCTGAAATGCTCTGGAGACAGTGAGGCAGCAGTGGAAGCTAACCTTTGGAATGGTGAATCTACTTTGATCTTCTCAAGAACTATTTCGGTTGACATGCATGGCAACTATCAGTTGACATGCAGTTGTTCTTTTCCTTCAAACACATGGGTGTGTGAGAGCAGTGCTTTCTTAGGTAGAAAAACTCTAAAAGAAACAAACAAAATCTGATTTTTTGTCTTCCTCTCTTTTGCCCACTCTTTGGCAGCTATAATACAAAAACAGAAAACCAAAACAGATAGAAAGACAAAGTATCTGGGGATCTTAAATAGATACATTTTTCTGAAGCTATATTAACTAACTGCACACATTATTTTGGGGGGGGGGGGTTATGAGTGTTTATATGTTTTGCCTTTCTCTTGGAAGCTAACCAAGAGCTTGAAGCTTTTTCACACTTCCAGTGCAGTGAAATCAGCAAGCGTGTAGTTCCTTGGTGACTTCCTAAACAATACTTTTTTGTGTGTTGATTTTAATGTAAATTTTTCATTTTTCAACCTTCATAATGCACATCTGGAGCCTTGTTGCTGAGATGCAGGCTTTTGTGTTAGACCCCTTCACTTTTTAAATGAGTCTACACTAGGCATGGCACAAATGCCCGTGGGACTTAGTTTTAGCTCACAGACCCCTGAGTTACTCAGTGATTGTGGCTTTAGAGATGCAGTGCGATATGTAGATGGCAGAGCACCAATAGCTGTGCACAAATGAGAAATTCTTAATCTAACAGTTCCTCTAATTTGGGTGTATAGAAAGGTTAAAATAACATGTACATTGGGATTATTATTAATCCAGAGACTGTAAACGTGGTCTCTTAGTAACCTGATGGTAGTAGGGAAGAAGCTCGGAGTAGAGCCACTTCAAAAATACACTGGTTGCCCCAGTTGAACTCATGTTGACATTTAAATAGGGTGTCATGTTCCACAACAGATGAGAAACAATGCTTGGCAAGAAGACCATTTCAAGAAGTGTACAGGAAAATGGGTCTACTTTCTCTTTTCCCAGTGGTGGATGAGCTATTTTGGTGCTGGAAACTGTTCCTGTATAAAGTGTATGGGAAAGAAATAACAAAAGTACACTGAACCTGGAGAAGGAAAAAAAACTGTTTCACAGAGGGTAGCACAGAACAACCTTAAGCCTGTACTTTCACCTGGGGAAACTAAAACCTGGCCGTGTGGCGAAAAGCAGTTTTGCAGAAGACTAGTAACTAAAATCTTAAAAAGACTGGACTTCAGGAAAGATCTCACTTGAAGGAAGTAGGAACAGTAAAAGTAGTGCTGGACTAACTTTTGCTTCTGCAGGAGTGCTGGTGGTATTCCACAGCCAATTCCTTGGCAGTAGTAGAAATAGCAGGGATTAATTGTTAACTGGTTTGCTATTTGTCTGATTTTAACACACTGCTACCAGAGCAATGAAGTATATTTTGAATAATATAGTAAAGCAAATATTTGTAATATTTTTACTGTTAGCCTAGGTGTGTAGATATATATAACTATTCTATTACCTGCATGTGGGACACAATACTTTAAAACTATATAATTAGCCAATCACTTTAAGTAATAGTTTCTTCAAAGCTGCTTCTTTGTTTCGATTGCCTTAGGTACTCAGTCGAAAGACTGGTAATTTAAAACTTGTTTTTCAAAAGATACTATTTTTGCCTTGTTTTCTAAATAGATCAGTAGTAAGAGTAAATCTTGGCACACTGTGGTCAGTAGAAGTTTTTCTTTGTCTTGGGCTATGGATCCTATTTTATCTAAGCATAAGATAAAGCAAAGCAAGCTATGGGAAAGACTGGCTGGAGAATCCATTTTCTAACTTTTCTTGACAGGAATACTTAGCCTCCTTGATCTTGCATCTTGTGATCTAAGAAAGCAGGATCATTAGTCAGGAAAAGCTTTCCTGAGAGTTAGAAGAGTAAGAATTCCATCTTCAGTGGTTTAGAATTCTTTTTCTGTGTAAATGTATGATGTAGTAGCTCATTCCTTTCTGTTTTACACTTCACAACTTCCTTCCAGGAAGCTGATGTTCAGGTGATGAGTCCATACTGTGGTAGAGCATCTGTTGTAACTCTGTGTGGTGGGTATGGCATTCCTCTCTTTCAGGAGGAATTAGTTAGAGCTTGTCACAGAAGTAGGAGTATCCCAGCTGCCTGAGTTCTGCTCGGTAATCATACTGGGATGCTTTTAACAAGATTTAATAAACTTTGACAGGAGCAGGTAGAGGATAAATTGGCGAGACATCCAAGAGCAGGGCTGTAAGATTGTGAGAACCTGCCGTTTAGTTGGCCTGTGGTAAGAGGCACCTTTTTCATACTGATGCCTTTAAAAGCTGCCTGATTTGAGGTTATTTTCACTATCAATGAGTTTGGAGGTTTTTGCAGGTCTTCTGCGCATCCCCTGTACATACTGAGTGTTGCTTCAAGTGTTGACAAGCATATTGATTTAATTTTGAATTCTTACCCTTAATTTTTTTAAATAGTTTGTATCCTCTAAAAAACAAAAAAACCCCTCAGTTTGAAAATGTATTTTTAATATTTTCTCAGCCCTGCATAAGGGGTAATATTAGGATAAAAAGGGGGAGATTATGCAAAAGAAGTTCAGTAACTTGAAATCCCAGTGTTGTGAGAGTTTGCTGGGTTTGTTTTGAAAGCCAGTCCAATCAAATTAAAAGCAGACAAAACTAAATTTGGTTCAAAGTTGGCTCACCTCAGGTTTCAGCAGGAGATGTGAAAGCCAAGTTTAAATTGGGACAGGAAGGGAGGGAATGTGGTCAATAGCCTTAAAGTTGAGCATTTTAAATAGGAAATCTGTTTATGCCTCCAATAGCACTTGCTGTTCTGACTTGTTTAGAAAAGCTTAAACAATTCAGAACAGTGGAGTTGCTTGAGGCTTTTCTGGCTGGGATTGAACTAAACTTTGTCAGAAATTTAAGCTCATCTCCAGGCTTTGATTCATGCAGTTAAGTGGTGTAAGTGATTCCAGTTTTTACTCAAGGCACCATCTTGGCATTACCTTCCTCTTTTTCCAGTAATGAGCAAACATCAATATTTCCTAGTCTTAAGAATACATTGTATAACTTATTCCATGTGCTTTTCTACGAGTAGGTCTGATTTTATCATAAGTATTAAAATACTGTTTCAAGGCAGTATTAATGAGTGTAATATGGGATCACAAAAAATTTTGGAGGGTAATATTGATATTGCTCACTGCTGAAATGTGGCAGGATTAGTGTGGCTTATTTTTGATAGGAGAAACAGAAGAAAAAGTGCTTACTCAGAGAGGTGAAAACTAAGGAGAATATAATTGCTAGATTTTGCTGGGATAAACGACCTCTCCCTCCCAAAACCTGCACAGAATTTTCTATAGGCAAGGCCTTTGCAT
Source organism: Corvus cornix cornix (assembly GCF_000738735.6). NCBI lineage: Eukaryota > Metazoa > Chordata > Aves > Passeriformes > Corvidae > Corvus > Corvus cornix. The sequence continues at coordinate 100,978,859 of NC_046333.1, read as the reverse complement.
TATTTTTTTTACTTCTTTTCATTCTTTAGCTTAACCTCCTTCTCCTCCCCTCATTCTTACACGTCTTCTCCCCCTGCCTCCACACCAAAATGCCAAGGTTTTCAACAGGGCAGTTCTCACAGCACTCTGCTGAACCATTGAAACACTAGTGACTTAAAGCATCATCTTTGCTGGTTCAATAATGCTCCTAGCTGGATAGTTCACTGATTTATGTAATGCATCGAATTTCTATATGTACAATTTATATAATTTGTGCAATACATTGTATTTATGTAATTCAGGCAAATAGTGGGGACAGGGATTCTATTCAAATTACTGTATTAGAAATTCACAGACTGCTCATGTGGAAGAAAATAACCACATCCTTTACTCAAATAGCAAAACTCTAAATCTGCAACAAACAAATTTGGCAGAAAGAATACATGCATATGCAGTTGGAATTGATACGTCCTTAATTTAGTTCATATCAAGTTGTTATTCATACATTTACTACATGTGATGTTCTCAATCCAAATCAGATCTTGCATCTTTGGGGTTACGTTGCAAATTACTGGTTAGAATATTTTAGATATCTGTAACACAGATAGATAGATCTCAAGACTCAGCACCTCTTTCTGATCTGACAGCTGTAATGGGAAGATGTGCTACATGTTAGGAGTCATAGCCCAGAATTCACAGTCCAGATGTGGAGCATTCAGAGGATTTGTGAAGGTAGTTCATGGTTTTCTAGAGTGGTGCGTTTTATAAAATTCACTGAGAAACATGTGAGACACATACACATGCCACATTTGCTCTGTCCCTAATAAGTATCAGCAGCAGTTTGGACAGTTTTGTGGGAACACTGCAGCCACCCTCCAGCCCTATTGAATGCTGTAGGGAACAACTGGAATATGTTAGCAGAGCTAGAATTGTAATGTGATGCAGAAGATCATGCATATGTTATGAGAAAGATGTGATTTCATAAATCTGTCAGCTGTGAAGGGGAGATGATGGTGGTTTGTAGGCTTAATGAGACGTTTGTGAACAGTTATTGTTAGGGGCATAAGAGTGCAGAAACTGTGGAATTTGTCAGGTATTTCATTCTACAGGGAAGAACTTGGTACGTATTGACAGCACTTAGACTTGTACTCCCTGAGTACCAGGACTCTAGCACCAGGATTTTCTTTGGATTTGCCCTAGATCATGAAACACGTTGGTAAGGGAAAAAGTTAAAACTACATATTTTCTAAAGAATAGCCAAATTCCTTATATTTCTTCTCCCCACCACAGCCACCAGCTCTGCTCTCTTTCCTGGTTTTACCAGTTATAATGGCACTCACATTTGAAGAGCAGGGGAGGTGATCTTAAACTTAAAAGGAAACTTAAAGGAAGGGGTTACTCCAATCTTGAATTCAAGGGAAGGGAATATGGAGCTGACAAGCATTCCTCCCACTAATATTCCTCTTCTGTCAAATACCTATATTATTTTCTTTGTCATCTGGATTCTCTGCATCTGGATAAGGATCTTCTCTCTTCTTTCTTCTTTCCACCTGCACTAAATTTTGCTGCTACTGAGCAGCACCCTTTTTACTCCCATCATTTTTCACTACAGCTTCAATCCCCTTTTTTTATTAGCTCTTTTCTTCACTCTTTAATTTTCCTGACCCTGCAATCATGCGTTCATGTATGCAGTTTCTCCTTTTAAAAGTACTTTGAGTCTTAAGAATTCTGCTAACATTTCTTCAAAACAAAAGCATACAATTGCCAATTTTAGCATTTTTCTTACCATTTTTCAATTTTCTGCCAGTCATGTTATGTAAACTGATACTGTTGGAGCACAGTTTAAATTCAGTGCCTAGCCTAAATTCAGTTCCATCCTCTCTGCTCAAGTGAAAACTAACCAGCTAGAAATTAATTTGGATATATAATTTTTTCAGATACACTGTCTTTTAAGCATAAAACATGTGCCTGGGCTAACATTTGGACTTGAAATCTTGTCTTCCCGTTGCTTTTTTGATTGTACAGTGAATGCTGTACTCTTAAATCGAGGGGAATGTGGTGAGACAGAGAACGTTTTCAGAGTCTAAGCCATGGTTTGAACAGTCACCTTCATATTGCAGGAAAGGAATAGCAACATTTAGAAAAGTTAATTTCACCTTCATATTGCAGGAAAAGAATAGCAACATTTAGAAAAGTTAATTTGGTGAGGGCAAACAAAAATTTAGCTGTATCTCAGATTTACATGTATTTAATTACAGACTCTCATGTTAAGAACATTAATGTTAGCTGTTTCCTCTCCTGCCCCTTGCCTCAGTCTCCATCAATGTGCCAAACTTCAGAGCAATCCAAAACAGTCCATATATTTTGCTTTGTTTTCTGTCTGTTGAAGTACCCTTTTAGATAGAAGAACATTATCTGTTTACATATCACTGTGGAAATTTGACTTTGTGGAGACAGTGAGGAGGCATTTTCATTTTGGGAGGTTGGCAGCTGCCAAGTGTATTAGAAACATTCTTACTTCTAACCAAGAACAATCTCCAAAGTTTCTCTTTGTGCAACACACTTAATGGTGCTTTGTTTCTGGTTAAGCAATAAACACAGATAGATTCCAGCTTGGATGTGCTGGTCTGCTCCTCTGGAAGAGGTAAGGGCTCATCTTGGCAGCACAGTTTCTGCAAAGGGAAATAGTGTCTTGCTCATTTTCTAGAATTCTTTGAATGTGTTTGGGGAATAGCGAAGCAAAGACAATCAGAAGACAATTTTCTTCCTGTTTCAAAGGCCTTTCACAAATTTTATTTGGGGTGTCAGCTAAGTACTGAAACAGTCACAGGGAGACTGGCAGAGTATTCTCATGATAATTGTGTTTTCTGTTTATCTGTTTTAACAATGGATTTATAGGAAAGTTTTATGTCTTTATATATCTGTCAGTAGGCAAAGGAGATATTTTGGCTACACAAATCAAGAAAAGGCTGAGGAACTTGGAAAGGGACCAAGCTAGGGGAATCAGCTGGAATATTTCTGCATTGTTGTCATTGGAAAGCCTATATTTTTGGCACAGTTACAGAAAATAAGGACTTCTCTTTTTTTACTTTTGAGACATGTAGTGGTATACTTGCACTTCTTTTTGGTTTGGTTTTTTTTTTTAAAGTACCAGATTTTCTCTTTTGAGTGTCCAAAAGCAGTTCAAATACCTGTAATCCCGTATTAAACTCTTATTTCGAGAAGTCCATTTGCTTTTTACAGCTCTTCACAGGTTTGCTTTGGCTAGATCTCAGGCTTGTTTATCTATGCCGATCATCACTTGAACAATTTTAGCTTTGATTTATGTGGTAATTGGCATTTCAGCTACTCTCTCACAACAGTGTTCCCACTTCTGCTTGTTCAGCATCTCACTTGTTGCACATCTTCCCCAATTAATACAGTTCTGAGGTCTGGCCAGGTGCGTATTTCTTCAGTCTCTGTTCTTCTCGATGTGTTGTATTAAACCTCTTTCCATCCCACTGTTATCTACTTACCTACCAAAGCTTTTTTGGAATTAAAATTTTGCCTTAAATGCATATTAACACTTGCCTTCATACCTGTGCTTTTGAGTAACATGCAAGCTAGAGCTGAAACAAAGAATCAGTAAATATGTTAGAGATGCCTCTTAAAATGTCGGTAATCTAAAATTCAATACATAGGCATCCATAGATTGAGAAAGTTTGGAGCCTTTCTTTCATGTCAGTACTAGAGATTGTAGAGATGGTATTTGTAGAGACTATTTTGGGAGAGGGGATCAAAAGAATGTTGAAATAAAATATTAAATGGCATCAGGAGGCATCTAGGAAAAATTCTGCCACCTCCAGCCTCTATGGTTGTCACATATTCTTCAGAGATTGAGAAAAAATCTGGTGGCTGGTGAATGGTTTCTTTTTTTTTTAAATTATGAAACATTGATTGATTGCAATGTTGGTTGTCTTCTTATGACCTAATTTACCTTTCATCTTTTCTAATTCAGATCTTAGTCAGAATCGCATAATTTACTAAGTACTGCAAATAGAGATCCAAAATAAATTTTTAGGTGGGCTAGCTATGTCTTAAAAAGAGATGGGAAAGAGAGATGCACTTCATCAGGAACAGGGCAAGAGGACACAGCCTCAAGCTGTGTCAGGAGAAGTCCAGGCTGGACATGAGGAACAATTATTTTTCACAGAAAGGATGATCAGGCATTGGGATGGGCTGCCCAGGAAGGTGTGGAGTCACCAACCCTGGAAATGTTCCAAGAAAAAACTGGATGTGGCACTTAGCACTGTGGTCTAGTTGACGAGGTGGTGATTGGTCAGGGATTGGTCTTGATGATCTTAGGGGTCTTGGTTCCAACCTTAATGATTCCATGACTCTACGATCTGTGTATTAATAAGTCCATGTTTACATTAACTTGTCTTCCTCAGGTCTGCTTGAGATTCTTCATATGTTGCCTGAAGTCACCTCTGACCCATTAGTTCTTTCCCCTGTAATCTCATGCTTTTTAATCTCATGCCCTTTTGTTTGAAAGGAAGTCACCAGGAGCAGTGGATCATAACCTGTTTTTTAGCTGAATGTTGGTTGAGAAAATTGCCATCTTTGTGCATTTGGGGCATTTGGGCTTTTTTAGTCACAGAAGAACACTTTGCAGAGGACCTGACTAAATTCAAAACAATTAAATGAACCATATTTATGTTCTTAAAGGGAAGTCTGTACCTACCTGTCAGCTCTGAGTTTGCCAAATCATTGTCATCATTGGACACTCAGGTGACACTGGAGAGAAAGGATAAACCCTCAGAGGTGCAGCATGTTGGTAGGAACATTGATGACAGATATGCTGTGCAGATTTGTGAGAGGTGGATGCATTGATGTCAGGACAATGGACAACATTAATGGCACCTTAGAGCAATGTTTTGTTGCTCTTCAGTTCTTTCCATGGTATTCAGCTTTACTATTGTAAGTGAAGAAGTTATTTTTAAGCAGGGGAAAATTGAACAAGAAACAAAAACACTGCACGCAACTTGAGATCCCAGTTTTTTTTAATGTGATCTACAGCTTGAAGCCCCTTTCATGTGTTCCTCAGAAACCACACTGCTGTGAATGGTGATGCTTATCTTCCAGCTGGAGCAGGCCACATGTCCTGAAGTGTCTGTGGAAGAGTCTTGGACATTAATCCTTCCCCATCAAAAGACCAGGTCTGTGTCTTCTGTGGCCAAAATGCAGGCTCTTGCATCTCATACTAGATATGCTTTTGGTCCTGTGAAGGAAATGTGTAACAGCTTGTTGTCCTCTAACCAAAGCATGCCAAACATATGGGGGAGGAATATTTTTGGACCTGTAAGATGTATGGTAGTGGAGTCATTTTGGAGGAAGAAGGGAAAGAACTGCACAGAAGGGGTGATGGGAACAGGTCCTTCCTGGTTCACTCCTGGCTCCCCTGTAGGGGAGGAGAGGGGAGGGCTTCAAGGCTGGTGCAATCTGATGTCTTGAACTAGGCTTTTAGAGGAGATATTCCTTTGATGTGCTTTGTCTGGAATTCAGTAACCATACTCATACCAGTATGGCTTCACTGGAACTTTTGCTTTTAGGACAGTTTTAAAGGTGCCTGATGTTGCTCTGGTCTGAAGGCCCCTGTTAATTTTTATCATAAGTAATGCTTTAAAAGAATGATTGAGACATTTTGTGTTATGAATCTGTAACAAAATAGTTGATGCCATTTTGGCAGAAGCCTTTTGTGCACTAATTCGGGGGAATCTGTCATCTTCTTTCTACTGTTCTGGGGCTTGAAACTGTAAAGAATGACACAGCTAGTGATCTGCAATAAAATTCAGGTTGGTCTTTCCTTCTTTAGAGAAATTATTTATAAATGTCCTTGTTGCCAGGCACTTCATAACTATATAAGTGGGAGAACCTCTTAGTGATATACCTTAATAGCAGAATTAATGATGTTTGAACTTAAGTCTGTTTGTTGAGACTTCATTAGCTTTTCAGCTGAGAAAGCAAGTGGGGGAAAATGCACTCCAAACACATGAGCTGTGCACTGGGGCACACCTGGAGACAAGCAGCCAGCTAAGGCCCTCGTAGCACTGCTTTCTCACTATTAAACTGCTGTTGTTTCTTTCATGGATTACATCTCTTGTGGGTTCCTTTCACCTTTTAGTTTATGTCTGTGCTGGGTATCTTTTGTTGTTTTAAATTCTACATGTGTGTGATTACCATCAGAAAAGTGTTTATGTGTGTGTGTATATGTACACCTCTTTTTTTTCAGGTTTCTGTAATGTGTTTTCATGACAGAGCATCAAACACATGAGCTATTTTTACACAGTGATGAGTCCTTAGATAATCCTGTTTAGGTTTTGCTTTGATTTTGGTTTCAAACTGTCTGAAATGGGACTGCTTGGAAGCCTGCTAACCACTACACTGTGTTGATGAAGGGTAGTCCCTATATTAAACTTCTTAATGTCCTGCAGCACACTTTTTCAGTTTTTTAGAACAAGAGGATCTTCTTATAATCATAAGCATGGAATTCAGTGCTGTGTATTACAGTACTGGATTTTATTTTATTTTATTTTATTTGCAGAAGAGCCCCTTTTTAATGAGAGTGAATTCCTAGTGCTAAGAGGCAAAAATCATGTTTTACTGTTTTTACTACTTGGCATGTCCTCAGACAATTTGTTTGTTGTGCTGGATCATCATGGGGTCTGTTAGATCATCTAATTGAAAAAAGGAGAGTTTGAAGTCCTGGACCATCTCCAGAAGTTGTTTGTTCCACAGCCAAGTCCCTCCTATGCTCGAACTCTGAGGTCATCTCCATAAGTCATGTTTATTATGTTTAATTTATTTCCCTGTTACACACTTGGAATCTAAAAATTTGTAATGAAATACACAACATAAAGTGCATTTTAAAAAAAACAATGTAAACATGTCTCTAAGGTTGGTCACCTGCCCTTCAGCCTTAGGTTGAAGGTTACTCATTCGGTACTTCAACAGAAACGCACTGATTATCATTGCTTCTGAGATACAGATAATGTACTGAACAATGGACAAAGTTTTTTAAATGGATATATATTTGTGGGGAAAAAAATCAACATTTGCTTTTCATGTTTTCACATCTGATTTTTCAGGAGCAACATGCTCTGTCTGTTAACATCAGGCCTGCACAGTATATATACCTTTGTTTCTGTTCACAATGTCCCAAGTTCTTCGCTCATCAGCTTTAATCAAGTTTTTCTTGAAAAAGATATTTGAGGGTGGGGTGTGTCTGGTTTTATTTTGTTCAAGATCATTCAAAACCTAATCTGCCGCTTAAAAGATGCACTGAGAAATGGGGTGGGACTTCAGAATTTTATATACTGATCTGTGAGCAGGAGTTTTTCAGGAAACAGGAGTCTTACTGCTCCTTTTGAGAGAGATTTTTATGCCCCATAAATCAGGAAGGCGAGTTTCAAAGGGCTAGTTCCTATCTTTATGGAATTACATATTCAGTCCAATTTTCTGAAATGTGTATCATCTGTATCAAAAGGGAAAAGAGACTGCTGCTGACAGCTCCTATAAGCATGAAATTTGGAGGAAGGGGGTTTTACAGTTTATATATTTTTTTTTATGATGGTTATGAATTCTCACACAACTTTGTGAAATCACCTATATGATTTCCTGCAAAACTGATGCTGCTGGCATTGATTGTTGCAGTGGATGGCAGGTATTGAAGAGGCCCCAAATAAGAGAGTACAGAGCAAAGGGGTGGTTGGGGGGGGGGGGGGGGGGGGGGGCGGCAGGGGGAAGAGAGAACTTTACCAAAAAAGGCATCTATAAGAATTAGAGAATGTAATCTTTCATAAAATGATAGGTTAGTCCTGAGAAAAAGATTTCTGAAGTAAGGCAGTCTTTATAGGCCTTGGATCCTATGGCAGTTTCAGGTACATTCATCAGACTTCACAGAAACTCAGCCAGTAAAGGTGAATGCCCTGTCCACAATTGGATGGTGGGGAGTCCATGAAAAAATTGATGGATTGTTTGTAACACTAACTTTAAATGGAGAGGTAACTTCATACCAAGAGACAGAAAATTTTTGTGTGTGCACATACAAAGCAATAACATACCTATTACGTGAGGCTTTTAATTACATAATTATACATGGAGAAGAGGGACGCTCTTATATGCTGCTTGCTTTTCATTTTTATTTTAAGGGAAATTCAGGCTTACCTCAGTGTGTTGACAGGTAAATGCTAATTTTCATATGTATTGGTATCAGTACACATAAGGCATTTTATTCAAATTGTACTAGCTTGCAGTTGTGGTAGAATTTAGAGGGGGAGGAATTTAAAAGCCCAGAAAAATAATGCAAAGAATAATGTATTGTCACAATCCCTGTAGTGAATAGATAGAGAGTTGTTTACAGTGGAAGCATTTTTCTTTTTTTGTGGAACATCGCTGAAGTTGGGGTTCTTTTCATGAGATGTTGGATATGAATTGCTTGCCCATATGGATTTTCTCATTGCTTGAGGTCATTGGGTGGCTTATGGACCAAACTGAACAGCACTGTATTGAAAGAACTATTCCTTTTAGGTGAAGAAGAAAAATCCACTTAAGAAAAAAAGTGGATTCATTAATACCACTAAAAATGATGAATCATCAGCAGAGTTGTTAAACTGCATGCAAAAGCTCTGTCACTTGCTGGTGACCAGCAAGTTTGACTGGTCACCAGCTCTGCACCTTTACTTTCCAAGTTATTAACACATCCCTGAGAATTTTGGCTTGCTGCCATGCAATGCAGTTGCTCAGGTGTATTTCCTGCTAATAACCTTTACTTCCATTTCACAGTGATTTCTGGGCACTGATTATTAGATATCTAGATGAACTCATTGAATCCATTTATAGTCTGTGAAGAGAAATAGGCATTTCAAGGGAGGGATTGATCAGTTAATAATCTAATTTTTTTTTGTAGTTAGATTTTAAACATCTGTGTTAGAATTATTTTAGTTGTGGCATTGCACCCCACATTTGACTTACTGTAAGATTTGATCCTTATTGCTGAAGTCGCTTAAAATTGTTACTGATGATAGAGTTTTGCATAATGTGCACCGTTTTAACTCTTAGTGGATGTAACATCATGTCTTTACCATGCATGATTATAGCAGATTTTCTGTGTGGCCCACAGCAGAGGTTTCTCTGCTTATCATTGGTATGTTAATATGTTATATTAATATGTTAAAATGTTCAAGTGAACAGATTCCAAGCATAAACTTGGAATATGCAACAAAAATATTTAAATCTGGGGTCAGGATTTTTATGTGCCAGGTAAATAAAAAATCGTAAATTAAAAAAAAAATAGTGTACATTTGTAATAGAGAAAGCTGTAAAATTTTTTTTCATCATTTTCATTTTGTATATGGATAATATAGGATTGGTTTGTTTAGTTTATAATTAATCCAAATACTTCCAGAGTATTTCTCAGTATAAAGAATGACTTTGTAAGTTGCCATCACAATTTCAATAACTAACAGTTGGAACAATCATCTGCTAAGATTTAGTTCTAAAATCTGATAGTATAATTTTTTTAAAAATCCCTTAATAGGTATGTAGTGTTTGTATTTTTATGTCTGTTGATACTTTGAGTTTTTGAAGTGCAGTCTATCCATTCAGTATTTTCCAGAAAGGCACAGGAAAGAATCATGGAATGATTTAGGTTGGAAGTGACCTTAAAGACCATCTAGTTCCAACCCCCATGCCAGGGGGAGGGACACCTTCCACTAGACCAGGTTGCTCATGGCCCCATACCCATTCAACAAGTTCACAGCAGCAACATGCCATGAACTGTACATTGTATACTAACACTAATTCAGGATTCCATAGGCAATTGAAATTACCAAGAAAAACAGAATTTGGCAGTACTGGAAGTATTTTGCCACAGCACCGGTTTTTTGTTAATCATTGGCTGTGTGCTCTGTGGAGTTAACAGAAGACAGCCATTGGCTCATGCTGCAAATCACATAAATTTTTAGAGATAGCATATGGAAAGTATCCAAGTTAAACTGGAAAATTTAGGCACCTGACTCAGTGACATCTTATTTTCTTTTCAACTTACCTTCTCACTGGGCATACAGAGAAATAATCTGACGGTTCAGAGAGCTGTAAATAGCAGAGAAGGTAACGGGCTGGGGAAGCAGTATGGTAAAGGCATGAAGGGAGCTTGAGGAGATTCACAGATTAGCAGGAGGCTATTGTTCACTGACACAATAGAAGGAACAGGCTCCAAAAGGTGTGTGGACGCCTGCCATCTTCTGCCTCCTTTCCCTCCACTGGATGGGACTTCCAGCAGAAACAGCAGCTCACCATGACAAAGTGGAAGCATAACGAAAGGGAGCTCTCCATGCTCCATTGGTGCCCTCTCTCCCCTTGGACAGTTGCACTGCTCTCTGAGCTGGACCAGGCTGGATATTGGTGGTGTTTTCTCCAGTCATGCTCTTACCAGATCCAGGCTCTTCTGGTGGCTTGAAACTCTGATTTTTTTCTCCTGTCTCATTTACACATGGCTTGCAGCATCTCAAGCCAGAATTCTTAAATTAGGTGAAACAGTTCCGTTTGGAATATATTAAATAGTTTTTTCTAATCATGGGAAAGCTCTCTCGTACTTCTCTGGAAAGCAGCAATATGCCTTTGATTTCTGTTAGGCAAAAGCAGTGGCCCACGGTTCTGGATACAACATTGCCTGCAACAGCCCTTTGCAGTGTTCCTGCTGTAGTAGGAAGCTGCAGCCCTTGTGCCCAGGATGGCAAGGCAAGCCGTGGTGTGCTGTGTGCTTCTCCTGGTTATTGCAGGCAGCCACAGCGATCCCATGTCTGATAAATCCTGCTCCTCCTCGTCTCTGATACCAGCCCTCCAGTCCAACCTTCTTCATCCCTCTTCTCTGTACCTCTGCACCTCTGCCAAATTGTGTTCATTTCTCTTTAAGGGAGGTGACCAATGTTGATCATGTTTTCCACAAATTCCTGTAACATTAATATTTTGCTCTTTGTAAGGAAGGCCATATTTGATATGTTCTGGGCCTCCAATTGGGTGGGGAGGGGAGGGCATATCCTTGTTTAGTTTTGATTTGTTTTCAGGGTCACTCTGACAGCTCACGGTCATTCTGAGATGAAATATTTCCATAAATTAAGCTTTCAAAGGGGAGGACTCTATGACACATGCAAAAGAGCCACATCTGAGATGCATGTACAACCCATATTTAGACATTTGCTATATTTTTCAGATTTTCTGCAGCCTCAATAAAATTATATAAAAATAATTACATAGAATAAACTTCTGTCATGCACTCTGTGCCTTTTACAGATATGTACCTTGAATCCTTCTGAATGTACAGCTGTCCATTCCTAAACACACCATAAATTGTTGCATGGACCACAAGCATTTGAATGGTACTGAGGAGTTTTACCTAGCTTAATGTAAGTCATTTACATGTTCAGACAGAGCATCCTTGTGTGCTTCTTCCAAGCTCTCCTCTTTGTATACAGTGTTACAGTGGTTTGTATTTCTGATAAATAGTTTGCAGGGTTAGCCTTTTTAATAGCTGGTTTTCCCTACATGAGCAAGCAGCACCCTACACAGTAAAGGTTAAGAACAGATTTGTCAATGACAATTTATAGTGCTTGATTTTATTTAAATCAAGTGTTCTCAATTAGTGTCCATATAAAAGAACTATGTAAAAGAATACAGTAGTCATAATGTATCTAATGATCCTTAAGTGGCAGATTATGATCATATCTTTATTAGTGGTAGTAACTGTGGTGACAGTGTTGCTGACAGGTTAAACCATTTCTTACAACAATGGCTTTTGTGCTGTTGCATCGGGATCAGAAATGCAGTTCCTGAAGATTTGCATATTGTGAAGAATAGGCTGCAAAGGCATGGAAGCATAATCTTGTCATTGTGTTTAGTGATGTGGGTGGCAGATTGCTGTAGCTGATTCTGAGCAGGAAGAGTCTGCATATGGGTAGGTTTAAAGCCCTTTAAATGTTTTAGGATTGGTAGGCAAATTGGTTGATGATGTAAGTGTTGTTGTAAGTTGTTAAATATTCCAAGCAGCTATAAGCTTTCAAAAACCCTCTCAATGTTTTAAAACATACAGTGCAGTGTCTGAGCAGCTGCATTAGCTGAGATTGCTGGATTGTATTTGTACTATTGCTAACCTCAGACTCTGCTGTGATAGTTCTACATAGCATTGCACTGCGTCATTGGGACATGAAGATCTAAAATTTTAAGGAGGTTGCGAGGCATCAAGCTAGAATGGGTCTCCTTAAAAAACAAACAAACAAACCAGAAAACCCCAAACCAAAAAACAACCAAAACCAGGCCTTCAATTATGCAGATTGCACAGAAACATGTCACCATTGTTGTAAGTCTGAAACTTTAAAAACAGAGAAAATGTCGCCATAGTTTAGGAAATTTTCTCACATTATGCATTTTTATTGTAAAAACAAACCTTTTGTTTCCCAAAGTATGTGAGAAAATATAGATTCCTCAGTAACTTATTAAATGGCTTGTTCCAAAATGTCTGCAAGTTCTGTGGACTTTTCAACCTTTCCCCCTTCTCCTTTGTGCACCAATGCTTTTATCACCTTTCACCCCAAGTGAAATGATCCTGTGAGAAGTATTTGCTCCGAAGAATCTAATCGGTGTTATACAAGCAGCCCGGTAGATGCTGGAAAAACTTATGGGTTTTAGTAAAAATAAGATCAGTAAAATCATATGGGTTTGAATTTCATTAACTCATTCTATCAGAATAGCATTTGAGACCAGCAGTGAATAAAGTGAATAAGTAAACAGAAGAAAAAAAGAAAAAAGTAGACTTACTTTCCAGGAGATTATCGCACTTTGTTTAAGATTGTTTTTCCCCCTCTCTCACATAGGTGTGAGAAGGAATAGTCATCTATATAAGTAATGTATCTGCTTAGTCTTCATATTGACCATTTTCTCTCTCCAGAGAAATAAATAAATTCATGTCATGAAAGCATGAAGTTTAATTGTAACATAAACCTGGTTGTGGAAAGGACCACATGGGTCAACAAGCCATGTCTCTTCAATTATGAGCAAATATGTGAGAGCTATTTAATCCAGAGATCATCTACTTTGTACAAATATACCATAGAAATACTTATAGGAAACCTAAGAGCTGTATCCCAAAAGGTCAAGCAGAACATGACTCAACAGGTATTTGTTATAAGCAGATGTATAGCTTTAAAAAAGAGATGCATAAGGAGGAAAATACTGTGGTTTTGTTTATTCACTAAGCTTTGATATTTTATCTGGATTTGCTAGTCATGCAGTCAAGCAAAAGCTGTATTTCTGTGATAAATATTATTGACATAAATCAGGTTGTGAGTACATGAGGCTACCAACTTATTGGCTACATTATTTCCTGAAGCGAGTTTTTAATGATTGTTCTTGTATGTAACTGCATGTTGGGATCCTTAAACAGGCTTAAGAAACAGTTACAGAATTCCTCAGTTGATGCTAAGGTAGTTGTATGCAATGATCTTCTGAATTTGTAAGAATTTCCAGTTTTATATATATATATATATATATATATATATATATATATATATATATATATATAGAATACCACTGACCATGCAGGCACTCACAAGAATTAGGGCATAACTGTTTAACCATGTAGAGACTTCCTTTTTTTTCCTGGGGTAGCTAAAACTTAATTTCTCAAGCAGAGAAGTTAAAGCAACTGAGAAGAAACTAAAACATTTCTCTAAGTTTATATCAAGATAGAGGGACAATGCAGGAAATCACAGGTCAGATGTGTTTGGGGTGAATGTAGAGACAATCTAGCCCAGCAGAATGTTGTCTAAAGACCAGGGGTGGAGACAGGCATGCTGTGACTGTCAGTGTCATGCTCAGAGGTGTGCCTTGCAGTTAAAGGAGAGGTTAAGGCACATCACGCAATTGTTCAGCGTCTCACAAGTTAGTTTTCTTTCCAGTTTTTTGTTCCTGTCCAAATAGCGAGATCGTGATAGTTGACCTGAGCATTTACTATTAAATGCAAAATTTTATATGACATACAAAACCTTTTACAAACTGCAGATAAATGATTTGGCTTTGCTGTTACAGCTGTGCAAGGTGTTAGTCAGCATGCTGCAGAGAATCCAGGACATGTCTCCTGTATAGATTTTACTCCTTTTTTGAAAGTGGTAACTTCAGCTATAATTCTAGCTGACTTCTTTATTTATTGATAATTCACTTCAAAATTAGGGCAAAATGAGCATGTTTTGCCTGGCATTATTTAAATCTATTTAATCCTGAGGACTCTCCTGAACAGCTGATTAGAACTAATTTTCCACTGCCTTAAAATGGGAATGTATTATTTTGTTCAAGGTGGAGGGGTGGGAGGAAGTTGGGGAAGTGCCCCTGGAGTGTCCAGCCAAGTGAAATTCTTCATAAACTGGGATACTGACAGAAAAGTGCCTCCTCTTTTGCCAAAAATGTAACACATCCTATAACAGTCTTGCAAATTCATAGAAAGAGGTGTCCCTTTTGCTTATTGCAAATGTATCCGTGTCATTTTGTTTAACAATGTTATTTCATTGTAATATGTAAGAATATTTAAACCACAGGAGGTTACTTGGTCTTTTAAATGCCATTAGGACATTACTGGATTTATGCTAGTTTCAATCAGCTGCTTCTTCCTCTGGTACCAACAGATGAACATGTGTGGAATGCTGCCATGTGAGTCTCTCTTCATAGATAAGGAATTTCTAGTCAGAGAAGACAAGAATAAACACCAGAATTATTTTATTAATAAGGGTCTAAAGGGAAACCCTGAGCTGATGGGGGTGGCCATAGCAGAAGTTTCCTGTTCCCTCTGCTTCTTGTGGGATATGGATGAGGAATAACTAGCTTGGATGAGGAATAACTAGCTTGAATGAACAAGGATTGTCCTCTTTCTTGGGTGTAATCATACTGCAAATCTGCTTTTCATCTGATGCTTTTGCACACAGGCTTCCCGAGGAGCATCTGGCTCCCCTTGACAAATGCTTTCTCAGGGCTAAAGGCTATCACTGTCATTTCTGTGGACTGCTGCCTGCAGTTTTTCTATGGAAAACCCTTCTTTCTCTTCAGACTATTATCTTTAGCCCACAGCCTTCTACCGCATCACGTCACCTGCTTTCTCCCTTTTGCTCCCTGTGCTGCACAAAGTTAGGGTGGGTTGTGGTTTGTGGGAGAGGAGTAGGCATGGGAGAAGTTGGTTTGTCAGGTGAGTTACATGGTGGCAGCTGCCAAGTAAAGGAGTATGGCTTGGGAATGCGGACAGCAAACTGTGTCAAGGAGCCAAGTAACTACTCAGAGCATTGCCAGGCCCGTCAGCATTGCCTGACCCTCTTCTGCATCAGTAAATTTGTCCTTAATCCATGGACGTTAAGGCGATTCGGGATCAGGTCCACAGTCCACATTTCCACTGTGGAAATGCATACCTCATCTTTTCTGGCATCTCTCCCATCCTGCTTCTTAAAACAGATGAGCCCCTCTCAAAAATTTTTATGACTTTTTTGAGGTCATGGGTTTAAACAAAAGGATGAAGGTTAGTTTTTTGGTTTTGTTTGGTTTTTTTTTAGTGACATTCACTTCTCTGCAAAGTATGTGCTGGTTTTTTTCTAAACCCTTAGTCAGTATTTTTAATACAGTTAGAGTCACAATTTTTTTGGTTCCTGGTTCATGTATTTTATACAACTCCAAATGTAGCCTTCCAGGGAGAGTGTACTATTGTATTAATATTTGACATCTTCAGAGAGAGAAACTTACCAATAATTGATTACCAGAGAGAATTATTTTTCTTCAATACCTACGTGGTTACAATTCATTTTCCTCTTTTTCTTTCTCCCAAGTTTGATGATGAGGTGGATTAAAAACTCAACCATTAGTGAGTTGCCTATCCTGATTTGCAGCAGTAGGCTACATGAAAAAGAGAGGTCAGTGAGGAGAAGCAGAGGTCAGGTCACCAGTGTTACCCACCTAGTGCAGTGCCCATACTTGAGGACAGTGTCAGCAGAGAGTTCAGAGCTCCCTGTGAAAGTTGAGGCAGAAAGACTGGCAAGCAGGACTAATTTCTTTACCAGCTGCTTAGGTCCCTCCTATGCTTTTGATTACCTCCATCTTTCCATTTGCTCTTTTTTTAAAAAAACTGAACCAAAGCCACAAGGCTGTGTAAAGGGAAGATGGGCTGCAAATGGTCTGCAGGGTTTCTGTATAGAAACTTTCTCCACCTTTACCTAGTGTCTGCAAGAAAAAGCTCTGCATCGGTCCTGCTCTGGACTGGAGGGGCAATCAGGTCCCTTGAGCTGCATCTTTAGGAGCTCCCCATTAATTCTTACTGGAGTTTTGTCCCTCCTTACCCAAACAGAACAGGCATGAGAAACAAGACTTTGTGGCAGGGGTGGCCACCCAGTCTGGCTTCAGCTGCGTTGTCAATCCTCCTCTATACAAGAATGCAAATATGGCCTCAAGTCAGCAGCTTGTGCTCCCCAACATTCAGCCTGAGGCTCACAAATGGTGCATCCTGGGGCTGGAACTCGCAGAGGAAGGCAGGAAATAAAGGTGTCTCCAGTTTCCTTCCAGGAGGGCTTATACTGTATTGTCTGGTTTCACGAGGATATAGCACCAAGTTTGAGCACAAAAGTAGAAGGCAAATCTCATTTTTTGCACAGATATCCACTCAATGTATATTTATATTTATATCTATGTGCATATATAAATATGTGTATGTATACATATGTTGCCTGATATGAAGGGACAGAGGCTATGTGAAATACCTTATCTTTCAGGAACTCAAGGAGGATCTCACACTGGTTGCCTCAGAAGAGAGGTGAAGACCAGAAAGGTCTTCTTTCCTTTGTCTGGGATTTTGTTTTTATTCCTGTGTACAGTTTGTACTGGAATGGAAGTTGGTTAGCTGAAGCAGCACTGCTGCAACCTTTTACAGAGCTTTAGCTTTATCTGTGTGCAGAGGAGACATGTTCATATGATAGCTGTGGTTTCTCTCTGGAAAAAAAAATTGTGTCTAAAGGGGGTGAAAATTTCTCTATGGTTTATTATTGTTTCTAGGATTTTGTAGTTCAATTATGTCAGGGTAAGTGCTGTGTTTGCGAAAAGCAAAGGGAGGGTTGGGAATATAATTACAGCTAAAAGTTCCTTCTGGGCACAGGTTGCTTGTGCATGTCATTCTTGAACGGTGTGATCTTTTCTCAGGAGGAAGAGACCCAAAAGGGTCATGGGGTTTTTCGAGAGGGAGAGAGGAAATGAGAAACACTTTCCCTCTTTTGGAGAAGGGTAAAAGCAGGATATACCAGGATCCTGTAAAATTCTATTTATTGGCACTGAGCCGTTTCAAAGCTGGGAACAAGTCTGCACCAAAAATCCCAATGTTAGTACGTGAAAGAGGAAAACTGCTGAGGAGAGAGGGGGAAGAAACAAGGCAGATTCCTGCAGACTGACTGACACTAGCCAGATTTGGGACTTAGGTGTCAATGAAGTGTTTACATAGGTAATAAATATGGCTACACACATCTTGTGCATCATAAATTACAGCTTCTGATACTGAAGGACTATGAAAATTCAGACCCAGTTAGTGATTTCTAACCAAGCCACTCAGTTTTCAGCTCTCACAGTGCTGTGGCAGGCAGCAAACATGACTGCCCTTCACAAAAGCTGTTCATCATATATCCTGTGTCTGACAGCCTCCAAAAACAGCAGTTCCCCTGAATTGTGCTTCCAAACCTATCTGTATCTGAGGTGCTTTTTGCCTCTCCAGACAGAAAAATGTCAATAGGAAAAAAAGCAGTCTGTCCTAAAAAAATGCAGCTCAGTAACACTTAAAAAATGCATATTTTGGCCTGGCAGATCCTGTCAATCCTGTGGTGAGTTACCTCCCCACCCCCCAGCTCCCCCCACCTGTGTAAGACGGAAGATGAAAACAGCTTCCAGAGTCAAGATTGAGCAATATCATAAAACCACGTATCTGGCACTTGAATTCCATAGTCTCCTGAAAACTCCATATACCCAACCACAGGTGTAGCAGTACCTGTTCATTTTCTGGGTCCTGCCCTTTTCACCTTCCTCTGATGTATGCTCAGAGTAGATGGTACCAGCTTCTCTTCCTTGATTCAGCACTTTCCACCTGAGTGAGGAAGCCTTTGGAAAAAAAAAAACCTAAACTAAATCCTTCTGCTTGTAAAATCTAGTTTCTTTTTGCCACATGCATCTCAAGGCTTTTTAGATTAAAATGCTATTTCATTTGATTGAAGCTGATGGCAATCTCTCTTTGATTTTAGTTGGGACCAGGATTTGTATCTCTCAAAATACTAATTTTTCAGTAAGCCGTCTTTGAAAGTATGGGGGACTAATAATGTTTGGAGATAAAAGCTTAAAGTATTTCGGGACTCCAGAGTAATGTCCATCCTTTTTCTAGTGTTCTTGTGTCTCAATGTATCAAGCATCACGTTTGAGTAGTGCAGGTGGCTTCTACGCAGGGGTAATTTAGGAAGAGCCAGGTGCTGTACTGCTGCTTTTGCACTGAGGTGCCAGTTTGCAAGGCAAGAGGTTTGAAGCAAGAACGAATACCCATAGGGTTGTCTAGCTTGAAGTTTCACTTTAAGATCTAAAATGGAGGTAAATGAAGGAACGTTTCTTGTCGACATTGTTGTTGTAGTGATATTAGACATGTATGTTATCATGTTCGGATTACACATTATCATGAGCTGTTTTGACAGCTTCATTTTCTGGTTCAGCTGATACAGTTTGGAATATTCAAAGGGAAAAAACGGCCCGTGTGCTACCGTGACAACTTGTGGAAAGGGACATTTTGTTGGTTAAGAAATCGAGCCAGGGTGTTTGTGCAGATGCGTGCTCTGTGTGTCGGGGTACGCGCGGGAAGACCCCGGCCGCTCCCCCACGCCGGAGCCAGGGGCTCGCTCCCGGCGCCGCTCCCGCAGGTCAGTCACGATGGCGGCCATCACCTGTGCCAGCCTGGGATTCCAGACACGGGAGTGCCAGCCTTTGCTCTGGTAGCGGCCAGGCTCTTCCAGTACCGCCGAGGAACGCGGGGAAAGATCGGGAAAAGCCCCCGCGGCTCCCCGAGCGCCGCGTCCGCAGCTCCCTTGCCCTGCGGCAGGCCGCGGGCGGGGGCCCGGAGGCCGCAGGTCCCGCGGCAGCGATGCCAGCTCCAGGTTTTGGCGGCAGCAGCGCGGCCGGGGCGCGGGGCCGGGGCGGCCGAGAGGGGCGGGCGGGGGCGGCCCGGGGCGGGGGGCGCGGACCCCGCGGGGCCGCCTGGCCCCGGCCCCGCAGGATCCAGGTAGATCCGTCCGGCTTTTACCTTTCTCCTTCGGCTTCCCTGCGCGTAGAGCTGGTAGCGGGGCTGTTTCCTGGTCTCGCAGAAAGAGGCAGTGCTGAGTTAGGAAGACAAAAATAGACCTTTACAGAGAAATATAGGGATTGTGTGCGCGGTGGGGAGGGAGAGCGGAGAGCGGCACCCGGCTGGTTTCCAGGAGGAGCCCTTTTCTCCCTCTCGTTGCATGTTAGGCATTTTTGCACAGCCTTCTCCCCCCACCCCCTCCCCGCCGGGGCAGGGTTACCTCTGCCGCCTGCTCTCCGCATCTCTGGTGGGGAGCGAAGCAGCCAACTCCGCTGCGATCGGAAAGCGGCCAGAGACCATTTTATGTGAGCAAGCCGGGTGGGAAGAAGCGGAGAGAAACCGTCGCAGGGACACAGGCGGATATAAAGACTTGTCTTCTGCCTCCCCCCCTCTCCCTCCCCCTTGTAAACACTAAATCTGTGAAGGCAGCGATTTGACATCCACCCTGAGCAGCGGCTATGGGGTGTTTGGGCAACAGCAAAACGGAGGATCAGCGTATCGATGAGAAAGCGCAGCGAGAAGCCAACAAAAAAATAGAGAAGCAGTTGCAGAAAGAGAGGCTGGCTTATAAAGCGACACACCGCTTGCTGCTGCTGGGTAAGGAGGAAGGGGCAGAGGTGGGGGCCGGGGCGAGCAGGGCGAGGAGGGGGCAGCAGCCCCAGCCCGCGGGGCGGCGGGCGCAGCCGAGAGGGGAGATGCGGCGTGCGCCTTAGCTATGGAAAATGTAGGCTGCTGTATTGAGCAATAAGCGAGGCGTCCACGGATCGAGCTCAGCGCCTGAGCCACATGGATGCACACATACAGAAATGCTGCCGAGGTGGGAGATGCTGTCGCGTCCAAAAACAAAAAAAAAAAAAACGCTCCGATCCCCCCCAGGCTGAACCGTGTATCACAATGTTCTCCCTTTCCTTCTTTCTCTTTTAGGGGCTGGTGAGTCAGGAAAAAGCACTATTGTGAAACAAATGCGAATCCTACATGTCAATGGATTTAATTCAGAGTAAGAATTATTGACACTTTGTGGCTTATTTTTCCTTAAATGTTGGAAACAGGTTAACACACAGTACGCTAGGAAATTTCTCCTCTCATCCTCTGTGTGTTGGTGGCTTGACACTGTGTTTTGGGGGAGGGAGGGGAGTGAGAATAAGGAAATTGCTGCCATTGTATGTTTGCATTTTCTCCTTCTGGCCCCTTTACTGTATTTTACACTGTTGCTACTGCAGCGCTTGACAGGCCCCTGTGTAGCAACAACATGGCGACTACTTTTTACATAGAAGCAAATAACCAAATATTGCATCTGTCTGTAATATAAAAATACATGTCAAGTCATAATCAAGATGACACTCTGTGCTGTTTTTCTGGTGCTGGGGTTAGCGTAAAACTGAAACTAATTTTGCCTATTTGTTAGAAATCATCCTGGTTTGTGAGGCTACATAATTTTCTCTCTGAAAAACTCTTTGCCAGAAATCATTATTAATCCATAGCATTCATTTTAGATATTTGTTGGCCTTCAACTACATGTTGTTAATTTAGAGCATGTTTACAACATGATGTAGAAATTAAAGAATGACTTCCAGTTCCATCAGGGGAGGCTTTGCAGATGTGGCTATGATTGTCTGATTTAAAAAAATATATTAGGGATGAATGTGCATTGCTCTTCATACTATGCAAGAAAATTGATAAGGGGAAAATGTATTTGTCTTGACATTTTTTTTTCTGTTAGTATGTTTTAATGATTGAAGAGCAGATAAACAAGCGATCAGTGAAAAAAATTAAATGCAAGTGACTGAAGTGCTTTGGAAGAAAAAAATCAAAGTGTTAATATTTCTGTTTTAATGCAGAGAAAAGAAACAGAAAATACTGGATATTCGGAAAAATGTTAAAGATGCGATTGTGGTAAGAACACACTTTATACTGTTCTTAAATGCTTGGTTGTACTGGAAATTATAAGGATTATGCTCTCCAAGATTGTGATGAGAGAAATCCCATTTTGCTGATCAGATTGGATTATCTTCTATTGATCCTATATCCTAGATTTATCCAGATTAATGTGTTTGTTTTTTTTTTTTTATCCAATTCTAGACTATAGTTTCAGCTATGAGCACTTTAATACCCCCAGTTCCATTGGCCAACCCAGAAAACCAATTTCGAATGGACTACATCAAGAGTATAGCTCCTCTTTCTGACTTTGACTATACACAGGTAAGAATAGAAACCACTGATTTATTTTGCTTCAAGGGGGAACATGTTGCTTCACTTTAATTTACTGAAACATTGTGGATTTTTACTTTTTGGAAGATGGTCATGGAAAGATCTTATGCCACCATTGCCTCTGGTTAACTTTCTTACAAGCTTGTGGTGGTTGCACCTGTTTTAGTGGTGCAAGGTTTTGTTGTTATGGTTTTATTTGCTGCTGTTTGTAAATGCTGTTTCTACATTTAGTTCTCTTCAAATTTTCTGATGCAATCTTACATACTGACACATCAAATAAGACTTTGTTGAAAGCTGATTTCCTCCATGGAATTAGATGCAGGATGTTAGTCTGAGGAGTTACTGTCTACCTGCAGAAAAGGATATAAAAGGAAGTAAAAGACTAGAGTGGCCTCTGTGTTGTTTCCCACACTTACTGCACTTCAGAGTGGAAAACTGCATAAGCAGTGGTCAAGTAAGGTGCTTTGCTTCCTCATGTATTGTGGTTGGCATGAGCAGTGGTTTGCCTGTATGTAAATGTTGCCTTAATTTGATATGGAATAAATGCGGGATTTCTGCGTGGAGGCTAATCTTTTGTAGACAAATGAGAGATACTTTTCAGATTAACTTGCATTGGCATCTTACATTATTTTTATCTTTTTATGTTATTATTTATAGGTACATGCATAGAATGTTTCATATTTTATGCATGACATGAAAGCAAGCGCAGAGACATTCTGGATTTTATTTTTGCAGTAGCACAGTTTTTAATTTGCCTTAAAATGGTACTGAAAGCAATTTGTTATGGATACAGTAGGGGCTTAAAAATATCTTCATTTGTTGGCTAAATTATTCTTGTGCATGAGTTGTACATGCTATCAATACTGCCAAAGAAGCCATTTACAATAGAGTGTCTTTAGGTTGTTATAGCTTCAGGGTGCGAGGAGAAGGGGAAGAGTTGTTTCTTTATTATATGACTCATATTCTCTGATGTGTGGTTTTGCCTCTGGTAAACCTACCACTTTGAAGGTTCAAGATAAAGAAAAATTATCAGACATCTTGTACAGTTAGAATTTAACATAGAATGCAGATGTTAAAAAAACCCGACTGCAAGGTACACCCACATATTGCATAATTGTTCAGTTGGTGGATGTAAGTTAGTGAAGATGAGAAACTCTTTTTAGAAATGGAATGTGAGCTTGACATGAAGTATTTGTCTTATGCAGGTATTACAGTTTGGAGGCATTTGTTGCTTGTTTAATGTGGAATTTTTTTTTTTGGGCTTGAATTTTGACCCTTAGGTGTTTGAGTAAAAAAAAAAATGGTGATACATATACTTTGCACTTCTCTATAGTACATCTGTTCTTTTGAGTTTCTGGGATAAAAGAAGGCTAAACTGGATTTTCCATAGAGCTGGAGATATTTTTTATTTTTATTGCTTTCAAATTTTCTCTTTTTTTCCCAGAAGCTGACTATATCTAGTCAAATTTGATTCATGGTTTGGTATTTTATATAGAGGAAAATGTAGCCTTCTTGGAGGGGAAAAGAATAGGACCCAGTGGACTTTGAAACAATTAATAATTCATTTGAAATCTCAATTCAAAGTCCATTTTGGTTTAAAATAAAAATATTAATAAGTGGTTTTTTAATTAAGTAGGTTTCCTGAAAATACCATCATGTTATTTGAAATAATATCAATGATTAGTCCTAATTTTAAAACAAATTAAAAGTTGTTACAAGTTTAAAAGAAGAAGAGAAATGTAGTTCTGGTTTAGAAATAAATACATCTCTGTGTCACGTTCACATTTTCCCTTCTGTTTTCCTCTCAGCTCAATTCACAGGTTTAATATTTGTAAAATGTGAAGTATGCCTAGATTTTTTGGGGCTTTTAAATTTTTCTTGATTTAGAATGTTATTTATCTCCAGGAGGATTTTTGAGCAAGGCAGATTGAAAAAAATATGCTATCATGCTTCAGGGCTTGATTTTACTCCATTTTAAGTCAATGATAAAGTAAAATTAGGTTTCCAGCTGAAATAACTTCTGACCCATTTAGTATTTTTGGATAAGGACAGATATAAAAATAAATACTTGGATAGTAATCAGTCAGGCATCCTCTGCTAAGCATTACTGATTCTGTAATTAATAGCTGATGTATGGAATAAGGCCTTCTGAGCCCAAACCAATACAGTATTTAGCAGCAGACATTCAAGATTTTAGGCCTAATCATCCTTACTTCAAAATAGTTGTAAAGGAAAAAAGGCTGACTTAGGCAACTCTGGGGCAAATTTTGGCACATTCTATAAAGTGGCAAATGTTACCCCTCTTTGAATGAGGGAAGAGGCAGCTTTAGGGTTTGTAGCAGTGTGAATGGTAATGAGCTGTTAAAGACCCTTAGTGTTGCAATTTGGATTACAGATGTGTCATTTTTTTGGATGACATTAGCCATGTAATCTTTGTCATAAAAATCAATGTGTGTTAGTTGAAGATGGATTTCAGATACATTGCATGCCAAATGTGGGAAAATGACTACACCTTATCATGAGTCTTTAAAGAGAGATTGCTGATGAAATGCAGAAACTTCACTGATGGCACATTATGACCAACATTCCTCAGGCGCTAATTTAAATATATTTGTGACATGTTGGGTGGGCTTGGACAGATATTCTTAAGCTGCATACAAATTAACTAATACACATTTAATTGTGAAAATTATCCTTAAAATAAGTGGGTATGAAAATACTGATTTCCTGTGGGTGAAATCATACTCTTAATTGCAATTTATGACTGAAATTCCAAGAACTTGAGTAAAGACAGGGACTTCAAATTTAGACTCTAAGAGGTTTTGGGTCTTTGTTTTTTTAAATTACATACCTCTATATGAAATGTAAGCAGAACATTTTATTTAGTAGTGATACAGATTTTAAAACAAATGGTTTTCTCTTTACAGCCTTTTAACATTACGTTAAGAGTCTGTGGAGTGCCCCTCACAACAGTTTTACTTACTTTAAAAAGTCATAATTTAATCTGGTTAGGTTATGCTACCTTGACGATTCGTTTAGTTGATATGAAAAAAAAATATGAAAGCTTTCTGGATTTCTTTTATAATTTTTATGTAGTCTTTCATTACTTTTATAAAAGACTGTAAAATTTTTACAGAGTATTTCGTGGCTGACTGATGCGGTCTAATTCTATAAATCATAAGAATTAGAGCTAGAGGTTTTACAAAATTAATAAATAGAAATAAGTCAAGTGTCCACTGTATTGTCTTCCTTGAAGTCGTGACAGGAATCAACATAAATTTTTGTCTGACTAGATTAGGCATTATCTTTGCTCAAAGGTGGAATCAGCAGAAGTGCTTTAACACTGGAATTGTAGCATGCATGCCCTATCAAAAAGGATTTTTTTATTCTTTTTGGCAAAGTGTTGATTGATATTTGCTAAAGTTAACAGGAATTGACCTGCTGCAATTTTAATCCTTTATTGATGGGGATTTCTTTTGTCCTTTGTGAATCAGGGTTAACCTATTAAGGCCATATTATGCTGGTAGCTGTGGTGTATTATGTAAGTGTGTGTTTACTCAAGTTCAGTTGTCTTTATTAAAGTTTTTGAATTTTATGGGAACTACAAAGCTGCTTGGTGCATAATCCCTTTACCCTCTGTCTTCGCCAAAAATGTAGCCAAATTAAGTTGCTTTGCATAAAATATGTCTTGGATGAAGCTCATCTGATGAGTTATATGTGGGTTTATAGCAGGTAATGGTCACCTACCCCTGGGCTGTGTAGTCAAGTGTTTGGCCATACAAACCAGCTACCAGTGAACGTGAATCATCTGCTTAGCAGAGAACATGTAAACACTTCACAGGTTTTAGGGAGTGAGGAGAGTTTTCAAAAAATTCATCTTCCTTTGCAAAGAATGTTTTAGGGAGCAAAGTATTTTTTGGAAACTTCGTAAGTAGTGAATTGTGTGGATGCAGTCCCTTGTGCTGATTTTAGTATGTAAGTTTTAAATATAATTTTTACAGCTATTTTATTAGTCAGGCAAGCTCTTTAATTTAGCTCGTAAGAGTAAAACATTAATGTGGGCATTGACAGGGAAAGTACTTTAGATTAGTCAGGTCTGTGGTTTGCTTTACATTTTCAGATATTCCAATTCTATCTGATGACTTTAATTTTCCTTCAGGACTTTATATTCATAATCTAAAGACACAATAAAGAAAGGTAAATACTTTTGCTTGGAATTTGAAGTTACATAGACTTTTGTTAAGCATTTCAAGGTTTTTTGATACCTGGTATTCAAATTCAAACTTGTGTTGATGCCTGGAGGTGGCTGCTTTTCACAGTGTGCATCTCAATGTTTGAAGCAACTGAAAAGCTTGCTTAGGTGAAGTGTAGTGTTGGCCCGTAGAAAATCTTTATCCTGGATTAAAAGCACCACTTGATAAGTATGGTTTATATATGGTTAAACTCGCTTGGGTTGCACAGTTAATGCTGTGCCTTTCTTTGACCCCAAATGGTTTAAGTATCCCTTTTAATATGTACTTGATGTAGCCCAAAGGAGTTACAAAATAGCATCATCTTACATTTTTTGATTTTCAGATAACTCACAATATTTCCATCATTTTGGGGAGTGTGAAAATATACAGTGTTTTATATTAAAATAACATAAATTAAGGAGAGAATGCAGTGAATATTGCCACTCAAATAGCTTCCCTTGATTTTTCTGTCTATCTAAATTTTTACTTTAGGGCTTTGTTTACCATTTTGGGTAGAATGAACACAAGTTTTTATATCTACTTGTGATACCAATACTTAACACTACTAAGGTCAATATTAACTTTTTAAAATCAATTAGGCTTTTAAAAATTAAGTCATTTGTGGTGTTTTGTGATATAAGATGCACATTGGTAGTTTTTCATATTTACATAAATGCGTATTTTCCTATTTAAACAAACACAGAAACTATCTGAAAGGCCAGGCAATGGTAAAGTTGTGTAGGTCTGACAACATTATTACTGCCCTTTTAATTTGTAACACCTGAAGAACTAATGAAGAGGGCTGTCAGGGAAGGACAGCTGAAAACATCTATGCTGTTACAGCTGTTGGCAGCTCCTTAGTCTTCGTACAAAGGTTAAAATTGTCAGAACTGATGCTGGAAAGTAGTGGATATTAGGGAGAAGAAGCAATCATGAAATGTCTTTGTTGCAGTAGCAGTTGTTTTCATGCTGTACACTATCAGTTAACAGCAGATACTGAATCTGAGCTCTTTTCATGTGAAGAGCAGATTCTGCTAAAGCCCAGCAATACCTTTCCTTCCGTATGAAATACCTGTCTGCATGCAGATGTGGCCTAAGTGTATCTGCTTTTCATTAAATCAGCAAACTGAGTCCTGAATGTTCTGATTAGCCAATGTTAAAGTTACAAGCATTTCATACATAAGATCAAAAAAATACTGCAGTGTTACTTGCTATTTTGTTCTTATTCTCTGTAAGCGGTAAGTTTGCTTTCGATGGATCAGTCAATCCTGTAGTGCTTTCAGAAATAATCAGTCATTATTTTAACTGTGTAATTTCAAAAACACAAGACTGAAACTGGGATCACGCTACAAACACATATAGGACAATTTGGGGAGAAAAAAGGAAAAAAAAAAAACAACAAACCCCAAAACATCTAAGCCTCTCAAATTTATAATATATACTGGAACTGTAAAATTACAAATTCGTACAATGATTTTCTTTAATTCCTTTATTTTAATTCCTTAATAAATGCTCTGACTTTACTGAAAACAACTGGTGCTTAAAATTGGAGTGGTTTGTGTATAAAGTAGAGCTCTTCTGTGAAGATCAGGATTTCGTGCTTAAAATACACAGTTTGTGTTTGGGATGGTGCTTGCTTTAGACAAAAAGCTCCTGATGTTCAAGCATGAAATAAAGTAAGGTTTTTGCTATAGTAGAACATTATTCTGTAATAAAAGTGTAACATATTTCTTCTTCCCCTTGTTCCAAACTCAGTGACCTACAACAGCTGATACCAATGATAAATAAAGAATTAAATTTGTATCCCATGGAAGGAGCTCAGGGATCTTCTTAGGCCCCCAACAATTAACAGTAGAAATACTGGGATTGGGAACTATAGGAAATCCTGTACTTGGTCACAAATGATCCGAAGTTAATAAATAGAAGTCGTATTCAGAAAAAAAATTAAAAGAAGCAGATATTAAATTTTGGATTTGTTTCTAACCCTTCCTATCTCAATATTTTTAAGAACAGATTCAACTTCGAAATATCTGGAAAAGGTTCACCTTTTTCACAAGTAGTCTGCATTTTCTAGAGTGTATTTTTTTCACAGCTTACAGTGTAAAATAATTTCATTCTGAAAAGGCAGTTATTTGAGAAAGTCTTGTGAACAATGCTGCCTGCGAATCAAGTTCAATGTTACATTTAATATTACATCATCACAGTAACACCAAATTAAATGTTTGCTATCTTATATTGTGAGTCTGATTTCCCAGATAGTGAGGTGGTATTCACACTTTATCCAGCCTGCCTTTTTTATTATCATCACGCAACACAGAGACTTTCATTGTGAAACTAGAAAGATATTATAATTTAATACTATTATTGCTGCTAAGTAAAACTTAAGTTGTTTCCATCGTCTCCAAACCTGTTGACATTTTCTGGTATTACTTCCAAGTTTTGTACCTATTAATACAAATTAATTAGAGGTTTTTTAACAGTCAGTCCAGCATCGAGTCAACTACTGCAAATTATTAATAACAAATGTCACATTCTGCCTTTTTTGGATACAATTTGAGATAAGAAATTCATATACTTATATTGCATTTTACTAGGATGAAAATATTTTTACGTCTAAATTTGGGTATTAGATTTGATGGCAACAGGAAGACTAATAACTTGAATTATCATTTTAAGTAGGAGTGACTGATTCTCCTCAGAGAACCAAAAATGTATGAGAGGATCATTTCTGAGCATTAGAATATTTTTGTTCTTCAGGTATTTTTCAGTGTGCACCCTAATTTTGAATTTTAGAAAGGCAGAATCAGTAGGTTAAAGCCTGGACTATCATTGTCTTTGTCGTGGGCACAGGTCTGTGAAGGACACAGATGTATTTAAAGTGTGGCTGTTTTGGGGTCTGCTGTTTTGAATTCCTTCACAACTGTGGCTGCTGCCAGGGTATCTTCTGAGAGCGATCCTGTGATGCAGAGGTGGCAGCAGTCCTGTAAGGAGGTAAGGTTTGGAAAGACAGCCAGTGGAGTAGCACTGATCCCTAGGGTGGTGCTTGACTGAGGTGTAGTAGCCTGGCCAGAATTACAAACTGATACTGATTCCCAGTCTTTCTTCAGGCAAGAAACCAAATAAATTCTTGCAATTTTTACCACTACCATTGAGTTGCACTGAAATCTCTGTAAAAGATTTAATTACCAAGTAGTTTATATATTAAGATTTGACATGAGCATCAAATGATTGCAAGAAATTCCCTTGTTTTTTCCCCTTATGTGTAAATCAAACTGAATTGTAATGGAAGTAAACGTAAATAAGTGCAAAAAGTAACCACACTCTTAATGAAGACACACTGTCTGTTTAGGCCAAGGATGATGACATTTCAGACTTTCACAAGTGGCAGTTTTCAGAAGAAGGGTATTGAAATTTTTAATGAATTGCCATTGTTTATAAACTACATTTAAAACAGATTTTCCATCACAACCAAAGAAAAGGTACACATAGCAGAGTATGTTTCAGAATTGTCTTTATTATCAATTAATTCTTTTAATCTCTTAAGATGAAGATCACAGGTTGATTTGCTGCTTCTGCCATTTTTGAGTGCTCTGGAAAAGTAGTATATCTGCTAGTTAGGAAGAATCTTTGTTTTTTACTTCAGTGACCGTGATAAAAGCGTACAGATAATGGATAAATCATCACATGTACGCATCTTGTCACTGAAGCCAGTGGAGTCCTATGGAACAGAGACTATCACCTACTCAAATAATGTTGGTGTCATTGTTTAGAGTTCCAAAGAAGTGAGTGTTCATGTGCACAGCAGCGAAGAACTGCATTCCCTTTTCTTCAGCACCTGATGAGATCACAGCTTCTCTTTCTGCAACAGTGTTGAGCATTGCCAGCTTAGACCTTTGCTTGTTTTTTCATCACCTCCATAGCTTCATCCATGGCTTGTACTTATTGTCAACAGCAGATTACCTCTTAATGTCAACAAAGACTGCATACACAGACAGGATATTTTGTTTGCAGAAGGTAGCAACCTGAGCTGAGGAACAGAGAACAAGCTAAACAGTGTGAACAGAAGACTATGTATACCTTGCATACACTGAGGTAAATAGGCTGAAAACCAAAAAGTATTATGAACAACTTTTTCCCCCTGAGGATTTAAGAAGCTCTTTATAATAAATATAAATAGGACTCCTATGAAGCAGATAAAAGGCAAGAACAATGCACATTTGCAGTTAACTGCTAAAAGTTTCCATAAAACGTTTATGGTTTTGTTCCGTCACCCATGTGACATAATTTGTTTTTCTGTAGTTAAAAGAGATTCAATTCAAGTTGCAGGGCCTTCTTTTAAAAGGAGTCAGGAGGAGAATGTAATTTGTACAACACAGTTTCAAGTTCATATTGCCTTTCACTTTGGAAACTTGTAATAATTTCTTGGAACAGAGCTACCTGTGGTTGTAAGCATGCCAGCTATCACATGAAGCATGCAGATTAGGGTTTCTTGCTTTAAATCAGTAGATTAATTTTGGTTGGTTTAAAGTGTACTCTTGTAATTAATCTACTAGTATTTGTTTTAAAAACCTGTGCTGGATGTTTTGAAAGGATATTTATCCTTAGGCAAGAAGAATATTGGAATTTTTTCTGTTATGTCAACGTTTGAGATGAACTTTGCCTTTTAAATCTTCTAAAAGTAAACATTTTCTGACACTTCTGTCAATTCATTACATTTGAGTTTTCTGGGTGCTGTCAGTAGGACTTAAACATATTTTAATGCAAATAATTATCCCACTGTTTTGAACTGAAGTTGTTTAGCAAGATAAAATAGGCTAAAGATATGCAAGCCCTCTTATCTCTGTTAATTTGGTGAATGCTTTTTGATCACGTCCACCCTCACTTCCATAGGATGTTAAGTGACAGAGCTGTGCAGATCATTCTTTTCTTAACATACACCCACAGACTTTCTTTCATAGGAACTAAATAATACCAAATTTAAGAACTGTCAGGTAGGAAAACAAGAAAAGGCAAAGAATAGTTAACTAAAATAGGGGAAAGTGTGTCCTCGCTGCCCTCTGTGCAGACAATGAACTGCCCTTTGCCTGCAAACCTACAGCTGACCACAAGCAGCCACAGGACCTGGTTGTCAGCCAGCTCCAGAGTGCCTTTGGTGCAGGCTGTGTGCCTTAAGGATTTACCAACTCCAGACAAAAAAGAAACAAAGGTGGAGGAGAAATGTGAATGAAAAAGCTATGCAACAAATATACAGTCACTAGAGGAAGAGGTCAGGTGTCACCACTTGCTACTGAAACAGTGTCATTAGTTACTAGATTTTCAGCAGTTATCACAGTAGAGTGAGGCTTCATGGTAGGATTTGTAGCTTTTAAAATTTGAATGAGAATATTCTTTCTGGCAGGCAGGCGTCCCCAAACTTTAGCATCTCTTTCCATCTCAGGATATCAGTGCTGCCTCTTCCTTTTGGGAAGAGAAGATTCACTTACTTAGGGATAGCATACTTTTAGTTAAACAGTACAGCTTTTCTTTACCCACCCCTAGAATAAGCATTTCTAATCACTGTTGTTACCTGCTGAATTTCTCCCAAGACTTTAACATCAGCAAACTTAACATGCTAACCAACAGGAGAGTGTGGGTCTATCATGGACCAAAAGAGTAATTAGTCAGGGAATGTGTAAGTGAGAAATCATAATTTAAAAGTAATTTTAGGGACTAAAAATCATGTCAGTAGAGGAAGATGGCTGTTGACATTTCTGGGAGCCAGCCATTCAAACCACAGAGGATCTTCACTGGATTTTGAAGAAAAAAGGGATTAAATTTCGTCCTTGGCCTTCAGTTCTACAGAGCAGGTTTTGATTCTTCTCGCTGATGAATGAAGGGCTGGCAAGAACTATTATATTCCATAAATACTGAAGTCATCCTAAGAAGCTATATTCCTGAGAGTCTAATCTTGCAAGGGCTTAAACATTTGGATATATATGGACCTAAATGCACAGCTAGTACTGCCAGCACAGCATTCATGCAACTGAGCTTCCGGTTATGCAGTGATATTAATATAAAAATCACAAATACTTTCAATTGAAAAACAAAACAAGCAAATCATTTTTCCCTGTTAATTTTATATTTGGGAGGTCGTTGAGCTCTTTTATGGATTTTCTTGGGGGTGGGTAAAGTTGTGTAGGTTAGAGATTGGCACAGAACTTGAAATAAGCAAAATCTTTTTCAGATAAGTGACAGTTCTCTGGATGCTATTAAGCTGTGAACAGTAGGTCTTTTCAATCACTGTGATTCATTTTCATATTGTGGGGTTTTTTTAATAATAATGTCTTTAAAAGGCTTGCTGAACAGTAGGCTGCAGCAGCATAACTTTCTGTGCAGAAGGAAAGGTTTTTTGCACAGTGTCTTAGATAATTTACCTTAAATTGATTTGCGCAGCTCAATAAAACCTTAAGAACGCTGTACCAGCTCAGATCACAGGTTCATTTACCACCAGATCTCATCTCTGACCGTGACTGATAGTGAAACAGGAAAAAGAGTTTAAGGAGGGGACACACACATAGTAATGTTTCCCACATTGGTTGTCGTAGTCTCTACAGATTTACGGCTGAGGGTTTTTTTGACTGGCAGTGGTATTTCTGTATTTAATAATTTTGGTAGATTTTTCTTCCAGGAATTCTTTTTTTTTTTTTTTTGCCCTCCCAGCCTGTGTGGGCTTTTAGTTATGGCAGTGAGTTCTGCAGTTTAAGTATGTGTTGTATGAGGAAGTGCCACTTGATTGATTTGAACGTTTTTGTTTGTTTGTTGGGTTTTTTCCTCCAAGCCTGCTGCCCACTAGTCTTCCCTAGTTTCTCTATTAGAAATATTTTGTCTTTCCTACATTGCCCCTCTCACTGCATATCATATACCCTCAAATATTTGTCTTTCCATTTAAAGAGTCTCCTTAACTGGTTCTCTCACAGGGCTTGTTCCCTATCTTTGCTCATTCTTGTTGCCCTTCTAGTTTTACTAGACCCTGTTGGCAATGAGAAACCCAAACTACCAACAGTGTTCAAGGTGTTTTCTTTTTCATTATCTAGTCTTCTTTATTGTGGGGTGGGGTTTTTTGTTGTTCTTTTGCTGTTGGTAGGGTTTGGGGAGTTTGTGACACTGAGTTGATATCTTTGTATAATTACAGTAGATTATTTTATAATTCCATGAGAACCTGAGCACAGTTGCAGGTAAGAGGAATATGTGTGAAGGCCTCTGTATCAACATTAGCAGAGCCCAAAGGGTACTATTAGTGATAATTATCCTCACCTCGGGTATTTTCAGGTCTGTCGTACATGTTGAGTAGTCTGTTCAAAAAATCCATTTCATTCAATTTTTTATTCTTTCATGTAGTGACATGTCTTCCCGTTTGCTATACTGCCATGTATGACTTATGAAGACGTATTTTCAAAATTATCTACCATGACTAATATTTTCTTCCGTACAGACGGAGAACACACTTTATTTTTGTTCTTAAAATAGAAAATAAATTGCTCTTCAGCCTGCTTTTGGAGAGGCAATGTTTACAGTACCACAAAGGACATTTGTGCTTTCAAATCTGCTCATAGTTCCTTAATCGTTCATTATAGTTTGCCTGATTTAGCAGAAAAGAACACCATTGTTTGGAACCCTTCTCATTAGAGAAATAAAATGTTTAAAAATACAAAATGCCCCTTTTTTTTCTTCGCAGTTCCTAATGCTGTGTGTCACTAAGAGAAAATGATCTAAACTTTTTGATCTCCCTTGGGGAAACGCTGCAAGTAGCAGAATTTTGTTATTTTTATGTCAATTTAGGTCTTACATGATTCAGCACTTGTGGTTTGTGGGAAAAAGCATTGTAGATTGTGATTAAAGAAGCAAAAATAGTGAGGAGTGGCTACTAGAGAAGGCCTCTTTTTACTGCTAAAATACTTCTTTCGTTCACTTTTTTCATTTTTAAACCTGTACCTCCGTTCATCATATTTTCTCTATCAGTTGTGACTAGCACATTTCAAAGAAAATAGTTCAATTCTGTTTCACTTTTCAGGTTTTTTTGGCAGTACAAAGAATTAAGAACAAGTTGCTATAGGATCTTGGTAATACTAAATCTGTACATTAAAGTCTGTCAAACATGGTTGTCTCCAGCAAGTCAACCAGTCATCCCCTTCTGGTAGCCTCTCAGGAATAAACAGAAAGTCTCTAGGGAAGGGAATGAGAGAGGATACAGGATGCAAAGAAACTGCTTGTAGTGCAGGAAAAATTCTTTGTTGTAGTAGTGGACCACAAACAATAAGTTAACTCATTCTGGGATGCATTAACAAGGCTGTTGTACAAAAAAGCATGAAGTAATTATGCCATTCTCTTTGGCAATGGTGAGTCCTCAGCTGGGGTATTGTGTCTAATTTTGGGAACTGAACTTAAAAAGAAGTACACAAATGGAGTCCAGAGGAGAGTGTCAAGAGTAAGAGGAGACAAAGTAAACTGGATATGTTTACTCTTGGAAAGAGAGCACTCCAAGCTGAAGGGGAAAGGGAGCCAAATACAATTTTTAGTATTTAAAAAGCTGTAATTATATATTCTTGTGCCTGTCTTTTCAGAGGGAGGAAATGAAGTTATGGAGAGGAGAAAATTCCTCTCTTTCGTGATGTATGGTAGTCCACGTGTTTGGGATATTCAGCAACAGTGAATTTAATGAGAACAATCTCACGAATACATGGAGATACGACTGCCCAGTTTCAGGCACATACGTCTGTATTTTCAGTGATGTGAATCACCTTATGCTCAAGAAGTTAAAAACTTCTGAAAATCTGGGAAACTTTGGAAGACACAAGGTCATGTCAGTTGGTCTTTCACATTTGCCACTTTCTGTTGACTGAGCTTCTGTGGGCATGTTGGTTGAAAGCCCCTGGGACTTCTTTTCCAAAACTAGATCTTCTGTAATCATGTCTTGAATTAATCTAGGTCTTCATTACTTATCTAACTAATTTTGTCATGGCCATGTTGTATAAACAGACAGTGATAATTTTTCTTAAAAGTGCATGTTCTTCCAGGATGCTATTTCAGACAGTGTAGCAGACTATAACATAGCATGCACAAAACTCTTCTTGTGCTTCCAAATGTTGATTGTTTTAAAACTAATTCCTGGCAAGATGCACATGATTCACTTCTTCTTGTGGAGAGTTACGCACATTTCCTAATTGGACAGGGCCTAAAGTTTTCCTCCCTAAAAGGAGAAAGAAAAATGGCTGAGGGAAGTAATGTAGTCAGGAGTATAATCTCTAAAGGCTCAAAGGAGCAAAGAGCATGCCTTCAGATATTTTCAATTAAAACCAGCAAGCAGGAGTTTTTGTTTTCATCTGTGTGTGCACTGGCATACATATGTGCATTTCAGTATAAGACTTTTCCTACTTCTGTACAAGGTTCTAACCTATTCAAGAACTAGGACATCAGGTGGCTAACAGTGCGGTGAAAAATCCAGTTCAGAGGCTGTTAGCTGTAGCCCCTGGAGCATGTAGAAGTGAAAATAGAATTTGGAGAATAAAACAAGTTTGTTTCAAGTCTCTGGCATCAGTGAGGAGGTTCTCCAGGTGGAGGGTGGCAGGTGAGTAGCTTTGAAGTGTTGATCACAGCTCCCAAGTATCGCCTTTACAAGGAGGTAAACTTGTGAGTCCTGTGGCAAGTGCCATCCTTGGTAGTCTGCAGGCTTTTTGGAGATGTGCCTTTTGCATTTGTCTTCAGAAGAGGGGTTTGAGAGCAGAGTTAATGCAAAGCTGTTGATTTTGCTAGTGAGAAGTTTAAAGAACTACACACAGAGATCACAGTATATCAGGTTTCATTAGTTCTCCTGCTTGTGATAGCAAAATCTGTAGAAAAAAAGACACAACTTCCATTTCATATTCCTACTAGGAGTAGTTCCTACTTTCCTAATGGAGTGAATTTAAAGGGAAAAAATGCTGACATGCATCTTGCAATGTTGTTGACTCAAAGGATTGTCACATTGAAAGGCGTATCTTTTTTTTGGTTCTGTAATTGTTAGGAGTGGTGAGCTTATTGTAAGTACAGCCACATGTCATGCTAATACCATTCCTGATCCATGCTTACATGATAAATGTGAACATACTTAAACTTTATGAGTTGGAATCCTGGGGGAAGTACAGAGATAAAAAGTATGCAGTAAAACAAAGTTTTATTTTCTTTTACTTTTTCCCTTTCCAAAATAGAAACAATAAAACATCTTTGCAAATAGCATAATTAAGTGGGTTTGGTATGGGGTTTTTTTGTAAAAACATATTGTTTTTCATGCTTCCAGACACCAAGAGGGAAATTTAAAATAAAATGTTTAAGCACTTTATGGAGGGTTGTTCTGTGGAATGTCAGGATGTAGTAGGGAGAAAATCCTGACTAACAGTCAGCTTGACTTGGGGGGAATTCCAGGCATTTGCTGCTAGCAAGAGAGCACAGTTTGCTCTGAGCACTCTTTGTTTGCTATAGGTAAGGACTGGCTCAGTTGTGTCAATGCTTACTCTCTCTGGGCAGGTTTTTCCAGTGTGGAAAGGTTGGGTTCTTGTTGGGACCTGATGTTTCAAAACTGGAGGGTATATCACTGGCCAAGTGACTTTGGAATTCATTTACTTTTTTGAGATGCTTATGCACATGTGATACCCTTTTCATGTCTCTACATCAATTATTTTTCTCCTCAGATTTTATATTTTAAGCAAGTCATCAGCCTTTGAATCATGTCGCTGCTCTGAGAGCGCCTGCTAAGGAGTGCTTGCTTTTTAGTTTCATGTGCATTTGTTCCAACAATGCTGCCAGGCTAAGCCATTGTCCTCCTTCCTCCAACCCTCCCCCATCACTGTCCACTCCACTTTCCCATTTATATGCCTGCACTGTGCCCTCAGCTGTGTCCTGGTAAAGCTGTTTGTTTGGCCTGACCAAATGAGGTGGAGGGAGAGGTTATTTTTAGTGCGGATCATTTCCGTGGTTTTAACTGAGGGCGGGTGACACAAAATGGAGAAGAAGAAAGCGGAGATGGGAACAAGCAGTAGGATGTAATGGGAAGGTGATGGCTATCTAAACAAGCACGCTTACTTCCTCCACCTCTGTATCTATGGGCAGAGATTAGAGTCAGACCAAAAGCCACTGAGAATCTGTGTGTCAGAAGAAACCCAGTGCAGTGTGTTGGTTTTGCTTCTTCTGATGTGAAGACTGACATTCCTTGCAGAGGTTAGGTGGTATAAGAACAGGTCTGTCTTGCTCACCCTTGCCCTTTTGGATAAGTAAACACAGCTACATTCACTGCAGTTATTTCTGAACTTAACTTTGTGGACTGGAGCTTTAAGGCTTAGTCTGATGCCTTACAAAAGCAATCAACTCTCATGAACTTGAGTGTACAAAAGATTTACATGGCTGTTTGAGCCTTATGCCATTTTTCTCTTGGCTTTGTTGTGTGGAACAGTCGTGGAACTGCAAGGCACTTCCACTCTACTACTCTATTATTTTTACTGAAAATACCCTAGATAGGTATACAGAAATCCCATGAGGGGTCATTTGACCACAAAAGATGTGGCAGGGGAGGGTACCTATAGATACATACATTTAAATTCTGTTTCTATTTTCCCATGGCTGGGAATCAGCCAGCATAAGTCTTCCTGTGGTTGTAAAGTAAGAATGGAGCATTGTTCCAGTGCACGCCATGTCAGCGACAGTATGTATAATCAAAGCTATTTTATGAAGTTCACATGGCCTTTGGAGGAGATGGGATGAGTTCAGAGTTCACAAAACAGAAATCAGCTGAGGGCTCCTGAGTAAGTAGAAAGCCTGTTCGGCTCAGGTTCTTGAGAAGTCTTAGAAGACTCATGTTACGTATCTTTGTCCTGACCTTGCCCATCTCTTTTTGGGCATCCACTGTTGGGAAAAGGGCTAAAAAGAGCTCTAGTGTGACCCTGCAAAAGCCTTCTTGATTTAAGATTTAAGAAGTCATTTCTAGAAGAGATTACTTGCCGATATATCCCATATCAGCACTATGCTGATTCATTTTTAAATAGGTTAACTAAAAGAACAAATGAATCATAGCTGTTGATCAGGTGAAAGTTTTGCCTTATATGCCAGTGAGATTCCCCTATTTCCCCACTTGCACCATTGCAACTGTGAGAGACCACACTGCCTTTCTTGCCAGAAAGCATGATGGTTTTCGTTCTGGTTTTCTTTCTGTGAGCTGCAAGAGGCTTCTACCACAAGAAAATAATCAACTCATTTCTACCAACTTGTCCTTATAAAAGGTGTTATGTGATAACATGAGGGAGCCTGTGGCTATCCAGAAGGGAAAGGGCTCCCAACAGGATCAGTGAAGCTCCTGAGGTTTCACAATGTATACACTTAAAAAGCCTGAGGGTCAATTCAGATTTTAGCTAAGCTAAATTGTGTTGTTTAGGAGATAAATGGAGAGGAAATATGATACAATCTAATGTTTTGTCTTCATAAAGTCCAGTGAAGTTTTTCAGTTGAACTTTTCAACTCCTGCTAAAAATGTTAAATACAACCTCCAGTATCTGTGCCTGTGTTAACTCAAGCACTAAATTATTTCATCGCTTTTCTCATGGAGGAAAAAAAGAGGAAAAGCAAAACCTCCTTTGCATTTCAACCTGGATTTATGTAACCAGAAAAAATGGAAAGAGAATATATCAATCTTTGCAAAAATACAGACGCCATCTTAGCTGAATACTTAATATATTAATTATTTTGCAAGCTGAGTGCTTAATAACAAGTACTACGTGGAGGCAAGCTGAAGGCTTCTCTGCGTCTAGCAGTATTTGTAATTTGTTTTAAATTGCATTACTGCCATCCTTTACCTTAGTTTCCATGTTCAGTTCTCCAAAATCTGAATCCTCTCTTATCACAAGGAAAATGTACCAGTGATGTTTCCTGAGCATGCAAAGACACACTTGGAAAGGAAGTTCACTTTTTTATTATGTGAAGTAAAATATTGGCATGAGCATGTTTGTCACCAGGTTTGTTAAAAAAAAATCAAGCTGCTTTAGACTAGAATAAAATCATTCTCCATCTGTGTCTAACAAATTATCTAAAATATAAATATACGTGTTCAAAACTAGTACAATGTTATATCAATAGAAGCCAATTTTTTTACTTTATTCTTCAAAATAAGTGCAAAACAAGAATAATGACATTTTACTCAAAGTTAAAGGTTTAATTTAAGCAGGTTTTGTTTTGTTGTTATTTTTTTAAGATCAGAAGAAGTTTCCAAGAAAGTTTACAATGTGGTAGATAGAAAATGTGATTGAAAGCCAACCAACTTAGAATTATCCTCTGTAGCCAACTACAAGTGAAAATTATCAGTGAAGAAGAGAAATAACTAGCTTGTTTGCTCCATTTGTATGAATGGGTGTCAAAAATACATCAAAACCAAACAGAATAAAACTTGGAACTGAATCATCAGTACCATTTTTAAAAATACCTGAAACTTGTGACTCCTCACTTTACGAGTAGGGAATGTTCAAGGAATGTAATACAATTGGTTTGCATCAGTTGCAAAAAAAAAGCAATAATATTTGGGGTTTAATGGATTTATTCTGCTTTTCCAAGACCTTTATACCTTGTATGCATTAGTGAAGGGTTTACTGTAAAAATAGTATTTGACCACTACAGCAAATGTGTACACCTGAGTAGTGCACCAGTTTTTGAGATGTTGTTTATTATACTGCTTATTTTATTTATAGTGTTATTATATTATTTTTCTGACAGTAGTCTTAAAGAGGTGGAAAAAAATTTCAGCATTAATTGTTGTTTAACAACAGGAATT
Organism: Corvus cornix cornix; assembly: GCF_000738735.6. Lineage (NCBI taxonomy): Eukaryota > Metazoa > Chordata > Aves > Passeriformes > Corvidae > Corvus > Corvus cornix. The sequence continues at coordinate 100,939,204 of NC_046333.1, read as the reverse complement.
ATGTAGGTTTCTTCCTTTTTTTTATGGATACACATAATCAATACTGCATCCTTGAGTAATTCATCAGAATATTTCTTTCTTTATTAGTGGTTTTCACAGCATCAGAAAGGCTTTCCTGCTGTGCTTTCCCAACTCTCTCCTGCTAGATACTCCCTTGTCCTGTCTAGGGGCATCTGCTCGGGGATGGTTGAGGTGAAGGAAAGAGGATGCTGAAGAAGGCAGCCCAATATTTCCCTTGGTTTTCTCTTCTTTCCTTCCTATCCTTGACTTGTCCTTTCCTTCCCTGGTAGGATCTGGGCAGTGGACTCCCCCAAAGATGTCTCCTCAGCAGAAGGCCTCTCAGGAATGGCTTGGCTGTTTCTGCTTCGTGCCACCTGCAGAGACATCACGAGAGGCCAAGTTATATTTTTACCTGACACAAGCTCTCTGACATGAAAAATGAACTTTTGCCCTACATGTTTGTGATACTGTCCTGTTGAATTGTTTTCTGTCTAAAGTACATGTTTCTCAGTGTGAAACACTTCCAGCTAATCAAAAAGCCTGGATGAATACACTTGGGTAAAAGGAAGCGTGTTGGTAATACAAACCATATATCACTAACATCTGTATTTTAAACCTGATTGAGCAAAGTAAGAACAAATAACTACTGATATTTACTAAAGCCTTTTATGCAGATTACATAAAAGCAAACATCTTAGAGAGCATAGTCACTAAGAAATAGGAGATTTTGATTAATTCTTTAAACCATTTAAATGTAGCTTTAAAATCATATGCACAATCTGGGCTGCTAAGCTTTTACTGTCTTCCTTTAAGGTTGAGATTTAATTAAAGGTCAGTGTCACACACATTTCCACAATGCACAGTAAAACCCTGGAATGAAATAAGCCTCACTTGAACATTTGATTAGACAAGATAATGTATTTCCCCCTAGAGTAGTTTGTTATTCAAAACAAGCTCTTTAGGGAAGGAAGTTCACATCAGTTGGTAACTGTTCCTGTGGATACCAAAGAACTTTGTACAGTAAATTCCACTGCAGGTCATTTAGGAGCTGGAAGCATGTCCCATGTCTAAAAGTATCAAAATGTATTAAAAAAAAAAAACAACTAAAACACCAGCTAGATAGCAAAGAAACAGCAGGCTGTTATAGTAGAAAAAAAATAGCACCCACATTTACAGAGACATTCATATTTTTATCTAGTCAAGAAATTGCACCTTTCTAGTAGATGAATTTTAGAAATGCTGTTTTACGCCCTGTCAAAAAGAAAACAGTCAAAAAATTTACTATAAACTGATACCCTTACATGTAATATGGAACTGAATAACTTCCAGCTTTAATTTCCCTGTAAACATAGTTCTAGACTTCAAAATGATTAGCTATTCTGATTTGTAGATGGCATCTTTTCTTCTGTCATTGACCTCGTTAGATCGTTCTTGTCTTCACTCACCACTTATCTTGAAAGTTATAGTGACCAGTAGCACGTGGTGGCAGCAAGCCATGTTCATTAGGACTCAACTAAATTTTAACTTCTTACTATTTCTGATTATCCATACTAATTGACTTTAGACAGTAAGCACAAAACTAATGTTTTGTTTTGGACTCTTAAACACTCTCTAAAACAAAGACTTTTTTTTGTGGGATGGGAACATTCCATCCAGTTAATAAATGTTTGCTGCTGGAAAAGCAGTTTTCAAACATTTTGCAGTATAGCAATAAGTCTGCTATATCTCTGGTGGGTGCTTGAGTTTTGAAATCCAGTTTAAATCTAATTTTGACTTTATCTTGGCCATGTTGTTTGTGTCTTTGATTACAGAAGTTTCTGTAAAATAGCCAGCCCAAGAGTTATTGTGTTCTGAGGTTGCTGAAGCTGCTAAAAAAGCTGTGGTTCGTAGCTTAAATTTGTTCTGTGGAATAATGATGGTGGTGATCATAAAAGTTTCTTAGATTTGGAGGAAAGGTTCTGCAAGTTTTATGTAGTATATATTATATAGTATCATTATAATATATAATATTAAAGAGTGACTCAGTATAGCTATATGTGGATATTATACAAATGAGCTAAGATAGTTTTATATTGTCACCCTTGGTACATAGTACTAGCCAGTACTATGAGTCAGTAGATAGTCCCCAATGTGAAAAATAGGCATACTCTGGCAGCCAGCTCAGATCTCTATACAATTCCAGCAAGTAACTTAAATTGCATTTCTTCCATTCCTTCTCCTGCCTTTCTTCCTAGCTAAAGCAGAATGGGGTATGTGCTTGGCATAATCTGCTTTTGATCTTTACCAGGAGCTCTAAGTGAGTTTTTTTCAGTGCTGTAGAGTGTAATTTGTTCTGTAAGTAGTGGAGCTAATAAATTCTGGTTGTCTTTGGATGTCACTTCTCCAGTGACAATAAAAAGCCTGTTTCTCCTTCAGGTCTGTTGCTTGATTCTCCTCGGAGCAGTCCCAGTCCCCTTCCAGGTGGACAAGAGGCAGTGCATGTCAGGGCATTTTTGGTGAATAAGTGCTGGCTGGCTGATCAGACCATGTGTGTCCATCAGCAGCTAATTCAGCACAAACAGCAGGTAACTTGTTAGGATCATGCTAAAAACTTCCCTTCAGTGAGGAGGTGTCAAACCAACCCCTTCCTCCAGCCAAGGGCGGTCCTGTTAAACTTGGAGGCCTTCTTTGAGTTCTCTGCTTTTTTTGTGGCATTTGTTTGGAACTGGCCAGTGGATTGCAGAGTTAGGTGAAAGCCATGATTGCTTGTCAGACAGGTGATCTGACAGTGTAAGTCTCCACTCCTTAGGAAACAAAGCTGAGGAGACAGCATAACTTGGCAGTAGGGCTGAAACAGATTGGTAAGTTGAGCCACAACTGAAATTTAAATGTGACATATACATTTTATGTTTATGGTCGCATTTTATGCTTACAGCTGCCAATAACCTTTCTCCTTCAAGACGGTATATTTTTTAAGAACCATGGAGTGCTGAATAGTATTTTTCATTGTCAAGGAGAATGGAAGGTTTTCTGCTCATAAGTTTAAAGAAATGAATTCTTACGAGCAGGTGGGTGAAGTGATGGACCCAGGTGCGGAATGTTGAGTGCAACATTGCCCCAGTGTTTCGCTGCATGAGTCTGTCTTTGTTGGATGTACAGACACTTCTGAATCATGTTCTGTATAAAAGTGGATCTTGTGTCATCTTTGTTAATGTATCTTTTTTGCTCTTTCAACAAGTTGTAAAATGTTTGTATTGACTGCCTAAGCTTTCATTTCAGTCCTTTTGGGTTTTTTGTGTGAACTTTTCTGCCGGCCTGCTTCAGTCAGGTGTAACACATCTCGATTTTTGTCCTTCTAGTTAGGCACAAAGCTCAAGACTGATTTTCAGAAGTATATGCACATTCAAATTGTACATGGCTAATTTGAGAAGGAATATTTTTTAACTACAAAAATAGTTTTTAAGTGTATTTTAGATGAGGAAGTTAATTTCCCTGAGCATGCTGTGGAAGAAGATGTTCTATGTCCTGTACTTCATCAAAAGATCCTGTCTTACAGCATCAGTATCATCAACATACAGAGTATGATTTGCTGGAGAACAGCATAGGATTTGAGGTTGATACCTATCATCACCAGTGCCAGTGAGATTTGTAGTGGCTGTCTCATTTTTAAGGTCTCATCACTTCTCAACAACCTTTAAAATACAATCATTACAGAAAATAACAACTTTTCAAATAGAAAAATGACAGATTTTTAACTAGTTTTACAAATTTATGAATTCCTACATTTTAATTGGTGTCCCCATTAATGTCATGTCATTAAGTCCACAATAAGATAGTTCTTGATGTATACATCCACATAAAAAATGTTCAGTTGAAGTGTGCACTGCTAGATAGAAATGTTCAGTGTAGCTCTTTCTTGTGGTTCATAATATGAGGGAAAGAGGATAGCCATTGTGAAAAGTTGTTACTACAAAATGCAGAAGACATGAGATCTAATGATGTGTTAAAAGTAACTTTCAATAGCTGTTCTAAATTAAGAGCTTAATGGCTAAACAGACATGCTTCAAGTTTTTTTGAAAAATGATTCCACTGAGCTACAGTTCAGCCATCTCTTTTAGTTGGAAGGCTGTGGCAACGCCTTCCAGTGACAAAACTGCCAGTGGCATCAGGAGCCAATACTTGCAACATACCCAATCTCTATTTTCATCCAAGAAAAGGTACACTGTCATAGGTCTGTTTCATGTAGTGTGAATTCATCATTGCCTTGGGCTGGCCAAAGTGATTGTGGGTGGTACAGAATACAGAGTTGCATAGCCATCATTTTCATGCTGTGCTGTTCAAAGCAGGGGAAATTTACAGAGGGTTTCTGACAACAGAATGCTTTGACACTTCTGTCCTGCATGGTACTGATGGTTTGATATTTTAAGTACATTGAAGAGTTTTTAAAAACTTGCTTTGATGTCTGAAATACTACATTAATAACTTTTTTTTAAATTTTCTGATTTAAGATCACTGTTTTGTAAGTGAAAGTAAATAGCCATTTCACAAATATAAGTGTAATATGATATTGCTGTGTTTCAGTGAATTACAACAGAGCTCTGCTTTTCCTTACTGCAGATAAGACACGAGCAGTGTAGTGCTTTTCAGATTACTGAGCACTTAATGAATTTTGAGATGAGATTATTCAGTTCATAGCTAGGTAGTTTGAAGGTATGCTTTCTTCAAACATGATAGTTCTTCATTAAAAGTTGTAGGTATCATTTCAGTTTTCATATCATAGTCGTAAATTCCTTATGGGCAAACCTTGTTCTGAAAACACTCAGCATAGCTAGAAAAGTGAAAGTATTGATTGAAAATGTGAGAAAATCTGGCGATAACAGTTGAGAGTGTTTATTCAATACTGTAACTAACAACCAAAATCCTATTAATATTTGGAGTGATTTACTTCATCAAGGTGGACAGTGGAATTTCGACTGCGCTTAGAGACGGAAAAAGGAAAAGTATGGGGTTTATATGTTTGAGCCCTTATACTGTACCAACAGTGAGTGAATAGTGATTTGTAGCATTATTTTTTTGCAGTACAGAATTAGTTCACGAAACACGGAGATGGATTTACACATACATGAAAATCTATTGCACTAGTCTTAGTTTAGCAGAGTTGAAAATAAATACATCAAAAGACATTGAAATACATCTTCCTTAATATGATCTTACTGTAATGGATACAAAATGTATTAATATAAACAGACTTTAATGTGTGAATTTAGAAGTCCTTTAGGAAAAAAATACAAGCAAGCAGGCAGTTAAAAATTTTTGTGTATGTCCCTAGTAACCTCTCAAGGACATTCCATGTCATACAGTACTTTTTTCAGTCCAGTGAGTGAATAATAAAGTGATTTCCCCCCTCCTATTCCCCTGTCAGCAGGGTTGGTTGAATTGTAAAGCTACGTAAATCATTTGTAAGTATATCCTGCCATACTTTATTAATCTCTGCATTAGATTGTAGGGATGCAAACATTGTAAAATATATAATATCATGCAGGCTTGGGCAGTCCTATGATTGCAGTACAAGAAGAGAGATTCAATTTTATGAGTTTGTATTATTCTCCCACTGAAATGCTTTCCAAGCAGTCTGGCTTATTTTTACTTTGGAAGTCTAATGCTGGCTTTCCAGGACTTGGTTTAGTTGCTGCAGCCTCTGGCTATTTTTATTCCACTCCTAAGAAATGTGGATCTCAACAGAAGCCTTTTTCCAATCCACACATTGTCTGGAAAATCTTACATACTATATAAAAGTTAATCTACTTACCTGAAGATCCAACTTCTTCCTGTAGTATCTTGGATTTCTTCCAGCATCAGCAAAGAAAGGTCATCGTTTGGACCTATCATATACAGAACCATTGTTGAAAAAATAACTTGGTGTTTAAATTTAAACTTCATTGTTACGTATTTAGTTATTGACCTGTGTATCTGTGAAAAGAAGTGCATTTCTTCCTTCCTCTCTCCCTTCCTCTCCCTCCCACCAAGGGAGGTCGGGTCCTCCTGCTACCTTTCTGCCTTTGTCCCCCATTAAAAATAGAGCTCCTCCACTTCATTATCATTTTCCTGAGCAGCTCAGCCCCAGTGCACTCGGTCACAAGATTCACTTTCCACTCTTGCCAGCATCCCTACAGACTTCTTTGTCCTAGATAGCACTTTCCCAGTGAGACACCAGATGACATAAGGAGATTAGACAAGGGTGACCAGCTCTGTGGCAAGAAAGTGGGAAGTGTCTGGGTTCTGTTTGTGTGGGAATCCTCCTGATAGGCAGAAACTCTTTCCTTCTGCTTTGTTACCACCTGTGGGAGAATACAACAAGATACTTTCAATGGGAATAACAGGTTTTTGCTTGCAGCAGAAATTTCCCTTTTTACTTGAATCAGGGTTTGGATTAGTGCTAGTTTTTAGTAATCTGGAGATTTTCTCAAAGAGATACTGTTCCTTGGTGGGATTATTTTTCGTTATTCTCCCATGGGGTTGATTTTGCGTTACCCTTATGGTAAATTGTCAGTGGAGTTCGGAGAAAAGAAAGCAAATCTAGCAATACATCTAAGAAAGCCCACCTACTGCTATCAGTCTGAAAGTCTGTGGGCCTCTGAACAGAGTAGGTTGGTGGTGAAGGGAATCAGCATGTCTTGTGGGTTACTCAATTGCCTTTGTTCCCTACAGATCATTAGTTAAAGGTTCAGCAAAATGGTAAGAAATTCAGAACTCAGGAGTATTTTAGATTATCCTTTTTTCAGCTCAGTTATGGTAGTGAGCATTAGACTGGGTGTGGGGAAGGTCTGGTAAGATGTACAGATCTTTCCTTCAAGTGATTGATGCACATTTTCTTCTGAAGAAGAAAAAGGGATCTCTTTATTTTAGAAATGTCCCAATTAAGAAAACTGTCCAGCTTGTTTTGAAATTCTTTCAATTTAACTCCACATGATGTACTACCTCCATTGAGGTGGTTGTAATCTTTTTGTTAATACAGGGGGCAAACTCAGATTCCAAAAATATTCCGTCAATTAACTCTGAAGTGATTATGGATAATGTAGATAAATAATCATACTACTAAAACAGTAGTAAGTGTGAATTCTTACTGAAGTATCAAAATTTCCTAGAGATGAGAGTAGGTTTTTTTTCTGATTTGTATATGGGCAAACTGAGCCACCAGAGGTCACAGAGAATCGTTGGCAGAGCCAGAAATAGAGCTCAGGCTTTTCTACTTTCAGCTCAGTGTTCTTGTCACTGGATACCACCAGATGGTCTCCAGATTATTCAGTAAATAAGCCTCTGCATCCTCCATAAATATTCCGCCAAAGCCAACTGGCTGTGTCTCTCGCTTGCTAGTTCCCAGTCTGTGAGAGTGGCTGACTTGGCAGGTAATGCTGTAGCTGGCCCCATTGAGCAATCCTCTACTCTGCAGGTTCTCTGGTTTTACCAGGCAGAACAATCTCTTCTCTGCCACTGCTTTGAGCAATTCTTCTCTTCATATCAAGGAACTTTTTGGTTTTTAGTGTAAGACTTTTCTGTGTATGCTTGAGGCAAACAATCTGATTTAAAGAAAAAAATCAGACTGATAACTGCCTGCAGATGTCAGAAAAGCATCTAAAGAAATATTTTATCTGCTTTTAAAATCTGGGTGACTTAATTGTTTCTGTGTGCCTTGAAATTCAGAGGGTAGAAACATATATGCATGCACTTGTGGCTCTGTGTGTCTGTGTGTGTGTAGCATAAATACCAGATGGGAGAGGAGGTTCATGACTAAAAAACAAACTGTCTCCTAGTCTCTCTTAAATCATTTTTTCACTTCCTAGTTTATAGGCCTTTTTTTAAATATCTGTTCTGCTGAGGGTTTTCAAGGATCTTCAGTTCTTCAAAATTTTTCCTATGCAATAATGCGTGCCTCATATAGAAGTGTCCAAACTAACTTTTATGTGCCGCTATTCTGTTGGTGAGTTTAGTAGCAGAAGTCCAAATGCTGGCCAACAGCAGCTTTTCTCAATTCACACTGCTGCTATCATTGTGCTGCCAGTATTTTGAAAAAAAATTAGTTTTTTCTAAAGTAGACAGTTGGCTGCAGGGTGGATGAGCCGGCTGACTGGAATGGACCTTTGACTGGTATTCCCCAAAACTGGGTAAAGCAGTTGACTGGCTGGAGGCAGGGCTGCCATTCACAAGGACCTTGGTACACTCTGCAGAGCTGGGCTCCCAGAAACCTCCAGGAGTTCAGCAATGAGAAGTGCTGTGTCAAGCACCTGGGACAAAAAAACCCTTGAGTACCAGTGTGGACAGGAGACCAGCTGGCCAAGTAGCATTTTCACTGAAAGTTATCTTGGAGGTCTGAGGGAGACAGAATCATTGAGTCAGCAGTGTCTTGTGCATACTGACCACCAGGAAGAGTGTCAGCTGGTCAGGAGAAGAGATTATTCCTCTCTACACAACACTCATGAGACCTTGTCTAGGGGTTGTGTCTAATTCTGCACCCACCCCGAAATGTCAGAAAGCTGCAGCAAGTCCAGTGGAAGAACCATTAACAAAGTGAGGAAAATGATTGAGCCTGGAAAGAGAAGGCTAAGGCAGGATTTAATAACAATCAGTCCCCATTTAAAAGAGACAGGGAGTTACAGAAACAGAGCCAGACCCCTCTCAGAGGTGCACAGGGGTAAAACAAGAGATAACAGACTCACATGCAACAATGGAAGGTCATATTAGGAAAAAAAATTCACTTTGGCCAGACATGAACAGGTGGTCCAGAAAGGCTGTGACATCCCCATCCTTGGACACTTTCAAGATTCAGCTGTAAATGTGATAGGAGTCCTGCTTTGAGCAGGAGGTTGGCCTGGGTGATCCAGAAACCACTTCCAATATAAATTTCTCTGTGATTCTATGTGTATAGCTGGTTCATGTCAGAGGTGTGTGTCCTTGTGGGGTGACAGACTTTGGAGTACCTGTAACTAGTGAGATTGATCTACATCTTTCCTGCAAAGAAAATACAGCTATATATAATGCACGTCACACAGTCAAGAAGTCTAAAGCAGTAAGCAGCCTGCATGTATTTCTTTGTTTGTTTTCACCTAAATGTAGAGCTTGAAGAACTTGAAGTTGGAGCTTGTACTCTTGGTTTATAAATTTTCCTGATCGTGGCAAAAGAGAAAGAACAGTTTTGAAACAACATTTGAGTTATATGGATGGAATCACCAACAGAAAGCATCCAGATCAGCATCGAATGAACTGTTGTAACTCAGCTGTGTAGATCCCAGTTGTACAAGAGCCAAGTATAGCTGTGAAGAAGTGGCCAGGGTCATGATGATATAAGGTCGTAACAGAAGGAGAAGGCATCAACTGGTGTCAGACTTGCTCCCGTTTCAGGTAGCCTTGTTGAAACTGTTCCCCGTGGCAAGGACATTTCTTGTATCATCCCACCTGTTTTGGAGGTGTTGGCCACCATCCTTAACAACCTGAAGACAGCTCACCGAGAATTAAGATGCCCAGTTTTACAGGGCCAGAACAATATAGTAATCACATACCACAGAAATTACAGGTCCCACTTCAAGGGACAGCGTGTTTAAAAATGTAGCATGTAAAGGTGAGAGTTGAGTATTAAACTGGCTGCTTTAACAATTTCCACATTAGCGAGGTCTCCCCAGTGACCTGTCACTTCTGCTGCAGTTTTTTCAGGAATGCTTGGTCTCCTCTGTTGGCTGGTGGTGTCCTCAACCACTGTTTTTGTCTCTCTACAGTAAAGGAGCCAGGCTACTCTGCTATGAGTTCTGCCATCTCCATAGGCTTTAACTGAGAATTGGAAGATAGGGCAATTTGTCTGTCAGCTTCAGAGTTTATTTGGTTTAAAAATAAATCATGAGATGGAGGTCAGCTGCCTTTTCATGCAAATCAGTGTCATGGTTTCAACTTGATAATTTTGGTACTGTGCAAATTGTTGTTCATTTGTTGCAGTCTGTTCTCAAGTTTCTCTGCCTGACCTCTAGATGCCCCAAAAAGTATATGCAAACTGAAGGGAGGAGGAGAAGGGAGAGAGATGTTTATTGAAAACTCTTACTAGGATTTTCAGAATTTACCAGTGTTGGTTATGCAATTTTAATGTTTCAGTTTTAAATACCCTCAGTAATTGGGTCCATTTAAGATGTGAGGACAAGGTGTGAGCAAGTAATTTTATGAAATCAAATCAGTTGTTCTTGCAGTGTGTTTCTTTGTAGGTATAGATATATATCACCATGCTCTATGATTATTTTATATATGAAACACATAGGAACAAGAGGTAGGGATTTCCTATCAATATCATCAAAACTGGCTTTGGAATCTGCTGTGTGTTGACGTTGGAAAATGTAGGCTCAAGAGAACAGGGATAATGTGTTTGTGGAATGCTGTCAAGTTTGCTAGCCTTAAAAGTAGACATTTTGATGCATGATACAGACACCCACATGACTAATTATATTGTCCCCCTGCTCTTTTGGTTGTTTTCTAATGGCAGAATTGAAGTGCAATTTACAAGTTATTTGCAACTTCTGGAGAAGAGGATTGTTCTACATGAAGGGAGAAAGATACAACCCTCATCTACTTAGAAGAATGTGACAGAGAAAAGTGTTTACACAGGCTTATGTCACGCTCAGCTGTATGCTAAAACAGCTGCTCACTCTAATTTAAGACTAAGAGCATTGACAGTGTCCACTAAAAACACTGGGCCTATTGTGTTAGCAGTCCAGATAACCAGTAGTTGGCATCTAGGCTACTATTTTCTTTCTTTTTTGTTTTTCTTTTCTTTTTCTTTTTTCTGGTCCTCTCCATGATCCTTGAAGTTGCAGAGCCTTTCAAAAGCAGTTTTCATTTTCATGTTTTTACACAAATACATACATGCATGCCCTGTTTGCCTTACTTTTCACTGTTCCCAAACATTTTTAATCTGAGGCCATAAAGGAAGATGAAACCATAACCTCATTGGTTTCTTCCTACAACATCTCATGGATTAAAAAATCCCCTAAGGATTCTAAATTGTAACCTTTACCTTCAAGTGTTCTTTGCTTTAAGCTGAGATTTTTGGGTTTAGTGATTCATCAGTTAGTGTGAGGTTTTATTTCTAGAGAAATGTTAGGAGCATAGTTTCAGGTATTTTCTTCAGCTTCCAAAATCCTGTGCCTGATTTTATAGGGTCAAGAGCTACTCACCTTTTTAAAATGTCTGGTTCTGTTTGGCAGCTGATGCCTCTGGAAAATACACAGGCTGGCTTGAAGGGGAACACTTCATTGAAAATGCTGAGTTCACAAAACTTCTGAGCAGAGGGCACAAAGCTCAAAGTGTTGTTTGAAAGAGATTTTGATAGCAAGGTCTCCTGAATCTGCTTCTTTACTTAGGTCTGCCACATTCATAAATTTTTTGCTTCTTTTCCTTGAAAATAATAGAGGTAATACAGTTTTTTGCGTGGTTTCTTCTTCGTTACTGATCTCCAAAGATCTCAAAAGATCTCCTGTCTAAAAGGATCCTTGCACCCTGCATGTGAAAAAAAATCCGAGGGATTCCACTGACGAGGCTTCAACAAATGAGGATGCTCCATCCAAAACTTTTAACTAATCTTGAGAAACTGAACTCTCATCAGACTGAAAAACAAGCCAACTTCCACATCTCTCTCATTTAAAATAATATTAAAAAAAACTTTCTTAGAAGTACTTTCCTTTCTCTGTGGGAAGGCAGCAATGATATGCTACTGAAAGTCATCCTAACTTAAAGGACCACACAGCCTGAAAAAAACCAGTCCCGCTTCCCTCATCCCTTCGAAGGACCTCCCCTGCTTTTTAGGTTAAATGGAAAGAAAATCAGATGGAGTCAGGGCTCAATCTCCAAGGTTTGCCAGTCAAGGTGATCCCAGCTTCTCATTCCAAAATCAACATCACATTTTTATTTCCGGAGAAATGCAAGAAACAAGGGAAACCAATCCTTCTCACTCCTGCACATGTAGAAAAAGTAATCAGGAACACAGATAAATGACACCAAATATAGTATATTACTTTTCAGTTCTCTCAGGTGGTGTGGCCCTAGTCGATATGTGTGCCTCTTCAGAGAGGGAGGTGAACAACTGGAATTTAAACCATTGTGCAGAGAAGTCTATGGACAGGAAGATACTTTACTAACAGTATTGGTCAGAAACAGATCAAATCTTTAAGCTGTTGTATTATTCTTTATGTTGTCTTCAAGGGAAAAAAAAAGGCAATGCAAAACTCTCCGTAGAACAAAGCAAAAGAAATTGAGCTGGTGCTTTCATTTTTGCCTAGCGGACTTGTTGCACAAGGTGCCCCCAAAGTGTTTCAAGGTTTTCTGATTCCCATAAGGTTTTTATAGTGCAAGTGGTGGGTTTGAGGGTTTTTCTCTGTTAGGTATCCTTTTTTGCAAAGTTACTTTGCAGAACCTAAGATAGCTGTAAGAAATTCCAGTTGATGGACATGATCTGAACAGCAAATGCAAAGAAAATATTTAGAAAAAAATGAAAACCTATAAGATATTATCAAAAACGTCTGAAGAAAAACAACTGTAAATAACAAAAAGAAGTTCAGCGGTACTTTGCTGAAACAGGGCTGCAGCAGCGATCAAGAGGGTCTCTCTGCAGAACTGCTCCAGACAGAGTAAACACTGGTGCACAGCTTAAACGTGATGTTTGTCTGAAGTTAAACAGTTGGAAAACAAACTCTGTGAGTTTATCTCAATGTGTTCAGGACACCTTTTGCTGTGGGAAGTAATCTGAACTGGGTGGCAAGGGAATGCAAAAAAAATTTTTTTTTATCTAAGAGACAAAGTTCGTATTCTAAAATCAAGTGTTGGACAACTGGACCATCTGGAGACTCTACCCAGTGAGAGGATAGGTACCCATGAAGACAGAAAATCAGTCTCCAGATGCTTTTTGAAGGCATAGGAAAACTCTCAGTGAAATCTAAAATAAATTTCCCACTACTCTCAGGTCATATATGGACCTCATGACACTCTGTTGCTTTGACAAAACTTAAAAGAAGTAGAGATCACCTACAACTGAATATAAAGGAGAAAATTTGAATCATCTAAGACCATTATTTTAGTAATTGTGAAAAAGAAGAGAAATTTCTTGCCCAGATCGTAAAGAAAGATACAGAGATCAGAGACAACACTTACTTTGAATGTGTTTGTTTATTTACTTCTTCATGGTTGTGTTTCATTTTATGTTTATAGGACCTTAGTGTTTAAAGTCCAGAAGCAGTAATCAGACTATCAGTGTGTATTGTTGGGAAAAGAAACTCCACTTCTAATGAAAGTATTTTTTTTTAATCATTTCCTTCCAATATAGGAAATAAGTGCAAGGTAAAATGTGTTGGTGACCATTTAAAGAAAAATCTTGACGGTAGTAGTTTATTATGTTTATCCTTATGATAAATTTCCATTTACTGTGAGGGATGAACATAGATGTATTTTTTAACTCTTTTAAAAGACACCATGAAAAATGAAGATGTATAATGATGTAAAGATGCATGAGGTAAAAAACACTGCAGCTACAGGGCAGTACATTTGTACATAGTAGCACAATAAAAACGTTTATCCTGTGACATTTCCCCTTATTTCTGTGAGATGATTACTAAGAATTACAAAAAAAAAAAAAAATTCAGCTTTAAATCTCAAAACTCCAGAATACAGGAGGTGACACAAAATTCAGTGGATTGGAATGGATCAGACAGTATCCACAGACAGTGCAGAGCAGATTCTTGCAGAGACCTAAAGCTGCAAAATACTCAGGGATCCTCCAAACAAAGGAGACCAACTGGTTCTTTAAGGGAAGGGCCCTTCCAGTTTGAACCATTTGCTGTTACTCATTGGTGCTGGCACCCAGACAAAGTATCCCTCCCTCATACATTCCTTTCTCACTAGATACATAATTATTCCTTTACAAGTTGTCATAGTTTTAAGCTCCTGACTCAGGTTTCTTAAATACCATCTAAGACAACTGTGTATTCCCTTCTCAGAAACAAGAGTTAGGGGTAGCCTGCAAGGAGACACAGTTGCTCTCCACTTTGAACTTCTTTTTCACCATGGCTTGCGGCTGGGTGCACAAGTAGACATTCTCTTCAAGAGGAGGTTTTTGAAGGATTTCTTAATGATTTCTATTAACAAGAAGTTCCTTCTTTCGGACTTCAGTGGCACTTTGCATCTGTGGAGTCAGATGGTCACTTCTTTTGAGCCAGGATGACACAGTTGGTTCTCAGCTGCATTTTAAGTGTTACTTCATTCACGTCTCCTGCCACAACACTTCCAGGCTTGGCAAGACTTGAGAGAAAGCTGCTGCCAAGTCAAACCTTTTTACCTCATCTCCACCATTGCAGAGCCCGGAGTGTTGTGGGCAACCCCGGGAGAGCAGTACATGATGGAAGTGGTTAGTGAGGAGTGTCCTCTAGTCAGCTGTGCAAACAGATGGTGCTGTGCTGGACATGGCACACTCCTCAAGGCGTGGAATCTACATCTTGTGAACCAAGTACACAGGGAATCATAAGATGCCCGGGTAAATAGCAGACACTGTTCATGTGGGTGTGTTGTCTGACACACACCTCTGCACACATGGAAGTGCATGTTCTCTCTGTTTTTACTCAGGCTGGAAAGAGTTGATCTCATTCTTTGGAATTCCTGACAGAACATGGGCAAAGTCCTTTACGTGCCTCTTACTGCCCTTCTTTTTATCCATCAGATACTGCTCTTTCAAGTGATTTTTTTATACTTAAAGCCTGTTCCTCTGTAGAAAAGAGAAACTGGACTTGCTGGGCTTTCTTACAAAGATTTTTGTGAATTAGTGGATTTTAATTAAGAGCTCATTAGAAATCTGTAAGAAGAGTTTTGCTTATTTTGAAAGACAGTTTATAGTTGTTCTGTATTAATGCTAACGTTTTGAAAAGGGGCATCTGCGTCCTCATTGTTATTTTTTTATTTTCATTTAGTTATGCTCTTTTTTAAAGCTAGAATTATGAGTGACATGGAGTAAACAGTATCTAAATAGATTAATTATTACAGAAGCTGTTACGACATGAGAAATTTTAGATTTATTCTGAAAGGCACAGTCACATGGAATGGCACAGCCAGTAAAAACCTGCATCAGTTTTTTTGAGTTTATATTCTTTTCCCTGTCTTCTATAGGTCCTTCTTATTGGAAAAAAACCCAAACGATGACTGTGAGCCCACATGTCTGTGACATGTACGTGCTGAAAGGGTTACAGCTATGGCAGAAGATATTTTAGTCAAGTCTTCAAATAGGAATCAGGCAAGATTGAGTTGGGGTCATGAATACAGGAGTGTGCAGTCACCTCACTGTTTTGAGCAGAGGTTTTGGTGCCATTTCTCATCAGGAGGTCTGTGATCTTTTGCCGGTGCCCATGGACACAGAGCTGCTTCTGCTGCTTCCAGGTTCAAGAGTTCACCACTGGCATTCACAGTGTGAGGCAAACAGAGTCTGTACTCAGAACTGGTCTAGAAGCTGGCTAGCCAGCTTTGTCATCTGACTTCAAAAGCACCACACTGGGCTTGGTTTGGGAGGGTTGCGTCGTTCATTTTTCCTTCAAGTAAAGGTAGACTTCTTTATAAATTGTTACAAATTAGGTTTCAAGAGTGTTACACAGTTTTTTGTTCTGCTTTCTGTTTCTCCTGGGCAGAACCTTTTCTTTCAGGCTTTGAAAATGAATGGCTGCAAATTTCAGTTGT